>NC_084650.1:15963793-16313168 GCF_019802595.1 Syngnathoides biaculeatus | reverse complement strand
AAATGACGTTCCGTGATTCTCGGCCAACAGAGCGCACCTGGTTATAAGCGTCACCCAGTACATTTGTAAAGGAAATACCATTTGGTACAAAAATACAGGAGATATTTACAAAGATGGTATGTAGAGAGTTTAATGCTCGCGCCGCCGCGCTAACAGCAACGCTAGCCCCGCAGCGATAACAGGGCTGGTTAAAAAAAAAAAAAAAAACACTGGTAAAAATCACTGAGACACGTAGTAACGCGTTAGCGCAGCGCTAACAGGGCCCGATTGGTAAAAGTCACTTCCTCGGCACATATATTCCACCGGTCTCATTCTTACCCTTTCCGCTCGAGTGCCCCCTTGCAAAAAATCCACAAATTAGCCGTATCACCACATAAACCGCTTATTTGTCGCCTAAATGGGCTCGAAAGAGAGGAAGATACTGGAGTTGGTCGCAAGAACCTTCTGAACACAAAATAATTTCTTTTCCAATTATCTTCTGCCTCAATGGGCTGCCAAACAATGGACAAACACGAGATATTTACAAAGAAAGACATTACACAGGAAGAGTTTAACGCTAGAGGCGCATTAACGCTAGTGCTAACATCAGCGCCATACAAATGCTTGCGTTAACTCCAGCACAGGACAAGCGCTAATGCTAACAGGGCTGGTTAAAATAAAACTTACTAGTAAATATCATTGAGACACATAAACTTAGATCCGATTCCAACTACGGCAAGAAAGAGACCCGAGTATTTGCTGCATAACGAGGCTGCCAAGTAAACGGGAAGTGAAACGTTGGCAACGGGAGCGTTTTGAACTCAAAACATCCATTTGCCCCTTCATTTCTTCTGAAAACTGAAAATATTGTAAGACATATAAATATAGGCTCAAGTATTTTCGTCCTAAAAGAGCTTCCAAGCAGTGGTTCCCTTTCTTATCTGTACAGGTATGTGTTAGCAAACCTGTACTTTTATGTATTTAGGGCAAATCTCTCCACTGAGTATTCATAAAAAAAAAAAAAAATCATAAAAAAAGTGCTCATTACTACTTCAGACCTGTCTACGCTGACCCGCGATTGGCCGCCTGACAGCATTTCGTTGCGTTGGCTCATCGACATCTTCAGAGGTGTGCTGCGCGGTTACCATGGCGATACGCGCGACCGCCGAGGCTAACCGCCTCCGTGACCGGGAAGCTGCCAGGTAACGTGTTAACAGTCGTTCGCGGCTTTGTAGTGCAAAAAAAAAAAAAAAAAAAAACTGCAGAGCTGCGCACGGCTTGGCTCTCATTGGCCGCCGCGGCAATTAGTCATCCTTGTAATTTGTACCTGCTTGTTTCCATGGCGACCGCCTCCCGTCTCTCCTCGTCGGCTTGCGCCGCGACATAAGTAAGTTACACGCCTATATCTTGATAACCTTCAACGGCGACACAGGTGGCAGCGCGGCATCAGTAATGGCACGCTCCCCGGCGAGGCTGAGGGCGCTCGACCTCGGCGTCTGAGAGCGGCGCGGCGGAGCGAAACGCAGCCAAAAATAACGTATACGGGCCTCCGTGCTTAAAAGTAAAACCACCTTCTCCAAGGTTGAGGCTCTCAACTGCGTCGGCCTCGCTGAATACTTTTAACGGCACTGGAACGTATCACTGGTGGGTTTGGTAGTTATGGTAGGGGCGGCGCGTGGCCACTTAGGGATGTACGGTAGTTTGTTGTCATTTGTCAACTATGGTATTTGTATTTTTGACATATTTTCTTCCCTTCGGTGTAATATTTCACCGATAGGGATAGGCAATTGTGTATTTTTGGTTGGTAAATTGGCAGGTGAGGAAGGGAGGTAGCGAGGTTTGGTTTGGTTAGCTAGCTAGCTACCTACCTACTTAGCTACCTCCCTTGCTCACTCTGTCGGTTGGTAAGTACAGTGAAGAAAATAAGTATTTGAACACCCTGCTATATTGCAAGTTCTCCCACTTGGAAATCACGGAGGGGCCTGAAATTTTCATTGTAGGTGCATGTCCACTGTGAGAGAGATAATCGAAAAAGAAAAATCCAGAAATCAAAATGTATGATTTTTTTAACGAGTTATTTGTGTGATACAGCTGAAAATAAGTATTTGAACACCTGAGGCTCTCAACTGCGTCGGCCTCGGTGGTTTCAGTTGAGAATACTTTTAGTACTGGAATGTTTCACTGGTGTATTTGGTTTAGAGATAGGCAATTGTGTATTTTTGGTTGGTAAATTGGCAGGTGAGGAAGGGAGGTAGCTAGGTTTGGTTTGGTTAGCTAGCTAGCTACCTAGCTACCTAACGACATACCTACTTAGCTACCTAGCTAGCTAACCAAATAACCTATATTTGGTTGGTGGCGCTGGCTCGCTCACTTGCTCACTCGGTCTGTCGGTTGGTAAGTACAGTGAAGAAAAGAAGTATTTGAACACCCAGCTATATTGCAAGTTCTCCCACTTAGAAATCACGGAGGGGTGTGAAATTTTCATCGTATGTGCATGTTCACTGTGAGAGCGATAATCTCAAAAGAAAAATCAAGAAATCACAATGTATGATTTTTTTTAATGATTTATCTATGTGACACAGCTGGAAATAAGTATTTGAACACCTGAGAAAACCAATGTTAATATTTGGTACAGTAGCCTTTGTTTGTAATTACAGAGGTCAAATGTTTCCTGTGGTTGTTCACCAGTTTTGCACACACTGCAGGAGGGATTTTGGCCCACTCCTCTGCACAGACCTTCTCTAGATCAAACAGGTTTCTGGGCTGTCGCTGAGAAACACAGGGTTTCACCTCCGTCCAAAGATTTTCTATTGGGTTTAGGTCTGGAGACTGGCTAGGCCACGCCAGAACCTTGAGATGCTTCTTACAGAGCCACTCCTTGGTTTTGATCTTTGGTCTTGGGCTTGTTACAATTTCGAATCTTACTGATTGTATGGGGTGGACAGGTGTCTTTATGCAGCTAACGACCTCACACAGGTGCATCTGATTCAGGATAATACATGGTGTGGTTTAAAGGCGGACTAACAGGTCTTTGAGGGTCAGAATTCTAGCTGGTAAGACAGGTGTTCAAATACTTATTTGCCGCTGTATCACAAATAAATTGTTAAAAAAAATCATACATTGCGATTGCGATCTCTCTCACAGTGGACATGCACCTACGATGAAAATTTCAGACCCCTCCATGATTTCTAAGTGGGAGAACTCGCAATATAGCAGGGTGTTCAAATACTTATTTCCTTCACTGTATGTAGATGTCGGTAGCACGCAACTGCTTTAGCTTATCCATCCAGTTGCAAATCGCAATTCAAAAAAAAATAAACTTGAATCATGAATGAAGGTTAAGGTTTTTAACCATGTCAACCCCAGTGCTTATTTATTCTCCCCGCCGTGGAAGACGTCTCCCCATTTAATCAACACGCGAGTCAAAGGGAGCAGCTGATAGATGCATGCCGTGGTTCGGCTGCCAGAGCGCACTTGATAGCTCATTAACAAAAGGGCAAAGAGCCAAGCAGCTCTCACTCTCGCCTGTCCAAAAATCTGCTTTTACACGGATAACAATGCGAAGAGGTGTTCATTTAGCGTGACTTGTATATTTGTAATTGTTGTTGTCGTTTGCAGTGGTGTACCGTTACAGCGCTAATATTTTAGCTAGCCTATGTAGCGTCATTAAAGCCCAAGTGTTATCCCTATAAACATTCTAAAATAGATATTGTAATGAAAAATAGATATAACATTATTCACATCAATGTCTATATGAAAAAATAAATGTGAGCGGAGAGCGCGTCATCCACGCACAAAGTTGCGGAAGTGTCATTTGACATCCAGGTGGTCGCCATTTTGGCTGCATCACCTGCCCGTGATGTCACCACGGACATTTGCCATTAAAAACACGCTGTGGCCCCGACTGCGGGACACGCCCCGTCTGACACGGAAGCTCTTTTCGAAGAAGAGAACATCTCACAACTGAATGAAGTGACAATAGGGCAATATTACCCTTTCGTTTCGAGGCACATTTAGATGATATGCGGATCACAGCTAAACCACCTCTTCGCCCGATCCACCTCCGCGCGGCGGTGATAAAGACAACACTGACGACAACGCCGCGGCCAAATCGCCTCCCCGAACGATCCACTTCTGCGGCACAGATGAGCCACCGCGGCACGGCGCCGCGACGAGCCACCCTGGCCAAATCCGTGTCGACATGGCCGGTGGCAATTCACAAGGCCTCCGCAGGCCGTCCTTCAGCGGCTGCTGCACGGAAGCCTTCAGACGCGCACATCGACACATTTAGCACCCCTGACTTACGGATTGCGCTCCCGCCCCAACTATTGTTTTTTTAGTACCTGTATACACACTTATCTGTCATTTGTAACCCACGAAGCTCTCGTACTTTGCACCCGTGCAATCCATTTTTCACAACGAACCGGGTCTCTTGCAAACTTATGAAGGCTAAATCCATTCTCCCAAGTGTTCAAGCGATTTACAGCAATGCAACAAGCCGTCATTTTAGCTAACACGAAGGAACAACGAGCTACCTTCCCGGAGGTAAAACTAATAGAAACAAATGAGTCCACTAGGGGGCGCCTCTGTCCTCTTCTTCACTTCCTGCTTCTTCTCGAAAACAAATCCCTTGGGAGGATTTTCGTGGCGGGAGTTACAAAAAAACTGTATACGTCAAAATCATGTTTTGTGGTGAAAAAAAACGGACGGGTCCATACCAGCTGCCGTTTTTTCATTAATAACATACTAAAAATGATCCATTTCATGAGAGTGGCACTTTAAAAAGGCTGTTCATGCATTACTTTTTCCACACAGGATCATTTAAAAACTGCTTTTTATGTTTACTGGGGTTATATTTGTCTGATATTTACGGTTGTTTGATGATCTTAAAGCATTAAAGTGGGGGAAACTATACAAAACAAGAATTCAAAAATGGGGGGGACTCCTTTTTACACCACAGTAAATATTCTAGATACTGGTACAGGAGGTAGGTAATGCTTTAAATGATTCAAATTTCACTTTTATCATGTAAATCCCTTGCTAACATCTTGATATTAATAAAATCAGCTCATGTTTTTATGTCGACTCTATTCTGACCATTCCCCTGCCAATATCCCCCTCCCGCCCCCCCAGGGTCACGTGCCCCCCAAGTGCACCATTTATGATCTATGTCACAATTAGAACTTAAAAGGTCTCGCGTGGTGAAAAATTGGAGATTTTCTCTCTCTCTCTCTCTCTCTCTCTCTCTATTTTTCTCTCTCGCTCTTCGGCTAGCGTGGGAACGGATGGCAAAAGGCTAAATGGTAATGATTCGCCCCGAAAAGGTTCTCGATGTCTATCTCGACCTCAACGGCCAGCGAGGCGCCGTCACTCCGAACGCGTCGGCTTCGGTTGAAATGAGCCGGGCGGGCGAGCGGGGGTTCGGGGGGGGGGGGGGGGGTGATTTGTCACATGCGAGACTTGACAACAAAATCGAAGCGCAGGATGTATTGTTAGGCCGAGGGTTGCCCCCCGTCCCGTAAAACGCGGACTCGTCCCGTATTTGTTCAATCGAGTCGTGCAATTTTTTTTTTTTGGGGGGGGGGATTTTGATTCATGTCGAATACTCATGTCCGTCACGCGCTAATCTGAAAAATCAAAATCTAAAACAGGAAGTACTCAGGGCGGAAACATTGTCACGGCGCTCCGTTCTTGCGTGCGCGGCATCCCTGGAGGGCGATCGGTTTTGCTTGGCACAATTGTACGATCGGCAACTGCGCCGCCCCGCCATTCTCCTCCGCTTCCCAGGTGACAATTTGTTTTCAGGGGCATAAAAGTTCAATTGTCGCCTGTCACCAGACGACATTCATCCGCAGACCGACACTGCAGACACGGAGGAAGACAGAAGAACCGAGCCTCGGTGGCACATTCATCCATTTTTCCGTGGCGCTTATCCTCACTAGCTAGCTCACTAACTCTGGGCAAGAGGTGGGGTACACCCTGAACTGGTCACCAGCCAATCGCATGATCGGTGTCAGTTTTTCGTTCTTCAATCATCTGCTGATGCCGGGATGGTGTGACACATGATGTTATGATAGATTCCCATTCATATTTTAGTTTGTGGAAACAGCTTATTCCCGTTTGAATGATTTTATAGGACGATGTTTTAAAGGTCAAGTGTCATCCCTATAAACGTTCAAAAATAGATATTGAAATGAAAAATAGATGTAACGTTATTCACTTCAATGTCTATACGAAAAAACAAATGTGAGCAGAGAGCGCGTCATCCATGCGCAAAGTTGCGGAAGTGTCATTCAAGTGGTCGCCATATTGGTTGCATCTTCTGTCCGTGATGTCACACTGGGACATTCGCCATTGAAAACATGCTGTGGCCCCTACAGTGGGACACGCCCCTTCAGACACGGAATCTCTTTTCGAAAAAGAGAACATCTCACAATCGAGTGAAGTGACCGGGGCAATATTACCCTATTGTTTCGAGCCACATTTAGATGATATGCGGATCACTTTTAACTAACAACAGACTCCCAGACAGTATGTATGCCCAATCGAAGCCGTGCTCGTCCGCCCACCGACTGTGGGACATGGAAGCTCTTTTTGTTTGAAGAAGAGAACATCTCACAATCGAGTCAAGTGTCCGGGGCACTATCACCCTATTGTTTCGAGTCATATTTAGATGATATGCGGATCACGGCCAAACCACCTCCCCGCCCGGTCCACCTGCACGTGGTGGTGAGAAAATCAATGCTGCCTGCGAGCAACGACGACGATGCCTCGGGCAAACTGCCACCCCGTCCGATCCACTTCCGCGGCGGAGATGAGCCACCGGCCTTTAGCTCACCGCGCATGTGCAAACGACGACACAGTACATGAAAACACGCTAGTCGTCGACTTCCCCTTATTTTAAGCCTTCGCTTAAGAAATCTTATCAAAAATGAGTATGGATCCTGGAGTAAAGAAGACAAAAATGTATCACTTTCATACGGGATGGGAGGCGGACTTATTTTTTTCACGACGTCATTTTCGAAGTGCGTTTGCCTCATCGAACTTTTCAGAACTGGAAAATGCGATAGACATTCCGCCGAAAAGCGAGCTGAGAATGAGAAAAGTGAACGAACTAAAATCACGTCACTTTTCGCCCAAAAGAGTTCAACGGCGAGATTTCCCGGTTCGTCACATCATCGTTAATAACTAGAAGTCCTTCAAAGACGGAGAGATGATAAAACTTGTTGTTCCGATCTTTTCAAAATAGGGCGGAAATATTATTGTCAATAAAATCTCTGCAGCTGTAAAGGAGTACAGTTACACGGCGCGGTGAAGCCACGGCTGATGTGTGGAAGGACATCGGAGAATTTGAGCGTTTGTCACTGCAGTTTGGACGACTCCACTGACGTGAGTGACACGGCCCGGCCCGGCTGTGGATTTTCACTCGTGTGGTGTTGAACTAAGATAATGACGAAAAATGTGCTCATGCGGTTATGCAAGGCACACAAGCATACATTTACACGTAAAGAATCCTCAATATACTTTAAAATAAATATGTTTTGCATTTTTGGAGTGGGCAGATCTTTGTGACTTGGTCATTCTATTTCATCATTGGTCGTTCTAAAAAAAAAAAAAAAAAAAAAAAAAAAAAAGACGTCAGCCCACCGGCCCATTGCGAGGGCCTGGCTGCTTGAAAAGTAGATCTTGGGGTAGAAAAAGTCTGGGCACCCCTGACTTAAAGGGTTTTGACTACCGAAATATCGAAGCAAGTTTCATTACCTCAGCTGCAGCGTTCGGTGTTGCGTCTTAGCATTAAGCTACTGCACATATATATAAGTTATGTGGAATGACAAAAATAAATAAATCAATAAATCTTCTTTCTTTCCCTTTGGCTTGTCCCGTTAGGGTCGCCACAGTGTGTCATCTTTTTCCATCTAAGCCTATCTCGCCCATCCTCTCTTAACACCCACTGTCCTCCTGTCCTCCCTCACAACATCCATTTTTTCCCTGGTAGCTCCATCCTTACCATCCTCCTTCCAATTTTCTCACTCTCTCGCCTCTGGACATGTCCAAACTATCAAGTCAAACTCTCGAACCTTTCCTCCAAAACATTCAACTTTGGCTGTCCCTCTAATGAGCTCATTTCTAATCCTAGCCAAGCGAGAACCTTAACATCTTCATTTCTGCTTCCTCCAGATCTGCTTCCTGTTGTCTCTTCTCTGTAATCCGTACATCATGGCCGCCATCACCACTGTTTTATAGACTTTGCCCTTCATCCTAGCGGAGACTCTTCTGTCACATAGAACACCAGACAGCTTCCGCCAACTGTTCCACCCCGCTTGGACCCGTTTCTTGACTTGACTACTTGCTCTGTATTGTTGAGCCCAAGTATTTGAAGTCATCCACCCTCGCCACCTCTTCTCCCTGGAGCTTCACTCTTCCTCCTCCGCCCCTCACATTCACGCACATATATTCTGTTTTACTTCGGCTAATCTTCATTCCTCTCCTTTCCGGTGCGTGCCTCCATCTTTCTAACTGTTCCTCCGCCTGTTCCCTCCTTTCACTGCAAATCACAATATCTGCGAACATCATGGTCCGAGAGGAATCCAGTCTAACCTCATGTGTCAGCCTATCCATTACTACCGCAAACAGGAAGGGGCTCAGTGCGGAACCCCGATGCAGTCCCACCTCAAATTCTTCTGGCACACGATAGATAGATAGATAGATAGATAGATAGATAGATAGATAGATAGATAGATAGATAGATAGATAGATAGATAGATAGATAGATAGATAGATAGATAGATAGATAGATAGATAGATAGATAGATAGATAGATAGATAGATAGATAGATAGACTAGTTCAATACCATTAAACTGGGTAATTAGATTAAAGACAAATCCGGTTGGAGCAATTTTCTTTCCTTTTTTTTTTTCCCAGTCTCCCAAGTGCCTCAAGTGGTCTCAGTCCCGCTGGAAGTCCATCAGAAGACGGCTGTCCGCTTTCAAAGAACGACTCCTCGGCTGCTAAACAAAAATCAAGATTGGTTGCGCGCCAAAAGAACCATCAAGATAGAGCTGGACCTCATTCTCCCGCGGAAAGGCCTTATCAGTTCCGCGAGGTAACAATTAAATATCTGTCAACGGTGAGTCTGGTCGTTGGTGGGGGTGGTGGGACGGGGGTGGGGGTCTTCGCACTGACTTTGACCTTGGCAAGAAGACAGAGGCCAGCTCGCTGGCGCCAAACACTGGCCGAAAGGAGGTGTGTCTGGCCAGCCCGCCATCTGGGATGGGAAGATCCATCAGACGCAAACAGTACACACACAGCCTCTGGCACATCCACTATCATCATCATCATCATCATCGTCATCATCAACACTCACCCACGGCAGTCTCGCCTTCCCAGCACTTTTGGGGCTAAAAGTGTCTCACAATGTCACCTGATAGCGCAAGGTGATAGTACAGGCGCCAGTAGCGCCATTTGTCTTTTCTATCGGTTCATCTGGGAAAAACCCCAAAAGGTAGAAAAGTCCGGCGTGGAAATGGGAGAAGTCGCAAAGTGGGCCGTTTTCACGTTGGTTACGCCAAAATACTTCTTTGTTATTATATTTAGCATGAGGCCTCTGGTTTTTACTTGGGTTACCATTCAACGTGGCATATTTTCAATGATTTTTACTATTTAAAAGATCCATCCATCCATTTTCTCTTGCCGCTTATCCTCACGAGAGTCGCGGGGAATCCTGGAGCCTATCCCAGCTGTCGACGCGCAAGAGGCGGGGTACACCCTGAAGTGGTCGCCAGCCAATCGCAGGGCACATGGAGACAAACAGCCGCACTCACGATCACACCGAGGGGCAATTTAGAGTGTACAATTAATGTTGCATCAATCCATCTATTTTCTTTTGCCGCTTATCCTCACAGAGGTCACGGGGCATCCTGGAGTCTATGCCAGCTGTCTACGGGCACACCCTGAACTGGTTGCCAGCCAATCGCAGGGCACATGGAGACAAACAGCCGCAGTCACGATCACACCTAGGGGCAATTTAGAGTGTCCAATTAATGTTGCATACAACCATCAATTTTCTTTTGCCGGTTATCCTCACAAACGTCACAGGGCATGCTCGACTCCATGCCAGCTGTCTACGGGCACACCGTGAAGTGGTTGCCAGCCAATCGGAGGGCACATCGAGACAAACAGCTGCACTCACAATCACACCTATGGGCAATTTCGAGTGTCCAATTAATGTTGCATGTTTTGGGGATGCGGGAGGAAACCGGAGTGCCCGGAGAAAACCCTCGCGGGAACGGGGAGAGCACGCAAACTCCACACAGGCGAGGCCGGGATTGAGCCTATTGAAAAGATTAAATATATTTTTACCTTAGATGAGGATGGCAAATTTCCTGACGAGAAACGGTTTGAAAGTTTTTGTTGTGAAATAATTAAAAAAAATATTGTGTAAGACCCTTCCATTTGCCATTTTTTACAAAGCATCCTTTAAATGATGCAAGTGTGATTATTTCGTTTTTTTAAATAAGCACTTACGTGATAAATATGGAGGCTTACTTTGTTTGAGGCAAGAAAACTGGCCCGGTCAATTATTCTTATTATTCCAGATGATTAAATGCACACCTCTCGGGAGGAAAATGCACACCAGGAGGGAAATAATGAGAGTGTGTTTGAATGTGTGTGTGTGTGTGTGTGTGTGTGTTCGACAGAAGCTGGAGGCATCAACAAAGCAGCAACAATAATCACGTGACAAATGAGTGACAGGACGGCGAGTGAAGCGAGAACGAGAAAATGAATGACGCGAACCAAAAGTGACATCATTAATAAATAAATGTGTGTGTGCGTGAATAGGTGCGCACGTCCGAACCCGCCCACGTAGTCGTGTGGAAATAAGATCGCGATACCGGGAGGCGCTTTGAATGCAAAAATTTCCGTCTGAAAAGCTGCGACTTTTTTCCCCCGCACGCTTTCAACCCTGCGGTTTATGCGGTGATGCGGCTAATTTGTGTATTTTTTATTTTCTAACGGGCAGAAGGGGGCACTCGTGCGGAAAAGGCAAGAGTGAGACCGGTGGAATATATGTGCCGAGGAAGTGACTTTTACCGGTCTGGCCCTGTTAGCGCTGCGCTAGCGTGTTACTGTCATGTGGCAGTGTATTTACCGGTATGCTTGTTAACGCGGCGGTGCTAGCGTTACCATTAGCACGGCGGCGCTAGCGTTAAACTCTCTGTGTACCGTCTTTCTTTGTAAATATCTCTTGTTTTAATGTGCGTTTCAATGTGGGCACTTGCAACTTTTACACAGCTGCGACCTATGTATGTACCAAATGGTATTTCCTTTACAAATGTACCGGGTGAGGCTTATAACCAGGTGCGCTCTGTAGGCCGGGAATTACGGTAATTGTTTTGGTGTCGTTAGAGGAGAGGTGGCGTATTTGTGGTACATGTAGCATTAGTGCGAGTACTGGTGGAAGTAGTTTGCTAGTAGTAGTAGTGGTGGTGGTGGTGGTGGTGGTGGTGGCAGCCCACTTCCTCTCCCCACAAAACTTCCCCGTTTTTTTTTTTTTTAAACCGGCCCTGTTAGCGCAGCGCTAGCGTTAGCATTAGCGGGGCGGCGCTCGCGTTAAACTCCCTGTGCACAGTCTTTTTTTTTTGTCAATATCTCGTGTTTCAATGTGGGTTTCAATGTGGGCACTTGCGGCTTTTACAGAGCTGCGGCGTATGTACGTACCAAATGGTATTTTCTTTACAAATGTACCGGGTGAGGCTTATAACCAGGTGCGCTCTGTAGGCCGGGAATTACGGTAGTTGTCTTGGTGTAGTTCCAGTAGAGGTGGAGTATTTGTGGTATGTGTACCATTGATGCTAGTACTGGTGGAAGTAGCTTGCTCGTTGTCGTGGTGGTGGCGGCGGCAGCCCACTTCCTCTTCCCACAAATCTTCCCCAGATGAGCGGAGAGACAAAACCTCGTCCCGTTTTTTGTTTTTCAACTGGCCCTGTTAGCACGGCGCTAGCGTTAGCATTAGTGTGGTGCCGCTAGCGTTAAACTCTCTTTGTACCGTCTTCCTTTGTAAATATCTCGTTTCAATGTGGCTTTCAATGTGGGCACTTGCGGCTTTTACACAGCTGCGGCGTATGTGTGTACCAAATGGTATTTCCTTGACAAATGTACTGGATTATAACCAGGTGCGCTCTGTAGGCCGGGAATTACGGTAGTTTACTAGTGTTCTTTAGGAAAAGTAAAAAAGTATTTCAAAGAGGTTTGTCATGTCAGTGGAATGCAAATCCAAAAACAGACAATTATCACATTTTCACATCAGAAAATGAGACCGAAATATAAATAATATTCAAAACCAGCAGGTAAGTTCAATATGGCCTCATTGTCTTGAAGTAACCCAGAAACCTGACCTAAATTAACATTCACAGGGAGCGACAAATCACATTGACCGCTAGTGACGATCTTTGTTGCTATCCTTGAGATCCTGTTCAGCTCCTTGATTGCGTTAAACGGTTCTCTCGTGACAATCTGCAGACCTGATCACTAACGCCAACACCACAGAGGATCTCACCGATTTTAATGCTGTCATCTTTCTCGGAACGTTCCCCGCAATTAACCGCAGGCGGTAGTTGAAAGCCATCATATTTTTACGCTCACTTTCAAGCACAATTGAAGCCGTAGTCGCGGCGCGTTCATCAGAAATCGAGCACGCCGACGTGTTTATGGACGTACGCGACGCGGGACGGTAATTTTCCGCGAGGTGGCGGCGCGAGAGGTCATTTCCGAAACGCGCGATGTTATATTCGCCCAGGCGGACACGTTCGTTAATACGGGCGTCGCGCCTGAGGTCCGCCGGCGTCAGATGTTAACATTCATGCTAAGTGATTTTATTTGTAACGCGGGGAGGGGGCGGACAGTCGTGAAACTTCAGGACTCCAGTGACGCAAAGACATTGGAGGGAAAGCGTGGCACACAAGCTAACCCCACAACACGGAGAGTCTCAGAACTTTCTTGCTTCAGGGACCCCTTCCGGAGGACCTCGTCATATTAACGCCAATTACACGTAACTACCATGTGCGCCTCTTAAATACCGTGGAAATTGTTCCCGAGATAATCATATTGAAGCCGGGAGTGTCCTCCCAAGAACAAAAGTATGATTCTTAACCCCCTGCCAGGATCTTTGCTTATATTTCTTTTGTGTTCTAGTTCTGGAAACAGCGTTGCAGTTCTAGCTAGCACATTTATGGCGGTATAATGTCGATTTTGACATCCTTGGTTTGAAATCATTGCGATTGGCTGGCAACCAGTTCAAGGTGTAGCTTGCCCCCTGCCTGATGACAGCTGGGATAGGCTCCAGCACTCCCTTGACACTCGTGAGGATATGCGGATAAGAAAATGGATGGATTGTTTGAATTCAACTTCAGGAACATTTCAAAATTTGCCTTGCTATTTCTCAAACTGGATTGGACAATAGAGTGCAACGATAGCTAAGTATGTTAGCATGGTAATGCCAATGTACTGTACACACGTAGTAGTTCTTGAACAAGTTTCAATTGTAATTCCGTCCATTTTCTTTTTTTAGGTGTATAAAATGTACAATTTTCTAAAATCAAACTTTTTTTTCATCATTTCATATGTACCTGTGGCTAAAAAGCAAAGTATAAAGAGTTTCGGTTACCAAAATGTATGAGTTTGTGGGACGACAATTAATTGTTCTGTTTAGTCCGCCCTGACAAGGAGAAGGGTGTTATAGAAAAAGTACAAAAATATACAGATATGTATATATTTTTTAAAATTCTGGGAATAGTCGAGATAAAGTTCTGCAGATCAGGAAGTTCACAACCGGCGATTATTTTGGACACGATGCGCTTGTCAACTCGGCGAGGCAGAGTCATTTGCAAAGAGGGCGTAGAAATAAAGCTGATTTGTTCATAAAAATTTATAACTTAGCTTCGGTTGTTTGCATCAAAGCTTGTGGGAGAACGCGAACATCGTCGCTAATTACTATCCCAATGAGTCACAATGATGCAACAAACTTGCAAGCGGTCCTAATTAAAAAGAAGCCGACAGCAATCATCACAAAGAATCTTTTGCGTCTGCGTGTGTCGGTGGACAACCTTTCGTTTGAAACTCAGAATACTCCTTTCAAAACCCCAACTTGAAAGCCAACCTCGGTTTGGAAATCTCTCACTTGGAACGCGAAACTGAAACGAGAACCTTGTCTTAAAACCACCAGTTGAAACCTTAAAGGTCAAGTGTCATGAAATGGATGATTTTTAGTACGTTCGTGAAAAAACGGCAGCCAGTACGGACCCGTCCGTTTTTTTACCACCACAAAACGTGATTTTGACGAAAACGGCTTTTTGTAACTCCCCCCATGAAAATCCTCTCGAGGGATTTGTTTTCGAGAAGAAGCAGGAAGTGACGTACTGGCCAGGAGCGCCCTCCAGCAGACTCGTTTGTTTCTATTAGTTTTACCTGCGGGAAGCTAGCTCGTTGTTCCTTCGTGTTAGCCAAAATGCCGGCTCGTTGCATTGCTGGATAATGCTCGAACACAAGTGAGGATGGATTTACCCTTCATAAGTTTCCAAGAGACCCGCTTCGTCGTTAAAAATGGATCGCACAGGTGCAAAGGACGAGAGCTTCGTGGGTCCCAAACGACAGGTAGGTGTGTATACAGCTCCTAAAAAAATACTAAAAATAATAGTTTGGGGTGGACCACGTAATCCATCTCTTATAAGGGGAAAAAAAAAAACCATCCGCGTTCGTATGACAAGCTTGCTAAATGTGTCGATGAGCGCGTAGGACGGCTTCCGCGTCGGGCTTGCCGGCGAAGGCTGCTCCGTCGGCTCGCGGACGGCAGCGGCTATGAATAACGCTCCCGCCAATGGCGCACTCAGCCGCGTGCGACGACAACGCCGCAAAGCAGCCCGGCTCGGCACCGAAAATGAGCCACCCGCGTCCGCCGGTCACGGCTTTGGCGAAAGCTTCCACGTTGGGCTCGTGGACAGCGGCGGCTCTGAACAATGCTCCTGACAATGACGCACTCAGCCGCGTGCGACGACAACGTGGTAAAGCGCGCTGGCTCGGCGGTGTTGTTCACTGCGCACGGCGGCGGCTTTGAATCACGCCGTAAAGTGGCCCGGCTGGGCGCCATGATAAGCCACCTCGGCGCCGAAAATGAGCCACCCGGGCCGAGCCGGCTGAGTCGGGGTGGCTCGTCGCGGTGCCGGGTCGAATGACACTTCCGCAACTTTGCACTGAGATGACACGCTCGCCGCTCATATTTATTTTTTCGTGTAGACATTGAAGTGAATAATGTTATATGTATTTTTCATTACAATATCTATGTTAGAATGTTCACAGGGATGACACTTGACCTTTAACTGCTGTTAAAAATGGCAACTTGGGGTTTCAAACAAATCTTGTTCAAAACCAAACATTGAACAGCGAAGAACTTGGGCAAAGATGAAAGTGAGGAAATGGAAAAAGGAGGACAAAAAGGGAAGTCGGAGAGGTAGTGACACAGGAAATGGAAAGATGAGGATGCGCGGGGGGGGGGGGGGTAACGTGACGATAGAGGCGAGGGGAGCTGTCTGTTCTAGCAGTGGTTCTCAAACTGGGGTCCTGGGACACCCAGGGATCTCGAAGAAGCAAATTAGGGGTCCACAAAATTATTTGTAAAAAAAACAATGTTGCATTCTTTTGGGAATTAAAAAAAATATTGAAAATGCATTGGAGAGAGTTGTCCATGTCAGCAGGTCTTCTCGATCCGGAATATGGAGGTTTTGGTTCTTTGAGACGAGTTAGCAAATCTCTCTTGTTACACGCACCTGCTCAGTAGCTGCTTGGTACCAATATCTAATCCAATCTAAGTAAATACCGTAATTTCCGGCGACTTTTTTCTCACACTTTCAACCCCGCGGATTATGCGGTGATGCGGCTAATTTCTGCATTTTTTCTCACGGCCGCAGGGGAGCACTCGAGTGGAAAAGGTAAGCGTGAGACCGGTGGAATACATGTGCCGAGGAAGTGACTTTTACCGGTCCGGCCCTGTTAGCGCTGCGCTAGCGTGGTAATGCCGTGTCTCAGCGATTTTTACCAGTAATTTTTTTTTTAAACTTTGCGCGGCACTAGCGTTAGCATTAGCGTGGCGGCGCTAGTGTTAAATTCTCTGTGTACCGTCTTTCTTTGTAAATATCTCGTGTTTCAATGTGGGCACTTGCGGCTTTTACACAGGTGCAGCTTATGTATGTACCAAATGGTATTTCCTTTACGAATGTACTCGGTGAGGCTTGTAACCAGTTGCACTCTGTAGGCCGGGAATTAAGGTAAATACTGTGAAATTTACTCGCACGCCAAATATGTAACCCTTGTCTTGAACATCAGCTTTAAAAATAACCTAGTGTTGTACACGTGCGTTTGAAAATGACACAAACAATGTTGCGGATCCCCCTCGCGCCGGACTGACGCGGTCATCCAGACCGTCTTCATTATCGTCCCCGCGGCAGCACAGCTTGTTACCGAGCGCCGGTCGTCCATTGATCCTCCTCTCGCGCTACAATGAACTCTGGCCCGGCGACCGTGATAGATTGCTCACAATAAGCGGGAAGGCGTAAACAACGATGCAGTGCGGCGGTTGTCGCCGGGTAAAAGTCTCTCGCGCCACGAGTTTCCGATCGAGGACGACAGTTAAAGGTCAGGATGTTTTGAGACCGTCACGGCGTGAGATTGACTCCGGCTCAGAGCTGAATCGAAAAAAATAAACATCCGAATAATGGGTGCTTCCTCCTAAAAAAACAAAAACATGTTTGTGCCTTTATTCAAACTATAAAGCCTAAAAATAGCCCCAAACTATGATCCAGATGATCCAATTGGTGCTCATTTTCTTTTGTTTCTAGCCTTTTGTGGGGCGGCTCAGTTCCCTAACGGAACATCCATAGCAAACTGTATTTAATAAATGTGGAATTGAAAAATCAACAGTACTGAGGAATGTACTGGAAGACTTAATTGAAATTGCAATTTTAATTGGAATAATAATTATAGTTATTAGAGTGTGTAATAAAATAATTTAGTAATTTATATAATCAAATAATATTTTTAATTTAATAATTTATTATAGTTTTATAATTACTAATTGGGATTTTTTTCATTAAAGGAACATTTCTAATGTCAATTTTTCAATTGACATTGAAACAAGATATTTACAAATTTTATAATTAATAATTATAATTTTATCATTACTAATTGGGAATTTTTTTCATTAAAGGAATTTTCAAATGACATTGAAATACAAGATATTTACAAAGAGGGATATTTACACAGAGTTTAACGCTAGCGCCTCCGTACTAACGCTTGTCCTAGCGCCACGCTAACAGGGGCGGTTACAAAAAAAATACTGGTAAAAATCACTGAGACACGGCAGTAACACGCTAGCGGACCGGTAAAAGTCACTTCCTCGGCACATGTATTCCACCTGTCTCACTCTTCCCTTTTCCGTTCAAGTGCCCGCCTTTGCGACCGTTGGAAAAAATGCACAAATTAGCCGCATCACCGCATAAACCGCAGGGTTGAAAGCGTGTGGAAAAAAAGTCGCGGGTTGTATGCCGGAAACTTACGGGAGGATGCATTTACGTTGTGGTGCAATGGCCAGGAACGTGTCAACTTTAATGAAACGGAGAACCTTAGCAAGGATATGGTTTTGAAATATGATAAATCCACATCCTTCTCGGTTTGGGTTTTTTTTTATTTTACACAAAAAACTAGTTGACTCCAAATGAAGTCCAAACTTCAAGGTTCTGCTTTAAAACGTGGGTGAAATCCGGTTTGAAAACCTCTTTTGCCTGTCTAAGAAGTGAGTTATCCCCCCCCCCCTGAAAAAAAGCACTTTTGTTCTTGTTTCCATTTTTCATCAGCTGAACTCAAAAGACCTAAAACATTTTTTTCCATAGAGTAAGGCCCGTTTACGTACCTTTTGCGTGCATATAAAAAGTCTCGCGTTCCGCTCCTGAAAACCGTGAACAAAATAAAAATGTCGCGATTATATTTTCGCGCGGTAATGTTATTTCCTGTACCGCTGTGCAATAAAAGAGTCGGCTCGTCTCCTTGGTGTTAGTTAACGCTCTTAAAATTGTCTCGGAATGAAAAGGGGGGGAAAAAAAAAACGAACGGGCTCGTTTGGAAGGAAAAGGAAGACGAGGCGACAAGCGCACCTCGTCGTGCGCTCCTGATGTTACGGAAAATATTCCGCGGCTGTCGTTCTCACAGCTGGATGAACATCACCCACACACGCCGCTACCTGTTCCCGTCTGCGGTTTTCCCACTCACACCCGGTTCTACTTCCACTTTTTGTGTCACTACTCCCGTTTTTTTTTTTTTTTTTCAACCTGATCTTTCATCTCCTCGCCTTAAATTGATCTGCGTTTGAATGTTTACGAACCGTTGGGCTTCGAACACGAATTGGTTTCAAAATCACCGGCTCGGAGTTTCAAATACGGGCTCGCGGTGTCATCCCTATAAACATTCTAAAATAGATATTGTTATGAAAAATACACATAACATTATTCACTTCAACGTCCATACGAAAAAAATAAATGTGAGCGGAGAGCAGCGTCATCCATGCGGAACGTTGCGGAATTGTCATTCTACGATATCCGAGTGGTCGCCATATTGGCTGCGTCCTCCGTCCGTGACGTCACCCGGACATTCGCCAATGAAAACACGCCGCGGCACCCGAACTATGGGAGACAAATGCGCCCCGTCTGACACGGAAGCTCTTTTCGAAAAGGAGAACACCACACGACAATATTACACTATTGTTTCGAGCCATATTTAGATGATATGCGGATCACGGCCAAACCGCATCCCCGTCCGATCCACTTCCGCGGCGGAGATGAGCCATCCTGCTTTAGGGGGGGTGTTCACAGACGGCGCAGTACTGAGCAACACAGTCGAGCCGGGGCGCTTTATGCGTGTACGCGGCTGAGTGACGCATTCTCGGCCGGGTTTTTCAGAGCCGCCGCCGTCCCCAAAGCCCGACACGCAGCCTTCGCACCCGGCGCCTCAGCCAGTGTGGCTGATTTTCTGCGCGGTCTGGCATATAAGGAGGAGGTAGAGCCGAGCCATGCTGCTTTTAGGGGTATGTTCAAAGCCGCCGCAGTACTTGTTGAACACCGTCGAGCTGGGGCGCATTACTGCCCACCCGTTATTTGGAACCCACGAACCTCTCGTCCTTTGCACCCGTGCAATCCATTTTTCACGACGAACCGGGTCTCTTGCAAACTGATGAAGGGTAAATCCATCCTCCCGAGTGTTCGAACAATATCCAGCAATACAACGAGCCGACATTTTGGCTAACACGAAAGAACAACGAGCTACCTTCCCGGAGGTAAAACTAATGGAAACAAACGAGTCCACTAGGGGGCGCCTCTGTCCTGTACGTCACTTCCTGCTTCTTCTCGAAAACAAATCCCTCGAGAGGATTTTCATGGCGGGAGTTACAAAAAGCCGTATACGTCAAAATCATGTTTTGTGGTGAAAAAACGCATGGGACCATATTGGCTGTGGTTTTTCATTAATAATATACCAAAAATGATCCATTTCATGACACCTGACCTTTAAAGTAAAGCTTTCAGACCTGATTCGGTAGGGTTTGATTGGAGGATCAGGGTATTAAATTAGGGGGTTCAAGCAAGGGTTTGGGCTTCAAATTGGGTACTCTAATTTACCCTCTCTGGACCAAATAAAATTCTGCAGAGAAAAATTGGATACTTTCCGAAAATGATAGTCTGTACTTGAGATTTTCAATTATATTAAACCTTTTGCAAATTTGCAACCCCTGCACGGAAAGGGTTAAATCCAAGTTTGGGTTTTATGCTTTAAGGTTGAGGGCACAGGTGTCTAACTCGAGGCCAGCGGGCCAGATCCGGCTCGCCGCATGATTTTTTTGTGGCCTGTGTATAAACTTCCACGATTTTTGTTCAAATCCGTCCCAAAATTTCAAATTGTCATGTCATAAATGATAACGTTGAGCTTTTACAACCATTTTTCTATGACTGAGATCCGTTCCTACAGTAGCGACTTAACTCGAATTTCAACAATTGGCACCCGCGAGGTATGTTCTAAAAAAAATACCATAGGCCATAAATTGTTACGATTATTTGTGCTTTAAATTCTGAATCTGACTTGCTTACGTGAATTAAAATTTGAAAATACCCGCAATTTCATTTACCACAATAAATAATAAATAAATAATAAATATTTTATGTGCGTGTAATCAAGTCTGAAATTTGCCGCAAACAGGTCACGTAGCCTTTTCATACGATCGGCCTCAAAAAGGTTGCTGAGGCCTGCATTCCATGATCCGGTATCGGTACTTGGTATCGGCGAGTGTCGAATGTAAGTACTTGTACTTCCATCTATCCAATTTCAGAGCTGCTTATCCTCACAAGGTTTGAGAGCTGGAGCGGCGGTTGCCAGCAGATTGCAGGGCACGTAGAAGCTCACAATCGTGGCTAAGGGGAATTTACTTGATCGGGAAAAAACGTGGTATCGGTGCAGTTTTGTATATATATATATATATATATATATACATTTGAAAAAATAGCGTAGACTTGCTCTTCTTTCAACAGACGTCCAAGAATCGAGACAAATACATGAAGAAAAAAAAAAAAAACTGTTTCCCTTCATCTCAAGGTCTTCCAGAGCTCCTCTCCAGGGGTTGCCTAGCTACCAGGCGGCTCCTGCACTTTTTTTTTTTTCCTTGCGTAGGGTCTCGGCGGGCCGCGGGGAGGTGGGGGGGGGGTGGAGGGGGGCTAGCTGACAATTGCGACAAAGACGTCCGCCGCGTGTTAATCACGCTCCATGTACCCCCGCCCTGCTTCTTATCACGTGTAATGGCCGCTTTGCTCATTGACGAGCGCTTGATGTGGCCGCCTCACGAACGCGCCTTTAAACTCCGGCAAGACAAACCGACAACCACCCCCCCCCCCCCCCCCCGCACCGCACCGCGCCCCGCCATTCACTTCCGAAACGGTTGCAATTTCCTGGTGACGCTTTGCCGATTTGCGCATCTCCGTGCCGCCATTGTTAACGGATTTAACTTTGCAGCTCTGTAACGATGCACCGTTTTTACAAACGGATTCAATTTCATCCATAAATGCAATCGTAAAATATTATACTTTGCACCCTCATGTCGACAGCATGTCCTGAAATGTATACATACATATTTTTATACTGTCTTTTTCAGTATTGTACTCGAGGGACTCCAACTACCTGAGAGAAATGATAAAGATGATTCTCGTTCAGGATGCAACGGCGGATAAGCTGGTAAAGCGTTGGCGTCAATCCCGGACCCCGCCTGTGTGGAGTTTGCGTGTTCTCCTCGTGCCTGCGTGGGTTTTCTCCAGGTATTCCGGTTCAGGGTGTAGCCTGCCTCCTGCCCGTTGATATCTGGGATAGGCTCCAGCACTCCCCGCAACTCTCGTGAGGATAAGAGGTGAAGAAAATGGATGGATGGACGACTGTTATCCTAGCCTCTTTCCTTCACGTGAATTAATGTATACAGTATATCAATTTTTGTACTTTCATTACTTTTATTTGGATTTAAATGTAGGTGTATTTTTTTTCCAACAAAATTCATATATTTTTACAGATCTTTTAGATGTTATGTTGAGGAGTGAATTCTTATTTTTTTTTTGGCATTTTTGGGATTATTTACTGTACGTTGCTACAAGCAAAAGGTGATGAATTCATTATAACAGGTTCTTTTTTTTTCTTTCAAATTTGCACCATATTTTATTCTTTAGGTTGCTTTAAATCGTGTATTTTGATACAATATAACAGAATCTTGCTTTATAGCACAGAATATACAAATTTCGGTGTTTCCCCCTTCTAATAATTTCAACACATATCGATGCAGCCTACATTATATCTACTTTGTATTAAAATTTGTATGTGCCTCATGCGGCTGTGTCTAAATTGTCCCGAGGTGTGATTGTGATTACGGCAATTTAAAGTGTCCAATTAATGTTGCATGTTTTTGGGATGGCGGCACGGTGGGAACTGGCAACCAGTTCTAGGTGTACCCCACCTCCTGCCTGTTGACAGCTGGGAAAGGCTCCTTCACTCCCCGTGAGCCTTGTGAGGATAAGCAGCAAAGAAAATGGATGGATGGATGGATAGATGGAAATTGCCCCGAGGTGTGATTGTGAGTGCGGTTGTGCGTCTCGATGTGCCCTGTGATTAACTGGGGACCTGTTCAAGGTGTACCCCGTCTCTTGCCCATTGACAGCTCCACCACTCCCTGCGGCCCTTGTGAGGATAAGCGGCTAAGAAAATGGACGGATGGATTCTCGTTCAGTTGCAGGATGTCACTGCTGTGGATACGTCATGAATAAAGTTTCTAGCTTGAGAGAAACTGCGAATTGCCTCAGTTACACATACGATACTGCAGAACAACGCAGAACGACAGGAACATATAGTCCTGGAACCAGACCAGGTATTCCAACCAGGTTTACCGTTTCAAAGTCTGGTTTGAAGTCAGGGTGAGGGATTTACATTCAGGTTTCAAGCCAGGGTGGGGGTTTCTAACAAGGGGCAGGTTTCAAAGACTGGCTAGGGTTGGGATTCAGGGTTTCAAAATTGGGTTTTGGCGAGGGTTCGAACCAAAGGACAGAACTAGGTGTTGAAAACTGGGTTTAGGTCTTAAAAATAGGGTTTCAAGTCATGGTTAGGGTTTTGAGTTGGGGAGGGGAAGGGGTTCAAAGCAGCGTGTGTACTTAAGGTAGGGTTTTAAGTCAATGTTTCAAATGTGTTTTCTCCAAATTTGAGTTTCATGACAAATTTCAGGTCTTGGAGTGTAGTTTTAAGACAGGGTTAGGGTTTTGGAGAAGGTTTCAAATGGGTTTTCTCCAAACTTGTGTTTCATGACAGGTTTGGGGTCATGGAGTGTAGTTTTAAGACAGGGTTAGGGTTTTGGAGAAGGTTTCAAATGGGTTTTCTCCAAACTTGAGTTTCATGACAGGTTTGGGGTCATGGAGTGTAGTTTTAAGACCGGGTTAAGATTTTAGAGAAGGTTTCAAATGGGTTTTCTAGAAATTTGAATTTCATGACAGGTTTGGGGTTATGGAGTGGAGTTTTAAGACAGGGTTAGGGTTTTAGAGAAGGTTTTATGGGCTCATGCAAGGTCGAGTTTCAAGCCTGGATTCGGTTTTTTCGAACAAGGGTCAAGATTCCAATATAGGATTTTGCGTTTCAAAGTACGAGTCCGAGCCAGTTCAGATATAAAATACAATATACTGCAAACTGAGTTAGGGTTTCAAACTTAAGGTAGCGTTCCACTCTGATGTGCGTATGGCGGGGGATGGAATTGGGGGGGGGGGGCAGAGATTGTTATGTAGAGAAAAATCTTGCGCCATTGCACCGCTGCACTTCATTGTCACGACTGACAAATAAATAAAGTGGATGTGAACGCACCCCAGCCAACAGACAGCAGCCCAAACCTCGAGTTGACAGGAAGGCTGTTGAAACTCGGGCCAAAATTACCTTCCTCTTCCATTTTTGGTGACTTTTCCGTGACTCACTTTGAAGATCGCACGCACTAAAGTGTGATGAAAGCCAAAAAGCTGCCCCAGACATGGAGCCGCAGGTTGATTGCGTTGGTCATGTTGTCGTTGTTTGTTTGAGGGGGGACTGTGACTGTGATAGTATTTGAACACCCTGCTATGTTGCATGTTCTCCCACTTGGAAATCATGGAGGGGTCTGAAATTTTGTGAGAGAGATAATCTAAAAAGAAAAAATGTATTTGTGAGATACAGCTGCAAATAAGTATTTGAACACCTGAGAAAAACAATGTTAATATTTGGTACATTAGCCTTTGTTTGCAATTACAGAAGTCAAACGTTTCCTGTAGTTGTGCACCAGGATTGCACACACTGCAGGAGGGATTTTGGTGCACTCCTCCACACAGATCTTCTCTAGATCAGACAGGTTTCCGCGCTGTCGCTGAGAAACACGGAGTTTCAGCTCCCTCCAAAGATTTTCTATTGGGTTTAGGTCTGGAGACTGGCTCGGTCACACCAGAACCTTGATCACTCCTTGGTTTTCCTGGCCTGTGTGCTTCGGGTCATTGTCATGTTGAAAGACCCGGCCACGACCCATCTTCAATGCTCTGGTTCCCGAAAATCTCACAATACATTGCCGGGGTCATCCTCTCCTTCATACAGTGCAGTCGTCCTGTCCCATGTGCAGAAAAACACCCCCAAAGCGTCATGCTACCACCCCCGTGCTTCACAGTAGGGATGGTGTTCTTGGGAGGGAACTCATTTGGCTTCCTCCAAATACGGTTAGTGGAATTATGACCAAAAAGTTCTATTTTGGTCTCATCTGACCACAAAACTCTCTCTCATGACTCCTGTGTCTCATCCAAATGGTCATCGGCAAACTCAAGACAGACCTTGACATGTATTGGTTTAAGCAAGGGAACCTTCCGTGCCACGCATGATTTCAAACCATGACGTCTTCGTGGATTATCAACAGTCACCTTGGAAACGGTGGTCCCAGCTCTTTTCAGGTCATTGATCAAGTCCCGTCGTGTAGTCCCGGGCTGATTCCTCACCTTTCTAAGGATCACTGAGACCCCATGCGAGGTGATACCTCGCATGGGGGCTCCACTCCGATTGAGATTGACCGTCATGTTTAGCTTCTTCCATTTTCTCACGATTGCTCCAACAGTGGACCTTTTTTCACCAAGCTGCTTGGCAATTTCTCCGTAGCCCTTTCCAGCCCTGTGGAGTTGTACAACTTTGTCTCTGGTGTCTTTGGCCAGCTCTTTGGTCTTGGCCATGTAACAAGTTTCAGACTTACTGATTGTGTGGAGTGGACAGGTGTCTTTATGCAGCTAACGACCTCACGCAGGTGCATCTGATTCAGGATAATCCATGGAGTGGAGGAGGACATTTAAAGGTGGAGTAACAGGTCTTTGAGGGTCAGGCTCAGAATCTTCACTGATAGACATGTTCAAATACTTATTTGCAGCTGTATCACACAAATAAATCATTAAAAAAAAAAATCATACACTGTGATTTCTGGATTTTTTTTTTTAGATTATCACTCTCACAGTGGACATGCACTGACGATGAAAATCTCAGACCCCTCCATGATTTCCAAGTGAGAGAACTTGTGTAATATATAGAAGGGTGTTCAAATACTTATTTTCATCACTGTATGTCCACCCAATTTAACATTAAATGGCAGAACTCTTATCGGGAGTTCATATTTTTTTTTTCTCCTCTTCTTTGTTGTGGCTCATGTACGTTTTTACTAGGATGCTCGCACTTGTAAAAATGTGACTTGTAACTTGTAAAAACCGAAAATCTAGTTTTTGGGGATGTTGATGGCCCTAAAAAAAAGACTATTTATAAGAATAAAGAGGGCCTTTAAACCGCCAGGTAGTCGGGTTGTAAAAATTTTAAAAATGTAAAATAATAATATGATTAAAAATGTTGGTGTGAACATGGCCTTAAATAGCCGTAACTATCCTGAGGTTTGGACCGTTGTCCGGCTCAAAGCTCCATTGGACCCTGCAGTTTTACGCGTAGAACAGCCATGCGTCTCCAGTCTGCTCTTTTGTGGTCTCCGGACAGGTCAGTGGAGAGCGAGGCAGTTTCTCCGTAGCCCTTTCCACCCGTGTGGAGTTGTACAATTTTGTCTCTGGTGTCTTTGGACAGGTCTTTGGTCTTGGCCATGTTCCAAGTTTGAATCTTCCTGATTGTATGGGGTGGACAGGTGTCGTCATGGAGCTAACGACTTCAGACAGGTGCAGCTCACGACCTCACACAGGTGGATCTGATTCAGGATAATACATGGAGTGGAGGTGGACCTTTAAAGGCGGATTAACAGGTGTTTGAGGGTCAGAATTCTAGCTGATAGGTGTTCAAATACTTATTTGCAGCTGTATCACACAAATAAACTTCACTGTATGTGTGACGTTCAGTAACATTTGGCAATGTTTGTGGGTAAAATACGAACGTAATGAGGAGGGCGGTCGGATATTAGCGCCGTTGCTGAATCTAGATCGTGACCGTGTGACGTGTCGTCATGGCGTCTGTTATTGTTTCGCTCCAGTTCACCGTCATCAACTTGCAGACGTTAATTAAGAACCAAGCGTGCTTTGCTTCCTGGGTCATAAAAATGACCGGTTGACATTGATACAGAAGGGTAAGGGTGCCAAATCAGGATTATGCTTTCAAATCGGGACTTCAAGCCTCGTTAGGTTTTCAAATTACGATTTTAAAACAGGGCAACTGACTGAAACGCTACCTTGAAGGGGTTGCGACTCAATTATTGAAGCTTTCAAATGAGGTTTTCAAGTAGGGTTTTAAACAAGGTGTAAGGTTTCTATGCAAGGGTTTGGGTTTCAAAGTGGGATTTCAAGTCAGCTCGGGTTTCAAACGAGGTTTCAATTCAGGCGTGAGGGTTTCAAATGAAGGTTTCAAGCGTGGGTTAGCATTTCAAAGAAAGGTTAAGGTTTCAATATGGGGGGTTGGGGGGGGGAGGGGGTTCAAGACACACGCATGCACGCAGGCGTTTTTGAGGCTTTGAAGGAAACATCAGAAAAACTATTCGTAGCAGACAACAACAACGGGGCAGCTCTTGTTCCGGCGCCTTTGATGTGACGTTTCGGGACGCTCCCTCATATTGGCCTCTAATACGACTCCGAAAATGATACCAACAAAGCGAGACACCGGGCGATGATAACACGCCGCTTCACTTTTGAAGACGCGGCGTGTGACCGGAGCTTTGTTTTTTTTTTTTGTGTTTTTTTCATGATCATTGCAGTGGGGAATGAATTCAGGTTCAAAATCTGGAGAGCTCATTGAAATTGAAAAGGATGCCTTAAGAGTTTCAAGACAGGGGTTAAGCGTTTCTTACCGGGATTCGGGTGTCAAATTATGGTTTTGAGCCAGGGTTAGAGTTTCAAAATAGGGTTTCAAGCAAAGTTTGGCTTTAAAAAAATGGCTAGGGTTTTTAATTATGGTTTCAAATGTAGTTTACGGTTTGGAAATGTACCTTTCAAGTTAGGGTTTCAAGGAAAGGTTAGATTGCATTTCAAATTAGGGTTTGGAGTCAGGTTTAGCGTTTCGATAGGGTTTTGAACAAGTTTAAGACTTTCAAATTTGGGTTTACAATTTTATAGTAGGGATTTAAAAAAATGCATTTAAGACAGGGTTACAAGCGGCCGAAATGAGTTTTCTGCGCAGGGTGTCCGGTCTCTCCCTTAGAGATAGGGTGAGAAGCTCGGTAAACCGGGAGGGGCTGAGGAGCCAGATGAGGTGGCTGGGGCATCTGATCCGGATGGTGAGGTGTTCCGGGCATGTCCCACCGGAAAGAGACCCCGGGGACGACCCAGGACACCCTGGAGAGACTAAGTCTCTCGGCTAGCCTGGGAACGGCTCGGGATCCCTCCGGAAGAGCTGGAAGAAGTGACCGGGGAAATGGAAGTCTGGGCATCCCTGCTGAAGCTACTTCCCCCGGAGAAGTGGTCGAGAATGGAGGGATGAAGACTGGGTTCAGGTTTCAAACGGAGATTTGGGTCACAAGTCAGGGTTAAGGTTTCACAGTGGCTTCTCAAACCAGGGATGATAAGCAACATAAATAAGCAAGAGTATGAGTTGCAAATTAGGGTTTTAAATAAAGGTTTCAAGTTTGGGTTTCGGACAAGGGTGTTTTAACTTTTATGCCAAAGCAAACTGTAGGTACAACGCACGTAACCTGAATTAAATCTGGTGTACAAATGATCTCAAAAGGTTAGACTTTCAAATTAGCGATGCAATTTCAGACGGGGGTTTTCAAGCAAGGTTTTGCATTACAAGGTACGGTTTCGAGTCCGGGTTTGATGCAAGGATTCATCCTCCGATAAATTCACCGCGTTCTTGAAGCATCATTGACAAGTTCAGGAGCGGTTGGAGGTGACGTACAAGACGAACTCCAACGCACTTGCGCCCAAGAGCTTTATTATTGTCACATTAATTGAAAATGTGGTTATGGAAGGTCCAAGAATAGGCTCCGGGGTCTTTATGGAGGTTATGAAAAGAGACGATTTGTACAGCATGTTATAAAATGACAGAGGAAGGCTACTACTTGAAGGAAGATGACACTTTGGAGTTTTGAATTAGGCCACTTGTACATTTTTATGAACTACTCATCGCCTGTCGCCGAACGCACATGCTACGCATGAAATATGAAGGATTCATCAATTTAAAGACGCTCGGCTTTTATGAAGCTGGAAAAACCGCCCACGGAGGAGCGCCGGCTTCCTCCTCCAGGCCCCTGGAATGACCTTGGCCTCGTCGCCGAGATAATTATCTACGAGAATCAATGGAGGAGGGTTGGGACAAATGCGAAGCGCTCGTGGGGGAAGCGCCTCTCGTTTTAATGAAGGCACGAGATAATCCTTTGCGTTCGACTCGCTAGCGAGGCCATCAAAGAAATGATAACTGCGCGTCGACCACGTTTGGCGACATTGTATCCTGTTCTTGTAACGGTGAGGAATCAGGACCTTGGGATTTCTCCAGTTAAAATTTAAGGCATTATTTGGAAACTATATTTAGTGCCAGAAATATTTGATGGCAGAAAGCGTAAATGTGTACCGTTTTTAACCTCTCTACCTGACACGTAACCCAGTGCGGAAGTCTAAGGAATACTCTCGGTTACTGTTTGTGTTTTTGCGTTTCACAGGCGTCTCGGGACTCAAGTACACAGGAGAGGACTTGCCAACCATCAGAGAGCCTTCTCCTGACTTTTCTTCTATTTTTTTTTTTGGACAACTATCGCCAATTCTTACGAGTCGCCGCGCTCTTCAAAGCCTCGCGATCGGGTAGTGATCACTGGTGACCCCGACGTCGGTCCCGGCGTTTCCGAGACTGAAACGAACACGGCAACCGCCATCCTCAAATTGCCGGAGTTTTTCGTGGTTCGCGCAGACGGAGGCTCAATTCGCCCTTCGCGGGATCTCGGATGATACCGCGCGCTATTACCACGTTGTCTCAGCCCTCGGGAGCTCAACGCCGGCCAGGGGGGTGAGTTTCGTCACATCTCCCCTGGCCCAAGATAAATATGCTGGGCTCGAGACTCATCTCTTCAAAGTTTTCGAGCTTTCACGGCCAGAGTGAGCCCGACGTCTTTTGGCTATCAATGGAGTGGGGGACAGAAAACCTTTCGAACACATGGAAATGATGCTAAACCTGCTGGGTCGCGGAAGACCCCAATTTCCTTTTCATGGAACTGTTTCTTAGACACATGCCGCTACATGTTCAGACAGCGCTCGCTAACACTTCCGGTGTTAGTCTATCGATGTCTGCCATTAAAAGGAGGTTTCTTTCTGTGCTCGACACTCCGCCTCCGATTCCTTTTCGTCGGCGCTACACTGGTACCACAAGTCCGCCTTGAAAGCGGGGACATCGTCCAACGCTTCCGACGAAAGACTTTCGATATTCTGCGGCTCTGCGCTTCACGTAAACTTGGATCTGTGAACGATTGATGATACCAGCGTCGCTATCACGCTACGTGGTCTCAACCTCCATCTTGCTGACATGTCGCCGAGCTAAGCTAACAAGCTTTATCGATACTATTTTCAGAAGGCCAACATTACAGTTAAGATCCTTTTTTTGTTCGTCATTTGAAAGATTTGAGAATTTTGTGAAATACTAGGATTTGTTTATTCTTTCGTCTTTCTGTCTGTCTTGAAACAAATAATAAACATTTCCCTGTGGGGGGGTTCTTCAGGTTATGGGGTACCGAATCCCCTGATCCCTGTATGACTGGTGTCATAGCTTGCTCCGCATTCCCGGCAATAAGTCGGACTCGCTTCCAATGAGAGTTGGACTGGCTGCCCAAGGCTGCCCCTTTTGTCACTGATTTTGTTCTTAACTTTTATGGACAGAATTTCTAGGCGAAACAAATAAACATTTTTGTTCTGCTTGTGGTGAACTATAATACAGGGAAAAAAAACTGAATAAATGGAGTTCGCCTTGATATTAAAAAAAATAATAATATTCCATCGCCTTTCGTTTTCCGTGTTAGCATACTGGTAAGTTCTAGTCTTTCGTGATTTCTGTCACATAGAGTAAAAGATCAAGGGCGCAAGACTGCACCTTTCTGACGCAGTCCTGAATCAGGTGATCTGTGTATGCCACGTAGCCTACTAGTCGGTCTGGGGTTGATGCGCCGTGGGTCGCGTCCTCAATAAATGCAGGTAGAAACATAACGTCATCCACCTCGGGATCGAAAATGGCCGCCGGGTGACGTCAGGTGAAAACAACCCGCCCCGGAGTCCACACGTTAAACGTCTCCATTCAGCACAATTTGTCGCTAACGCATACCGACACGAGAAATATGCCGTCTCGCGATCATGTGATGATGATCACATGCATTTCAAACACTTTCCCCATTTACAAGCCTCCCCCCCCCCCCCCCCCCCCCCCGCCCCCCGAGGCCAACTATCACGCTGAGTCGGCCCCCTGGACTGAAAATGAGTTAAACCTAAATGGATTCCGTTGTCATTAGTCAGCGTCGCTCATATGTTATGTTCAAATCAGCGAGGAGCCAAACGCACCGCATTTTATGCACCGTATAAAAAAAAAAAATAAAAACATTTCATTTGATGCAATGAGTCATTTAGGCACACAAGGGACTGAAAAAAAAAAGGCGCTTTTAGTTTACGCGGTGCATTTCCCACCCAAAGGCGAAGCCGTCTGCACGGAACGAATGGCAAAAACATTCAAAGGGACACAAAGCGGGACGCATAGAACGCCAAATGCAACTTAATTAAAAGTAACAAACGGCGAGCATTTTTTTTTGTGTGTGTGTCTTTGTTGTCTCGACTTGTGAAACGAGTTCCAATATTTGAGCGGCGCAACGTGAGGACAGCTGACAACCTAAATGGAGCCTTTTGTACATACTATACAAAAACAAACCAAAGAAGTTTGCATATTTTGCATTGATTTTTATTTTTTTTTCCCCATTATGAAACAAATGCTAAATGGCTTTCTTCGGAGAATTGGATCAATTCTTTTGGGGACCTCAACATGTCTGAAAATTCCAAAGTTTGGAAAGCGGGTTGATCCGTTTGAAAATTAATATTATTGCAGCGGCGGCTCAGCTGATAAAGCGTTGGCCTCACAGTTCTGAGGACCCGGGTTCAATCCTGTGCGGAATTTGCATGTTCTCCCCGTGCCTGTGTGGGTTTCCTCTGGCCACTCCGGTTTCCTCCCACATCCCCAAAACATGCAACATTGATTGGACACTCTAAATTGCCCGTAGGTGTAATTGTCAGTGCGGCTGTTTGTCTCCACGTGCCCTGCGATTGGCTGGCGACCAGTTCAGGGTGTACCCCGCCTCCTGCCCGTTGACAGCCGGGATCGGCTCCAGCACTCGCCGCGACCCTCATGAGGATAAGCGGCAAAGAAAATTGATGGATGTATACAACATGAATTGGACACTCTAAATTGCCCCTAGGTGTGACTGTGAGCGCGACTGTTTTCTAGCGCCATGTGCCCTGCGATTGGCTGGCAACCACTTCAGGGTGTACCCCATCTCCTGCCCAATGACAGCTGGGATCCGCTCCAGCACTCCCCGCGACTCTCATGAGGATAAGTGGCAAAGAAAATTGATGGATGGATGCAACATTAATTGGACACTCTAAATTGCCCCTAGGTGTGATCGTGAGTGCGGCTGTTTGTCTCCATGTGCCTTGCGATTGGCTGGCGACCAGTTCAGGGTGTACCCCGCCTCCTGCCTGTTGATAGCTGGGATCGGCTCCAGCACTCCTGTGACCCTTGTGAGGATAAGCGGCTAAGAAAATGGATGGATGGATCTATAGAACTATTCCTCGTAAGAGTCGTGCGCGATGTTAAATCTTCATTCAGAACAGGTAAGAGATAAGTATGTCAACGTGAGGATAGGCGGCGAAGAAGATCCTGAGCACGAGTCAGCAAAATTATCATCGCAGCACCCCCTGAAAAGCAAGGGGTGAAAAAATTGCCCTTGAGTCAACGCCAGTTTCGCCAATCAGCAAGAAATTGAACGGACGCTTATGCGAACAGGATGCATTGAAAAGTCACATGGCCATTTCTTGGTCATCATTTACGCCAATGATTTTCTCAAGTTCCGTTCAAATTTGAATTTGACAAACGAGCCACCCACCAACAGCCGAAGCTTTTTTTTTTTTTTTTTTTCCCTTCTTCCTAAACTGTCAAATGTGAGCGACACATGACGTCAACGGGGGAGCGAGAGGCTGTTCGCCGTCAATTCCGAGCTCAAATCGCAATTGGCAGCGGAACCGTCTCACACTTCCTGTGCGAACGTAACGTTTGCTCATTGGCTCTCGCGGCCAACGCACTGGCCAGCCGTTCCCGCAGTGAGGAAACATCATTTTATTATGTTATGAGGAATAAAATCAAAGTCTACAAGGTTTTTTTTTTTTTTCTCTCTCTACGAGTCAATGTTCGAACGGGACAACCGGCCTCGTGGCCTTCGGTCCCGCGTGCGGTCCGCAATGTGACGCTGAGGCGGAGAATTTGATTTGGATGCGCAGAGATGGAGGCGTAGGCGGGGGGGCAGGGGGGGGGGGGGGTCCTGGCCGGCCTCGCGCACACGGCGTGGGAGTGCTGAGAGATGCAGCGGGAGAGCCAGGTGAGAATACGGAGCCATCTGGAGGAGTTGCCGTTGCTTTCGCGCTGCAAAGGCCTGCCTGGTAACCGCAGACGGCATTGTCCAAGGCGCCGGCAGTGAATAAGTCACTCCTCGGAGGACTTGCCGAATTCCTCCCGCTAGTCGCCGAAAAGTGCAGGACATTAACGTTTTTTAGGCAGTTTGCAAACAGTCGACCGGATATGGTTTTGTTTGTGTGACAGTCGTGACGAAAGGCAGACAGATAGCGCTAACGTTAGTGCTAACGCCAGCACCACCCTAAAAAATAACCCCAGCGCCGTGCTAGCGCAAACGCTAACAGGGCGGGTTAATATAAAACTTACCAGTAAATATCACTGAGAAATGCCAGTAACACAGCAGCAACCCCCCTAGCACAGCGCTAACGCTAGCACAGTGCTAACGCTATCGCAGGGCTAACCGGGTCGATTAAAGTCACTTCCTCGGCACATATATTCCACGGGTCTCATTCTTTCGCCATGAGTGCCCCCTTCCGGGCGTCAGAAAAAAATGCACATATTAGCCGCGTCACCGCAAAAACCGCAGGGTTGAAAGGGTTGACGAATTTCTCACGATAATCGCCGAAAAGTACAGCACATTAACGTGTTTTTCGGATAGATGCAAACAGTCGACTGGATATGGTTGGGTTTGTATTACAGTCGGAACAAAAGGCAGACAGATAGAGCTGTACGAGACTTAAGTACCGTAATTCCCGGCCTACAGAATCCTCAGCCAGTACATTTGTAAAGGAAATACCATTTGTACATACATACGCTGTAGCTGTGTAAAAGCCGCTCGTGCCCACATTGAAACACGAGATATTTACAAAGAAAGACAATACACAGTTTAACGCTAGCACTGCCGCACTAATGCTAGCACCGCTGTGCTAATGCTAACGCTACCACCACACTAACGCTAGCGTCGCGGTGATGCTAACGCTAGCGCCGCGCTAATAGGGCCGGTTAAAAAAAAAACATCCTGGTAAAAATTACTGAGACACGGCAGCAACACACTAGCTGAGCGCTAACAGGGCCAGACCGGTAAAAGCCACTTCCTCGGTACATATATTCCACCGGTTTCACTCTTACCTTTTCCGCTCAAGCGCCCCCTTCAGGCCATTAGAAAAAAAATGCACAAATTAGCCGCATCGCCGCATAAACCGCAGGGTTGAAAGCGTGTGAAAAAAGTCACGGCTTATAAGCGGGAAATTACGCTAGGTCTCATGTCTTAAAAAGAAGACAAACTGTAGATGTTGCACATTCTTGAAAGAACTGTTTATGTTGCACTTTCCTTAAAAGAAAAACTATTGGGGTCACACGTTCCTGAAGATAGACGGAAAACTATCGCTGTTACACTTGCCGAAAAATAAAACAGGTGGGTGAGGGCTGAGTGGAGGTCGAGCAGTTGGATCCAGATGCAAACTGGTTCAGCATGGGGGCCGAAGGAGGATTTGATGTGCTCCAAGACTAACCACTTGAACCACTTTATCATGATGAGAGCGAGTGCAACCGGACGGTAAGATGGCTTCTTTGGGATCAGGATGATGGCGGTAGCTTTGAGGCAGGTCGGGACAAGGCTTGGTTCTGTGAAGATGTCAGTGAGGACATCTGTGAGCTCATCAGTCTCTCGGGGCGCAGCCAGTAATGTCATCCGGTCCGGAGGTTTTTCTCGCGCTGGTCCTTCCGAGTGATCTCTGCACGCTGCCCGAAGACAGCGGCGGCGGCCCGTCTGTGCTGGGAGGCGGAGGGATCTTCTGTGCTGGTGTGTTGTCTGCTTCAAAGCGAGCAAAGAAGTCATTGAACTGATCTAGCGGAGAAAAGGAGTTGTCACAAGTTTGGGAGGCGTGAGGGGGGGGGCTTGTAGTCCGTGATGGTCTGGATACCACGGCGCAACTTCCCGGTGTCTCTGCTGTCGCTGAAGCGCTCTGCACTCGTCCCGGAGTACTGCACTAGGAGCTTCTCTGATGCCACATGACAGGTTGGGCCCGCCTGTGACAACATCAACTACTGAAGTATTGATGTTCACTTTCATAAAAAGAAGAAATACCACATTCTTTGGATTATGTAACGATTTAATCTCATCTTCTTCTTCTTCTTTTCCTTTCGGCTTGTCCCGTTAGGGGTCACCACAGTGTGTCAAATTTTGCCATCGAAGCCTATCTCGTGCATCTTCCTCTTTAACACCCACAAGTCTTCATGTCCTCCCTCACCACATCCATCAACCTTTTCTTTGGTCTCCCTCTCCCCTCTCTTCCCTGGTACCTCCATCCTTACCATCTTCCTACCAATTTCCTCACTCTCTCGCCTCTGGACATCAAAGTCTGCTCTCTCGAACCTTGTCTCCAAAACATCCAACGTTGGCTGTCCCTCTGATGAGCTCATTTCTAATCATATCCAAGCGAGAACCTCAGCATCTTCATTTCTGTCACCTCCAGTTCTGCATCCTGTTGTCTCTTCAGCGCCACCGTCTCTAATCCGTAGATCACGACCGGCCTCACCACTGTTTTATAAGACTTTGCCCTTCATCCTTACGGAGACTCTTCCGTCACATAGAACACCAGACACCTCCTGCCAACGTTCCACCCCGCTTGGACCCGTTTCTTCACTTCCTAACCACATTCTCCATTGCTCTGTATTGTTGAGCCCAAGTATTTGAAGTTCTCCACCTTCGCCATCGCTTCTCCCTGTAGCCTCACTCTTCCTCCTCCGCCCCTCACATTCATGCACACATATTCTGTACATAAAGGGACTAAAATATATATATATATACAAAGGAATCCCAATCTCAGTCCTGGATTGTTCCTATGAGCGACTTTGCACGACTATGATATCTCGCGAGTCTACACAAACAGAAGCAGACAACCGAAACTGTACACCGCCTTTGGTGAAGCTAAAGCAAAAGCTCTCGCCCTTTATTTTTCATCGCCGTCGACCGCAGCCATCTGGTCTGCATTTGCATTGACACTTTTCTGACAGTGGATTTCACTCCTTGTGAAGATCGCCATCTTAATTGAGGTCGCGCCTTGCCCCGTTTGCCGAAAAAGGAACGAAAACAGCGGCTCGGCGTCTTTCGATAACCCCAAAGTCGAGCTGACCTTGATTTATTTTTTTTTTTTTTTGGGGGGGGGGCACTCTTTAGCATTCCAGTCAACGTTAATATCGATCAAACGTAATCCATGAAGACTTTCCCGTTGACACTTTGGCGAGGGGCGGGGTGCACACCTGAACCGATCAACTGGGCAATCACGCAAATGACGCGTTAAGCGCCGGTCGCTCGTCCGTAAAGGCTTCGAAAATGAAGGTTGATGGTTCGAAAATAATTAATATGCTGTGTACGCAAAGCTGGGTTACGGTCCACATCACTCGCGAGCCTAATGATGAAAAATGTTTTTCCTTATCTATAACAACGACTTCAATAGCTTCGCTTAGTAGGGTTGCACGATCACAGCAAAATTGAAACTCATTAATTTTTTTTTTTTTTAATCATTATTATAATCACGGTTGTTATTTGCAATGATTCACCACACGAGTGGAAAACATCTGTATTTTTAATCGCACTACTTATTAACAAACGATAAGGAAGCAGTTCTCAGTCCGACGCGAAACTTAAATTTGAACGGATTGTCGTTCATCCGGAATAGTCATCCGAACGGCGATCATAAAATTGGATTTCGGATTTTATAGTCGGATTTATTAAAATCTGAAAAACTGACTTTTCTCACGTGACTCTCCAGGATAAATTAATTTGCAGTTGTACCCCCGTTAGAAATATGAAAAAAGGTTTCATAGATGAATGCACACGGGCGACACCAAGAACATCAAATATTAAGACCTATTTTTTTTTCTTTCCAAAGAGAAGAGACAGTAAGGAATAAAGGTTTAATACATATTTATGTATTTCCAGAAAAATGAGGTTTCCCCCCCCCCCTCCCTTTTCTGTCAGTGTTTGGGTTCAGGCACAAGGCGAATGACAAAGTGTCCCCAGTCGAGTATTTTAACCCGAAAAGAAGTTGACTTTAACAAAGTTCCCACTCCAGTCTGAAATCACTCTCTACTAATGTAATTTCTACCGCAAAAGCAATAATTATTCTCATTTAATTATGCTTTTGGCTCGCGCGTCGGCCCCTCACTTAAGCCCTGTTAAGCGATAAACCGCAGAGGACACAAAACCTTTTTTGGGGGGGGAGGGGGGGGGACACGTAATGACAAAATAAGACCTTTCACCTCGGCCTGATGAGAAGAAATGAGTCTTCGGTGTGGCGAGAAGAACCTCATTTCGATAGCCACTCCTTGGGGGATTATTCACGGGTGTTAAAACATTAGGAAGACTCTCGGATTTACAGTAAATACAGTTTTAGTGCTTGGTTTAGGAGGCATGGTGGCGCGACTGGTGAGAGCATCGGCCTCACAGTTCTGAGGACCGGGTTTCAAATCCTGGCCAGCCTGCGTGGAGTTTGCAACTTCTCCCCGTGCCTACGTGGGTTTTCTACCATAATTGGACACTCTAAATTGCCCATAGGTGTGATTGTGAGCGCGACTGCTTTTTGTCTCCATGTGGCCTGCGACTGGCTAGCAACCAGTTCAGGGTGTGCCCCGCTTCCTGCACGATGATAGCTGGCATAGGGCACGGCACTCCTGCCACCCTCGTGAGGATAAGTGGCTCAGAAAATGGCTGGATGGAAGGGTTTGATTCACATTTGGGATGAAAAGGGGACAAAATACCAACCATAAAAATCACTTGAATATTTTCCCTTTAAGAAAAGGGCAATGCTAGTGATTCGCACCCCCCACCTCTTTTTTTTTATGCTACAATTTCATTAAAGAAATAAAATAAAAAACATTTATTGGGGGAAAGTACAACAATAATTCATTTCCTTTTCACGTAAACAAAGGATGCAAATGAGTTGTTTTGCAAATTGTTTAATTTGTCAGAACTGTTCTGCGGTAAAAACAAACGGCATCCTAGAAAAATGTTACGATCTTTTTTTTTCTGATTTTTTTTTTTTCCCACTCATCCATTTTTCTGAGCGGGAATGCCGAACCCAATCCCAGCGGTCATCGGAAGTTTCGACTTTCACGATGAAATCCGACGAAATACGAGTTGTGTCGCTAGTGTAGGAACAGAGACGTGTCGTAGACCGAGGACTCCCTATCACATATTTTGATACAAATCTTGTATTACGTGACCTCGTTAGATTGTCTCGGCTCAAAAAAACATGTATTACATGTCCCTCAGCATTCAACAAGGTTAATTTGCGACGAAAAAGACACTGTTAGCCTCTTATCAGATCCAGGCTAAATGGTTACGTTATATGAAGCTTTCCTCATTTTGTTAAGATATCGTGTAGCGCATGCTTATTAATGAAAGAAACATTTGTCATTTTCTTACCTAGCCTCATTATCGTCCCAGATGGCGCACGTCTTCATCTGTTCCTTACCGTCTGTCAGGCGGTATAAACGCCAGAGTCGCTGGGCTTTTATCCAAGTCTGGCATTTCCAGGGTAGCCGCGGGATTTCTTGCGCCATCTTCGTCGTTTTACAGCATCACGGAAGACCCCGCGAAATGGTTTTCAATCGCTTCATAGGCGTACCTACAATCTGGCCACAAGACCAATTAAAACAACTGATTTTTGTCAGAGCATTTTCTATAGTGATGATTGTTTTTTTTTTTTTTTTTTAGATCTTAGGTCCCCATTAGGGTCTAGGACTCCAGCTAGCCTGCTAGCTTGAATCCAGCTGATTTTAGGAAAAGAGGCGGGGTACATCCTGGACTGATCCCCCAGACAAAATGTTGTCTTCAATGAGCCATGTTTTGGGAGAACAGGGGAAGAACAACGACGTGACTGCTCAAACGTCCTAAATTCCGTTGAATTTGCTACATAGCGTCTGTTCCGTAGGTCGGACTAGCAATAGCGCACCGTCCAGAACGATGCTCCGCTAGCCCTCGGTCTCCTGTCAGACAAAATGAACCAACCAAGGCCGCATGCCAAGAAGTAATTAAGGAAAACATTTTTTATCCTTCGTTGCTTTGTTAGCATGTCACGCCGAAGGTGATGTGTTAAATGTGGCTCAGGTGTTTGGTTTTTGTTCATGTTTTTTTATTCCCCGTGCCCACCGAAGCAGTGCAATATTGGAGAATAAAAATGTGAAAAGAAAGAAAAACATTCAGAAAGACAACTACCACTCAAGGGCATTCAAATGTCTTGTCTCCTTTCATTTAAAATGTGATTCAGTCTTTCCTGCGTTGCGCTCTCTGGCATCAAGCCAGATCACTTTCATGTTTTGGTTTTTGTATTTTTGAATTTGGATTTGCTTGTAAACGGAGCTGCTGCCATGTTCTTTCTTCAAATAACTCGTTCCCACCACTTTTATTCCGATTGTTACCTTATTATTGCTCGTTGTCGCTATTTTTGTTGGCATGTCGCCTGCGAGGGATTGTGGGGACCGCGAGTTCACAGTTCTCGCAGAATCACCGTCGAGGGGAGCCGAGCCCATTAAGGGTGTTGGCGGTTGGAGAACGATTGGATGACGCAACTCCCCTTCCGCTATGATGTCATTAAAGCCTGAGCTTTGACTGATGCGCCGCATTTCCGATGGCCGGTGGAAGGAAGTTCGTTTCAACATGCATTGAGCAATAAATGTCTACATTAAGTGGAAAACCAACAGTCGATCTCAAGATCACAACTCAATAGAAGAGATCAAGTAGCCGGGAGGATGTATCAACTATATCAAGATCCAAATGATCCCTAAAACGCAACAGTTTGACGCAGGCCTTTTTAAGGTTAGGATTAGATGAAAGTGTCTAACATTGCGAGAATATCGTAAATTCTCGAATATAATGTGTCCTGAAGCAAAATGTGTACCCCCAAAGTTGACCTAAAAAAAATAAATCCGGAAAACCCTTCTAGCAATGTACAATGCGCACCCCCAAAGTTGATCTAAAAAAAAAAAAAAAAAAAAAAAAAAAAACAGAAAAACCCTTCTACCAATGTACGATGAGCACCCCCAAAGTTGACCTAAAATTTAGGAAAACCCTTCTACTAATGTACAATGCGCACCCCTAAAGTTGACCCAAAAAAAAAAAAAAAATCTCGAAAACCCTTCTACCAATGTACAGTGCGCAACTCCAAAGTTGACCTAAATAAAATCAGGAAAAACCTTCTAGCAATGCACAATGTGGACCCCCAAAGTTGACCTAAAAAAACATCAGAAAAACCCTTCTACCAGTGTACAATGCGCACCCCCGAAGTTGACCTAAAAAAAAAAAAAACAAAACAGGAAAACCGTTCTACCAATGTACAATGTGCATCACCAATTTGCCGCTACCCATATGCTCAGGATATTAGCAATAATCTCTATTGATATTTTTGTTAGGTTTTTACTTGTATTGTTTTTCAAAAAACTGTCCATACAACAATTATTAATAATAATCATTGTGCATGTGCTGATGTAGCGGTAATATAATCTCCGGACACGCTTGTCCTGGTCCCTGTAATTGTCAGAACAAAATTCCTCAACCGACTAAAATAAATGCTCAATGATGCCACAACATTTTAATAATAATGTTAACACATATTTCAGTCTAAAAATATAAACTCTTTAACATTGGTAATTAAACACTGCATTAAATATTTGTGCATACTGCACATCCTTGGCCAAGCCTTCGAAAAAAGCATCTGACTCATCTCCAATCCGAAAAAGATCCATAGCAGCTACCTTTGGTGCATCACTGTGGAACTCATCATTGGTGACTTCAAATATTTTTTTTTTTAAATCCCAAAAGTTTGGGTTGCGCAGCGCAACCTCTCCCCCTCCGTCCGGCTCCAATCCGTAGCATCTTTCACGACGGCGTCAGGTGGCTATCAAAACAACGTGAGCTCAAACTACGTAGAAACGAGCGTAAAGGGCACTTTTTTTTTTTTTTTTTTTAATCGAGCATTTCAATGCCCTCCCAATGTCTCCATGACGCTCGTATTACATAGTTTGGGTTCACGTTGTTTTGATACCCACCTGAAGCCATTGAGGCGAGCTGTCGTTCTTTCGGACTGCGGCGCAACTTCCGGGTTTGCGGCAACATCGGCACACGCTATCGTCTCATTTCTTTTAAAAGCTGCTGCACAACTTGCCGTTGTATTCAACATTTTTTTTGGTCTTAGTTTAAGCTAAAACAATTTCACGGGCAGTCTGTTATGACCTTTGGTGCGGTAGCAACAAACATGCTACGCTAACAATGGTAAAATGCAAGCTCCCGGTGGAACTCTGAGAGCTCAGTTTCGGGGCGCAGATTACCGAATATCATATCGAAATGTATATGTCCACGCTATGTATGACTATACAATGTGATTGTATTTTTTTTTTAATTTTTCATCCATCCCTAAATATAATGTGCTTTAATTAGTGAACTTTTTGGAAATACTTTTTGAAAAAATTTGCACATTCTTCTCGATAAATTACGGTGGTTTGATCGAGGCTTTTGTAGCAATAAAGGTTCAGATTTAGGATTACGGCTGGCTTTAAAGTTAGCATTTCCACTTGCTGGTGCACAAAGGCTTTGCTGTCCATCACGAACCGATAACCAAGAGGTTCGCGGTGAGCATTACGTTCGCTTAAGCGAGGCGGCCTGACGCCGATAACGAGCGCGTGTGGTCAGCGGAACAATTAACCTTGATAAACAGAGTGAAATTACAAGGGCAAGAGGCTCCGGCGTCCAAGGTTGAAGAGAAAAGTCTCGGCGGCCCGAGGAGATGATTGCAATTAAACGTTCCCGAGGATGTGATTCGAGCGCGAGGAATGAGATGTTTCTTTCCGCCTGCCGGCTCGAATAATCGCGGCGGGGAGAGAACATAGCCGGTCTTGATATGGAAAGCTTTATGCCCATTTCACACTTTGAAACGATTGGGCTGGTTCTGAAGTCTTATTTGCAGAGGTTCAGTCAAAGGGCTTCGCTGCTGGCGATGAAGTCTTTCATTGGCTTAATGCCTTTTGCTTGAAGCCCAGCCGCAGAACTCATTGTCTCGGTGCTGCTCTCTGATTGAGGCCGAGTGCAAAAGGCTCGTTGTTTTATTTTTTTTTTACAAAGACTTTTCCCCAGTGCTGGAGAAACTTTCTGATGAAAGTTGACGTGACAAGATTTTGTCATTTTGCGGAGGGGGGGAGGGGGGGGGGGGACGTTATCATCCTGGAGAGGGTCAAAACTGATCTGTTTTGATCATTTGTACACCCGATCGTTCCGGATTCCAAGAAGAATGGGGCGAACATGAAACGGCTAAGAACCCGGTCCTCAAACAGAATACGACGATGCAACGCTCCGGGGGCGGTTTGAAACGGTAAAGGACAAAGCCCATTGGATTTCCAAGTCCAACCAAAAAATTTTGGACACTCAAACAGTCCCAAAACAAAGAGAGATTGCCTCCAAGCCAACGCTGGCACGAGGTCGTTACGCTCTAAGCGGGGATGGAACCGTCACCGAAAGATCTCGTCGGATTTCAAAGTCAACACCGTAACCTCTCGGCCATGACAACTGCCCTTGAAAAAGTAAACCGGTGGTTCCCAACGTCAGCCCGGGCCCGGACCACCTAGTGAGTCGTTCAAAAACCTCCCGGACCCCCAACCTCAACTTTCGCCAATAATGTAGTGCTGGACACAGTTATGCCATTCTGGTACAAAGAAATACTCAATTTTAGTGGCTCACCTGCTCTTGCTTTTTATTTTTGGACAATAAATCAAAACGTGGTTCAACACTGGAAAGGGCAATTCTCACATCATGATTAGCTTCCAGACGATTTCGTTTTTGAATCTTCACGTGTAACAGAGTTGAAAACCCTGACTCACACTTGTACGTAGTGACGAAGGGACAAGAACATTTTTTTTGTTCTTTTCGTCAGAAAAATATTTTATTATTAGTCTGTCTCAGACATTGTATCGCGGACCCCCTGGAAAGACGTTTTTCCCCCCTTGGGGGTCCGTGGACCCCACTTGGGGAACCACTGAAGTAAAATGTGGTCCAAAGCCTCCAAGAACCTCTCGATGAACATCACTTGCAGCCAAGTAGAACCAGGACAAATTGAGGAAGATTACTACAAGCAGGGTTCCGACCGACACAGACGCAAAACAATTGGACTTCAAGGTCTGCGACCAGCCCACTAGGACATTTCAGCTCCGTTCATGTCCCGAATAATTTTGAACACTCAAAACCGTCCCAAACAAACAGCGACTGCCAACAAGCCACCACTGGCTCGAGAATGGAAAAAAGCAAGCAGGGGATTGAAACGTCACCGAGAGATCTTATTGGATTCCAAAGTCAACACCGTAACTGCTTGGAACTGACAACTGCCCTTGAAAAGGTCACACGCTTTGAAGTAAAATGTGGTCCAAAGCCTCCAAGAACCTCTCGATGAACATCACTTGAAGCAAAGTAGAACCAGAACAAATTGAGGAAGATTACTACAAGCAGGGTTCCGACCGACACGGACACAAAACAACTTCAAGGTCTGCGACCTGCCCACTAGGCCATTTCAGCTCCATCCCTTAACTATAAACGGTATCATCTCCAATATTTTTCTCTAATAACCACCGAAAGCCCCTTAAAATCAAAAAGCGAGCCACTCACCGACTCATAAGGAGAAAGTTGTGAGGACGCGCACGGGGAGGTCCCGTCGGGTTTCTCGATAAACACCTTAATCCCTCGAACACCGCAGCGGAACGAGACCATCAAACGATCACATTTCCAATTCGCTGCCGCTGAAGGATTTAGAAGTCAAATATAAGCGTTACTCGGGAGGGCTGGAACCGAATTTTGAGCTCGGACTCCGGAAAACGTCGTCGCGACAAACGAGAACTGAAACACCGCGACAAAATTTGCCGTCTTTTAGTGATCGGCAGGCTCGATACGCTCACGATGACTCCAAGACCGAGGCCGCGCCTGGCACCGGTGGCGCACGAAGCCACCGGCTCTCATTTACAGCCGCCAGCTGCAAAGTAGATCTCGCAATGATCCAATCCATCATCCGTCTGCCGCGCGACTTTAATCAATGCGCTGGGAGTCGGTAAAAGGCCTCTGATTAATCAGCGGGTCGTCGAGCGCCGGATCGATGAAAACCCAGCCGACGGATCGTGAACCTCGAGAGTGGCCAAAATCACCAACCTTGCGGTCTGACTTTTCAGTCTATTCGGGTTCAGGTGACAATGTTACAACTTCGTCTGTCATTCCCTCTGATTTTGATATACGATCGATGCTCAAAAAGGATCAATTTTTTCATGCCATCAGATGGTGAAAGCAAAAAAGAAGACAGTGCGTCATTTAGCATCACCCATCTAGCCCACCCATCCATTTTCTTAGCCGTATATCCTCACGAGGGTCGCGGGAAGGGGAAGTCTGCGTATCCCCGCTGAAGCTACTTCCCCCGCAACCCGATACGGAAAAGTGGTAGATAATGGATGGATGGGCAATTTGAAATTTTGGTCCAGATTTTTTCCAAAAATCATAGAAATTGACACTAGATTTGGCTTTGCGCGCCACATAAAATCATGCGGCGGGCCAGATGTGGCCCGCAGGCCTTGAGTTTGACACCTGTGCCCTCCAGCGTCACTTGAAAAAAACTAACAAACAAGCCTTGGAAAGGGAAGTCCGGGTATCCCTGCTGAAGCTTCTTACCCCGCGACGTCTTCTTTCGGCTTGTCCCTTTCGGGGTGGCCACAGCGTATCATCTCAGGTGAACGCATTTATATATATATATATATATATATATATATGTTTGGCACAATTTTTTTTTTTTTTTACGCCGGATGCCCTTCCTGACGCAACCCTACTCAGGGAGCGGAGGGCCCAGTGGGATACGAACCCACAACCCCTGGTTAACCAAACCCGGAAAAGCGGCAGAGAATGGCCGGATGGATCAAACCAAGAAGGCTGATTCATTATTCAATTTCTTCAACTTGCATGTGTATCCTGCCACGATTTATAACAGATCATGCGCCATTTTTTTTCCCCTTCTTCTTAAGAAGCCCTAAATTACATAATCCTTGGGCAAGAGACACGTGCACGCACAGTCAAAACTCAGCTTATGTGCACTCAGGTTGCAACGGAGAATTTTCTCCTCTCAATTTCTCCCCGGGTTTCCTCTTTCAAATTGCTCGTGTGTGTTCCCTCTCCTTTCATGCTAGGTTGAGCTTTTGAGGCATTGTCGGCCTTGTTTAAATTTTTAAACAAGCGTTGGAGGGGGGAAACAAAGAGACGCCGACGAGGGGGGAGTCTCTCCCCTCGACTGAAACTAAAGGTGTATTTCTCGGGAAACGGCGCACGCAGTGGCGCGGAATCGTTTCTTTGCCTTTCTTTGTCTGCCGCCGACTTTGGGTTTCACAGTCGGGGGGTTCGGTCCAGCGAGCATAACAATTCCCCCCGGCGGTTGCAAGTTAACACGCCCGCGCGGGGCGTCGACTCGCGGCTGCAGTTTTTTTCGAACCGCTTTCGGAGCGTCCGGACGGGGTGCGCAGGATTACGCCGACGAGTAACAGATCGGAGCAAACGCGCCGTGCTTCGGTGGGACTTGATTGGTTCGGATGTTAAATCACAGCACATCGCGGCAGAAGGGGTGTTGCGCTTCATGTTGTATTCATGAGCCGGAATCCCCAGATTTTATGTATGGACGAGGAAGTCATTGAGAAACATCCCAAAAAAATGCGGCGCAACCACACACAAAATATGTCTTGGACTCTTGCTTGAGCCATAAAAGAAACTTCAGTCAGAATCTGATTGATGCAAGCAAGTCAATATGAGGTTCAACTTCTAAATTACGTTTAAATGTAAATTAAAGCTGCGAATGGATTAAAAAGCTTTTTTCAAAATCCTGTAAATAATTTTATCATACTTTGACGCTATCCCTCACTAATAGCTTGAAAATGTCAGGTTCCCGCATCTTTTTAGTACGGGGGAACCTCGGAATTTGAAAATAATTAGTTCCTGTGAAGTGTTCAAAGACTGAGTTGTTCAACTTCTGAAAAATATTTTCCCATTGAAAACAATGTAAATGAGTTTACCCGGTTCTCAACCTCCAAAAGTGCGGGGGAAACCTCGGAATTTGAAAATAATCCGTTCCTGTGAAGTGTTGAAAGACTGAGTTGTTCAACTTCCGAAACGTATTTTCCCATTGAAAATAATGTAAATCAGTTGAACCGGTTCTCAACCTCCAAAAACCTCCAACCTCCATCTTTCCAGTACGGGGAAACCTCGGAATTTGAAAATAATTCTTTCCTGTGAAGTGTTCAAAGACTGAGTTGTACAACTTCTGAAACATATTTCCCCATTGAAAATAATGTACATCCGTTTGACCGGTTCTCAACCTCCAACCTCTATCTTTTTAGTACGCGGGAACCTCGGAATTTGAAAATAATTCGTTCCCGTGAACTGTTCAAAGACATTTGTCGTTCAACTTCCTTGTGAGGATAAGCGGCAAAGAAAATGGATGGATGGGTTGGAAACCGGAGTACCCGGAAAAATCCCACACAAGCACGGGGAGAACAAACTCCACACAGGCGGGGCCGGGATTTGAAACCCGGTCCTCAGAACTATGAGGCCGACGCTCGACAGCTGCCTCCCGTGGCCACCTACGATAGACATGTCCACTCAATTATTGTGAATTATTTGTTTAAAAACCTTCCAAGGGGCGGCGGTGAGTGACTTTTGAGTATCATTTCACCAGGATACAGAAAATTGTCTTTTGATTTCACACTGACATGATTCCAGTCTATGTTTGTCCTTGTTTTGGAAATCATGAAAATAGATGATATGCATTGTAGATAAAAGATCTCTCAATTGCTTCCTGCGCGACACAAATTACTAAATTGATTGGTGGCTTCTGAAGTGAGCCGGTAATCCGGACCCGATCGCCGGCTGGCGCAGATGCGGGGTTGATGAGCCTGGGAAAGTGACACTCGGAACAGCAGAGTCACTCGACTCGCAGGAATTACCTCCGCTCGCTTGTCACAATCCAATTAAGGTCGTTTTGTGTTTTGCCGCGGATCAGCTCGGCTTCCTCCCTGACTTTCAATTAATTTTCCCGGGCGGTGGCGGCGGCACCGCCGCCGCCAACAACCGTGCTCAACTTTCACGTGTCTTTACCTTTGCGCAACTGGGAGGGGGGAACGTGAAATATGCACATCCATTAAAACGTCAACGCTGAGATGATTTATGCTCCGGATCACGAACGCCCTCCGGCATGTGGGATTTTTCCAGAGGGGAAGACTCATTCTTCTGTATGCTTAGTGACTTTCTACCGATATTTTACCTAATACGTAACAATGAATTCAAGCCGCGCGTCGGCTCGATAAACAAACCGCGAACCGCCGCCTCTGGCTCGGGGAGACTAATGGCATTGGGCCAAATCTTCAAACTGGGACTGTTGCGACATCCTGAAAACTTCATTTCCTAAAAACACAAACAATTGATATTGCTTTCTGCAAAAAGTAGAGGAATTCAGATGTTTTTCAGTTTGATTTATTTCAGAATCTTTTATTTATTGCAAAATGTAGTGCTAGCGTTCCATTTTAAACGTCGTTAAAGCAGTTGCCGTTTCCCCAGAAGAGGACGATTTTTGGTGATGTATTTTGAATTACTTTAACATAAATAATCTGAAACTTAAAACCTGCACCGATCTGTGATTATTTTTTTCCTTTTTGGTGTAAAGTCAACCCTTGATGGTTGCAGATGATGGAGTCCTGAACTAAAAAAATGAAAATCTGTAAGAAATTGACGCCTACCCAAAGACGTTTAATATTGCTTATAGAGGGCACAGAATTGTGACAGAAGAGTTTCCGCTAGGATGAAGGGTAAAGTTTATAAAACAGTGGTGAGGCCGGCCATGATGTACAGATTAGAAAAGCTGGTACTGAAAAAACGACAAGGAAGCAGATCTGGAGGTGGCAGAAATGAAGATGTTGAGGTTCGACTTTGCTTTTTCCACCATGTACCTTATAATAAAATATTACCGACTTGACAGTAATTAAGTGCAAACCTTAACCACACAGTGTTCGACATACCTGTAAATTCCATTTTTTTCCACCATGTACCTTACAATAAAATATTTAGTGATTTTGCAGTAATTAACTGCAGTTTCTAGTGTTCCATGGGATTTCTGTTGACATCACTGTTCTTTTGGTAAAGAAGTGAAGAAACGGGTTCAAGCAGGTTGGTACAACTGGCGGAAGGTGTCTGGTGTTCTATGTGACAGAAGAGTCTCCGCTAGGATGAAGGGCAAAGTCTACAAAACAGCGGTGAGGCCGGCCAGGATGTACGGATTAGAGACGCTGGCACTGAAAAAAACAGAACTGGTGGTAGCAGAAATGAAGATGTTGAGGTTCTTGCTTGGTGTGAACAGGTTGGAAGGGATTAAAAATGAGTGGGACAAGTATGAGAGTTGGATGTTTTGGAGACAAGGTTCGAGAGAGCAGACTCGGATGGTTTGGACATGTCCAGAGGCGAGAGAGCGAGTATATTGGCAGAAGGTGTGCTGAGGATGGAGCTGCCAGGCAAAAGAGCGAGAGAGAGGAAGACCAAAGAAAAGGTTGATGGATGTGGTGAGGGAGGACATGAAGACTTGTGGGTGTTAGAGAGGAAGATGCACGAGATAGGCTTCGATGGAAAAAGATGACACGCTGTGGCGACACCTAACGGGACAAGCCGAAAGGAAAAGAAGACTAGTCCGTGGCCCAAGTGTAGTTATAGAACGTATTAAACTGGTGTCGCAGGAACGAGATTAGTTTCTATTTTGTCATTAGCGAGGGCTTTGGCGCCATCTTGTGGCATCTTGGGATTTTTAAGAGGGAGCGCAACAAATGCGAATTGGTGAGTTTCCCAGACCCCGAGGACGATCCAGGACACGCCGAAGAGAATATGTCTCTCGGTTGTCTCGGGAACGCCTCGGGATCCCTCCGGAAGAAGTGGCTGGGGAAAGGGAAGTCGGGGTACCCCTGCTGAAGTGACTTCCCCCGGAAAAGCGGTACAAAATGGATGGATGGATAGCTGGAGATGGGCTCAACAGAATAAAATGCAAATAGTTGAATTTGCGAACGGCGAAGCGCAAACAGGCAGAGGTTCACTGTACAGTGTCTAACCTCTTGGCTAACCTTAACAAATAGCATGTTTTCTAAAGGAAAAAAGAAAAAAAAAGGGAATTTTTGAGTACTGGCAGGGACTGACGCCTATTGTGCATCTTCTCCGACTCAAATGAGAGAATTTAACAGGCACTTTTCGGAGAGGTTTGTGTGCCAAGAAGCTCCGAGTTACATCTGCTCCGCGATGCCTCAGCCAAAGTCCATATTTAGCTGAATTGCCATAAGGGGAAACGCTCTCAGAACTCCTTAAAGAAAAGACATGGAAGCGATTCATCTTTGACAAGGGAAAAGTAGGCTACAATATTTATACATCCACCCAGAAATCAAAACTCTTTGACGCTTTGACCCCCGTCCTCAGATCTTATCACTTCCACTTTCTACCAGACAGGAAACGTTTATCGGCAAGGATGCTATTTAGTTGTTGATTCAAATACTTTTCAAACCAAACACCTGCCTTTTCTCCTCACATATTTACTCAGATGAAAATGAAATCTATAATTACAGACGCAGCCCTGGCGGCCACGTGTTTTATCCCCAGGCGGGCCCTCGGTGCATTTTCAGCTCGTGTTTGCCTTTTCCTCCGGAACGGGACTGCGATTGGACCACGGCAAAAAGCAGTTGGCAGTACGAATAAGATACTTGAGAGGCAGCGGCGTCGCCTCGCTCGAAAATCAAATACTCGAAGTTTCACGTGACGGACCTTAAAGTGACGCCCGCGAGACCGCCCCTCCCCCCGGGCTAACCGATATTGACGGCAGCCCACTTTTCCTTTCGGCTAATTAGCTTGGCGAGAAGACCGGCGGCAGGGGCTGCAGCATCCCCCCCCCCCCCCCCCCCACTGAGCCTTCTTGCTCTACCCCGCTCGTCTGCTTTGTCGTCTTCTCTGCAAGTGAACACACTAGTTCATTTCTCTTTGTTATCGTCGCTCTTTCAGCAAGAACCTGATCGCAGGATATCACATTTGATATTCAGTATCTATCTGCAGGCACGCAATTCAGTAAGTATCGTAATTTCCGGCCTACAAGCCGCGACTTTTTTCCCCACACGCTTTCAACCCTGCGGTTTATGTGTTGATGCGGCTCATTTGTGGATTTTTTTCTTACGGCCGAAAGGGGCCACTTGAGCGGAAAAAGGTAAGAATGAGACCGGTGGAATATATGCGCCGAGGAGGTGACTTTTACCGGCCCTTTTAGCGCTGGGCTAACTTTAGCGGTGTGCTCGTGTGTTGCTGCTGTGTTAGTGGCATGTCTGAGTGATATTTGCCGATTAATTTTACTTTAACCGGTCCTGTTAGCTTTAGTGCTAGTGCGGCGCTAGCATTAGCACTAGCTTTAGCACAGCGTTAGCACTAGCGTTAAACTCTTTCTGTCTTTGTAAATATCTCATGTTTGAATGGTTTCAATGCGGGCACTTGGGGCTTTTACATTTGTGCGGCCTATGTATGTACCAAATGGTATTTCCTTTACAAATGTACTCGGTGAGGCTAATAACCAAGCGCGCTCTGTCGGCCGGGAATTACGGTAGGTAAGTTGCTTGGTAAGTAAGTCTGCAGTCCGTTGGTACTTGAGTAACATTGTATGTAGCTAGGTTGGTTGATCAGTAAGTTGGTAACCAGGTTGTAAGGTAAGTCAGTCATTGTGTAAGTCGGTATTTGTTTGTTAGCGGCCTCAGCGTGTTTGCTGGTAAGTTGGTAAGCAAGTTTTTAGATTGGTAAGTAAGTTGGCAGGTGAGTAGGTAAGTAGGTCAATAAATGGTTAGGAAAGTAAGTTAGTTGGTGAATTGTTAGGTACATTGGTAAACTGTTCAGTAAGTTAATTGTTTGGTAAGTAGGGACGCGAGTCAGTAGCTCAGTAGTCACAGTAAGTACGTAGGTCAGTAGGTAGGTGGGTTGGTTGGGTGATAGGTAAGTTACTAGGCTAGTAGGTAAGTTAGTAGGTAGGGAAATCAGTGAGTTAGTCAGTGGGTAAAATTGGTAGGTACACAAGTCTTTAGGGTGGTTGTTATAAATATGGGAATACTTCGGGATTGTTGGTAGATGAGTTTTACGTGGGTAGGTAGGTAGGTAGGTAGAGAGGGAGGAAGGGATGGAGGGAGGTACGTAGCTAAGTAGGTAGGCAGAGAGGGAGGGAGGGAGGTAGGGAGGTAGGTAGGTAGACAGATAGATAGGTAGGTGGGTAGGGCGGGAGGTAGGTAGGTAGGTCGGTTGGTCGGTAAAAGTTGATATGTACATTGCAAGGTAGGAATGTCACTCGGTTGGTAGGTGATTAGGTAGGCAGGTTAGTCAGTAGGTAATTAAGTGGGGAGGTAGTCTGTAGTTAGACTTTACTTCCATACCTGCTTACTTAAATATCTACCAGATGTGTATCCCCACTGCCATGATGTACGGTTAATATTACGCAGCGAGCACAGTGCGCAGACGTAAGCAGACAAAGTCTATTGATTTTTATCTGCCCGGTGACAACAAGGCTTTTCCGGTAATTTTATGAGCGCCGCTTGAAGATATGCCAAGGCCACTCTGGAGTCCTCCAAGAAAATAGCACTTTCAAAACGGAGGTTAGAGAGAGTGCGCCGCAGTGCTTTCGCGCAATAAAAGAACAAAAATGCATCTGAAAGGAAACAAGCCTGACGGAGGACGGATGCGGTCTCAAACATGACCCCTTTTTGGCTCGCGACGCTGACACACGCGCGTAATTACAGCAGGCCATCTAACAGCGTCGCAGACCACTAAACTTTATTAGCCACTATGTTCGCCGCTAATCCACTTTTGGCCGGGCTTCCCTTTGTCCCTGACTGGTAGATGACACCAGAGCGGATTTAATGCGGGCCATGCATCACGGGTCAGTGTTGTGTCACGGCGGTGGGCTCGGCGACGTGACAGGAAACAGCAGCGAGCGGGATGGTGTCAAGGCGACGCCCCTCCTCTCCTCTTCCCTTCAAAGCCGTCTCAATTATGGTCCGACCTGACCGATTGCTCCCCTCTCAGGCCCGGCTCGTCGCTTCTGTGCTTTTGATATTTTCCGAGTGGCCTACCGGGGAGGCTCTCTAAATGGAGGGACGGAGGGAAGGAGGGAGGGAGGTAGGTAGGTAGGTTGGTTCGTAGGTAGGGAGGTAGGTAAGTAGGTAGGTAGGTGGGGAGGGAGGGAGGTAGGTCGGTAGGTAGAGAGGGAGGGAGGGGCGGGTAGAGAGGTACATAGGTAGGTGGGTAGGGAGGGAGGGAGGGAGGTAGGTCGGTTGGTAGAGAGAGAGGGAGGGAGGGGCGGGTAGAGAGGTAGATAGGTAGGTTGCTAGGTAGAGAGGGAGGGGGGAGGGAGGAGGTAGGTCGGTAGGTAGAGAGGGAGGGAGGGGCGGGTAGAGAGGTAGATAGGTAGGTGGGTAGGGAGGGAGGGAGGGAGGTTGCTAGGTAGAGAGGGAGGGAGGCAGGGAGGGAGGTAGGTAAGTAGGTAGGTAGGTGGGTGAGGAGGGAGGGAGGGAGGCAGGTAGGTAGAGAGGGAGGCAGGTAGGTAGGTAGCTGGGTAGGTAAGTAGGTAGATTGGTAGCTAGGTAAAGAGGGAGGGAGAGAGGGAGAGAGACAGGTAGGTAGGTAGGTCGATAGATAGGTAGGAAGGGAGGGTGATAGGTAGGTAGGTGGGTAGGGAGGGAGGGAGGGAGGTTGCTAGGTAGAGAGGGAGGGAGGGAGGGAGGGAGGTAGGTAAGTAGGTAGGTAGGTGGGTGAGGAGGGAGGGAGGGAGCCAGGTAGGTAGAGAGGGAGGTAGGTAGGTAGGTAGCTGGGTAGGTAAGTAGGTAGGTTGGTAGATAGGTAGCTAGGTCAAGAGGGAGGGAGAGAGGGAGAGAGACAGGTAGGTAGGTAGGTCGATAGATAGGTAGGAAGGGAGGGTGATAGGTAGGTAGGTGGGTAGGGAGGGAGGGAGGGAGGTTGCTAGGTAGAGAGGGAGGGAGGGAGGGAGGTAGGTAGGTAGGTAGTAGGTAGGTGGTGGGTGAGGAGGGAGGGAGGGAGCCAGGTAGGTAGAGAGGGAGGTAGGTAGGTAGGTAGCTGGGTAGGTAAGTAGGTAGGTTGGTAGATAGGTAGCTAGGTCAAGAGGGAGGGAGAGAGGGAGAGAGACAGGTAGTTGGGTAGGTCGATAGATAGGTAGGAAGGGAGGTAGGTAGGTAGGTAGGTAGGTACGTACGTAGGTAAATAGGTAGAGAGGGAGGTAGGTAGGGAGGGGGAGGTAGAGAGCTAGGGAGGTAGGTGGGTAGGGAGGGGGAGATAGGTAGAGAGGGAGGGAGGTAGGTAAGTAGGTAGGTAGGTAGGTTAGTTATGAAGTTAAGTTAGGAGTTAGGTAAGTAAAACGGAGGGTAAGTTTACATGGCAGATAAATTTATATTTAAATTCTGTACGAATATAAATCAATGTGTAAAAGGTTCTTGGGTAGTTAGGTAAATCCATCAGCATTAGATAAGTAGGTTAGTCAGTCGGTATGTCAAATCAGTAGGGAGGTAGTTAGGTTAGTAGGTAAGTCGTTACAAATATCCAGTAAGTCAGTAGGAAGATAAGCATCAAGGTTAACTTTAATCAGTCGGTAAGCCAGGCTAGCCAGTTAAACCGGTTGGTAGGAAAGTCAGTTGATGGTAGATAAGTCGGTAAGTCTCAAAGGGACATAACTAACTCGGTCGTAGGTGTGTCAGATGGTCAGTAACTCTCGAGATAATTAAGATAAATTGGTAGGTAACTATTATTCCCGTCATTATGCTCCTCATTCTCATAATCATCATGGTCACTGTTGTTTTCTCCCGCGCTTCCACATTTCTGGCAGGCCTCCACGTGGCTTCCCTCCCTCCATTGTCTTTCCAACACAATGGCGTCCTCGTCTTGTTTTGTAATAAAGACGCACGCAGGCGGCTTCGTACACACAATGCAGACTGTTTTGGTCTCATTGTTGCGTCTTGCGAATTATTACAGCATCTGATTGTGTTTGCCGTGAATATTGTTCTCTTCCGTACACAACGCTGCCGAGATGACGGAGACTTTTGGACTGAGTCGGAAAGGTTGGGAGGCAAGTCGGCAATTCCGTAAGTCGAAAGGTAATTAAGTTAGTAGGTCAGAGGTCAGGTAGAGTACATCGGTGAGGTGGTATGTAGTAACTAGTTACATAGGTTGGTAAGTAGGTAAAATCAGTCAGTGGGTATGTCGGTTGATAGCTAAATTGCTAGATTTGGTAATTTGGTAGTTCGGAAAGTTGGCTAGTAAGTAAGTAAGTCAATAGTTCGGTATTGCTCTGTGGTTAGTAGGTAGCTAAGAGAGTATTAGATGGGTAAGGTGGTAAATATAGGAATTAGTCAACATAGAACACCCACATTGAAACAAGATATTTACAAAGAAAAATGGTACACAGAGAGTTTAACGCTAGCGCCACTGTGCTAATGCTAACGCTAGCGCCGCTCTAACAGGGCTGGTTGCAAAAAAAAAAAAAAAAAAAACGGGAGGTTTTGTCTCACCGCTCATCTGGGGAAGATTTGTGGGGAGAGGAAGTGGGCTGCCACCACCACTACTACTAGCAAACTACTTCCACAAGTACTAGCACCAATGCTAGACGTCCCACAAGTACCCCACCTCTACTGTAACTACACCAAAACAACTACTGTAATTCCCGGCCAACAGAGTGTTTATAAGCCTCACTCAGTACATTTGTAACGGAAATACCATTTGGTACATGAATATGCCACAACTGTTTAAAAGTGCCCATACTGAAACAAGATATTTACAAAGAAAAACGGTACACAGAGAGTTTAACGCTAGCGCCGCCGTGCTGATACTAACGCTTGCGCCGTGCTAACAGGACCGATTGAAGAAAAAACTGGGAGGTGTTTTTTTTTTTTAGTAAACTACTTCCACCAGTACTAGCACCAATGCTACACATACCACAATTACCCCACCTTTACTGTAACTACACAACTACATTATAAGCCTCACTCACAAAGAAAAACGGTCCACAGAGAGTTTAACACTAACAGCCGTGGTTAAAAAACATACCGGTAAAAATCACTGAGACACAGCAGTAACATGCTAGCGCAGCGCTAACAGGGCCAGACCGATAAAAGTCACTTCCTCGGCACATATATTCCACCGGTCTCACTTTTACCTTTTCCCCTCGAGAGAGAAAGAAAAAAAAAATAGAAAAAAATGCACAAATTAGCCGGATAACCGCATGAACCGCAGAGTTGAAAGCGTGTGAAAAATGACGCGGCTTATAGACGGGAAATTACGGTAAGTGGTATGTAGGCAAAAACAAAAACGCAAATGAGGCACGTGGAAGAATACCCGGAAAACTCCCGATTGGACGCGACACAGAAATGCACGGGAACTACACGCCGCCGCGATGGACTACAAGGAAACGTGACATGATGTAAGACACCAACAAAAGACTAAAAGAAAGCAAACAAATTGACGAGACAACGAGGCACACCTGGACAAGACACAAGGGGCTGAAGGAAGTTGATTTGATTGGTGGAGACAATGAACGCGACTGACGAGAACAGGTGTCGTCGACAAGATATCAACGAGGGACACGAAATGAAACAAAGCAATCGAATTTGAATAAAGTCAGCAAAAACACAGACCACGACATTACTTTGTCCTGGACTATAACCAAATAGACTCGTGCGAGTCTGGATAATATCTTGTCGCTATGTTGATTTTATTAATTACATAACACGTACCCTCGCGACGGCGCCGCCGCCAGGAAGTGGCCGTGCGCTCCACCAAAGAAGAAAAGTCCGACTCAAAAGAGAGGAAAAAAAAACAGTTGAAAAGTTTGATCAGATGGATTTCTTTGATCAGCGTTGGAGGGGGGTTCAGACTCGGGTCACCGCCGCGATGGAGATGTCCGATGTCGGAGTCACATCGCCGGTCAGTTGCTCCGATCGCCTGCTTTGCCTTTGAAGACAAAGGGAACAGGAAGGAGCGTGATGACTGTCCTAAAGCGAGACTGAAAATACAGACTTGAGAATTGAAACGCCAGCCCTACAGGCAGAGCTGGGACAAAGATACTAGCACTGAGTGTGCTAACTAGAAGTACCACAATCAGTGAGGAACGTCCCCCGGCAGTCGTCAAGGTCTGACAGGCGAAGGGGTCCGAAAAGCGTTCATGTCCCAGCAAGATCGGTTTCGTGCCGGCTCGGCTGTCCAATCGCGAGAACGCGAGGGACTTAAAAAATGATAACAACGATGCTGTCTTAGCTAATCAGGTTTTGACTTGTGACCAAACCAAGTGTGTCAGAAGACCTTATCCCGGCTTCCAGTACCATTTTCACAGAATAGTACTTTTTCTTCTTCTTTTCCTTTCGGCTTGTCCCGCTCGGGGTCGCCACAGCGTGTCATCTGTAACATCAACCGTCTTCCCTCACAACATCCATCAGCCTTTTCTTTCGTCTTCCTCTCGCTCTCTTCCCTGACAGCTCCGTCCCCCTCACCCTTCTCCAAATATACTTTACGCTATCCCCTCTGGACGTGTCCAAACCATCGAAGTCCGCTCTCCCGGACCTCGTCTCCGAAACATCCAACTTTGGCCGTCTCTAATGCGCTCATTTCTAATCCTAGCCAACGAGAGAAAACCTCACCGTTTTCATTTCCGCCACCTCCAGTTCCGCTTCCTGTTGTCTCTTCGGTGCCGCCGTCTCTAATCTGTACATCGCGGCCGGCCTCACCGCTGTTTTATGAACTTGTCGCTCTGACTAGTACTCCAGAATATAAATCAGCGTGCATCTGATTTACCAACCGGCAAAGTTTCGTGATAACTATTTCATTGTGTAAATGCTTTGCCTTACTTTTTCCACCAAGAAATAAATACGCCAAATCCACTTACCTTTCTCTGCATCCGTCTCCTATCCCTTCCCCCAATCCGCATCCTAATCCTAAATCCACTTGCCTTTTTTTTTTTATACTATCCCTACCCCAAACCCCTACCCTAACCTTAAAGGTCAAGTGTCATGAAATGGATGATTTTTAGAACGTTATTAATGAAAAAAAAAAAAAAAAAAAAAAAAAAAACGGCCACCGGTATGGACCCATCCGTTTTTTCCACCACAAAACATAATTTTGACATATCTGACTTTTTGTAACTCCCGCCATGAAAATCCTCTCGAGGGATTTGTTTTCGAGAAGAAGCAGGAAGTGACGTACGGGGCAGTGGACTGGTTTGTTTCGATTAGCTTTACCTGCGGGAAGGTAGCTCGTTGTTCCTCCGTGTTAGCCAAAATGCCAGATTATTGCATTTCTGGATATTGCTCGACTTCTCGGATTTATCCTCATCTGATGAAGAAATAGCGGAATCGGCGCAAATACTTGCGTACATGTCGTATGGCTCAGGGCGACGACAACATTTCGCTAGCCACTGGGTCCTTAAGGGTCCACTGTCATGAAATGCATGACGCAAAAATGGATCTCGCTCTTATTGTGGGCACACTTTCTTGGATAAAATCATATTTAAGTGAATTTTGCCATGGAAAGGTACGCCCAAAAAAATAAATAAATCACATATGACTATGTACCATGTTTTGAAAGTGCTACTGTCATAAAATGGATCATTTTTAGTATGTCATTAATGAAAGAAGGGCAGCCGGTATGGATCCCTCCGTTTTTTTTTTCTCACCACAAAACTTGATTTTGACGTATCTGGCTTTTTGTAACTCCCGCCATGAAAATCCACTCGAGGGATTTGTTTTCGAGAAGAAGCAGGAAGTGACGTACTGGGCAGGAGCGCCCTCCAGCAGACTCGTTTGTTTCTATTAGTTTGACCTCCGGAAAGGTAGCTTGTTGTTCCTTCGTGTTAGCTAAAATGCCGGGTGGTTGCATTGCTGGATATTGCTCAAACACTCGGGAGGACAGATTTACCCTTCATAAGTTTCCATGAGACCCGGTTCGTCCTGAAAAATGGATCGCACGGGTGCAAAGGACGAGAGCTTCGTGGGTCCCAAACGACAGGTAGGTGTGTATACAGTTACTAAAAAAAAAAATAATAGTTTGGGGTGAAACACGTAATCCGTTCCTCATAACGTAACAAAAGATCTGTGTAGGTATGACAGGGGTGCTAAATGTGTCGATGCCGTTCAGACGGCTGCCGTGCCGGAATCGCAGAAGGCGGCGGCTATGAACAAAGGTGCTAGCAACAGCGAACTCAGCCGCGTGCTACGACAACACCATAAAGCGGCCCGGCTCGGCCGGCTTGGCCGCGAAAATGAGCCACCTGGCTGGCCTTCCCATCTCCGCCACGGAAGTGGATCGGCCGGGGAGGCGGTTTGGCCGTGTTCGCATATCATCTGAATATGGCTTGAAACAATGGTGTAATATTCCCCTGATAACTTCACTCGGTTGTGTGGTGTTCTCCTTTTCGAAAAGAGCTTCCGTGTCAGAAGGGGCGTGTCCTATCGTCGGGGCCATAGCGCGTTTTCATTGGCGAATGTCCCTGGTGACGTCACGGACAGGAGATGCAGTCAATATGCCGACCACTTGGATGTCGAATGACACTTCCGCAACTTTGCGTATGGATGACGCGCTCTCCGCTCACATTTATTTTTTCGTATAGACATTGAAGTGAATAATGTTATATGTATTTTTCTATTTTAGAATATTTATAAGGATGACACTTGACCTTTAAGACTGGACTATTACATTTTCTTCAACTGACAAACATCGACACATTTGACTTACGACGTCCAATGGGACACAACTGGCGACTTATTTACTGACTTGGAGCGAGCACGCGCCTGAAGAAGGCTGACATTAGCAGAAACGTTGCGCAAACAAGACTCACTCTCTTACGATGTTTTTAATTGGTAGTATTTAAATGTTGCAATTTTTTTGCCTTATTGAGATAGTCTCCTAACACGACAACATCTTTTTCGTTTATGGTTAAATTATATGATAACTTGACTAATTTATAATCTCGTCCCAAAAATGGGACGCCTGCCTGCGAGAGAGTATTTTAGTTTTCTGAGTAGATCGACCTAAAAATAGGACCTTGCGCATTAAATATTTTGCTATACTGAAGGATATAACACGTGAGAAATCATCAAAAATGGGACGCTGCCCACGAATGGGTTAAAACAAAAGTTCATAAAAATAGACAGACATATATGTAAGTTCGCTGTGTTCGTCTTTCCGAGACGTCCGTAGCGAACACGAACGCTCGCCGACAAGTTGTCGAACGGCACACGATGAAGCATGGATGGGGGATCTTTCAGACTGGCCGGATGTTTACAAAATATACTCGCATGCGTATTAATCACGAGAAGACTTTTCAGCACCGGGAGCGCTCAGACCGTCACGCCGGCATCCTTTTATTTTGAAGGCCAGATTGTTCAGGCTAGCTAAAATATGCAGCTAAGATCCCCTGCGTGTTGCCGAGACCACGGGAAGTCCAGTGTTAGGTCGGCGATGTCTTCAATAATTTTTCTTGAACCCACTTATTCCAGACATAACAGATCTGGTCTACTGATTTGACGCGGTTGCCATTTTGGGGGTTGGGTTTCTACCCGCTTGTAAAATCTGTTTTGTGTACACACAAACCAGGACGCACTTTGAACTGTTTGTACTGACAAAGAGTTCAACAACAGTTCGGCGTGTGCTATACTTCAAGTCAGTCCGACGTGCGATATCGCTTAAAAACAAATCCGCGTGTCAACGCGTCACCGAACAACAGAGTCGGAGTTTGACACTTTTGGTTTAAATGATGAAACTTGGACCATGATGTGAGATATTGTCGCGATGCGCTCGTTGTTTTTTATTTCCCCCTTCTGTGGGCTGTCAGGGAACGGATTTTGCCGCTGTCTATCGTTCACTGATGTTCATTAATTGTTCGTCTTTGTATTCATCTGCAAACAAAAGTTTCTGAACCTGAATTCTGGGTCTTCGTTCCAAACAGGAAACTCGGTTGTTATTTTCAAAAGTCAGCATTGACGTTCTGCCGGGCGACATTTATACAGCGATGGGATATCCAACGCATTTGGGGGGGAGACGAATCATTTTTCGGGAAACGGTCCGGTAAATGAGTCAAAACGGACAAACGTTACGGCGCAATCGAAAAGCTCCCGACAAGAAAGAATTCAAAGTCTCGACTTCCCCACTTCCGACCGGCGCTGCAGAGACTGCAACCGACTGGAAGGATTTCCCTCCCCCCCCCCCCGACAACACCACCAAGCAAGCGGCGGCGGCGTCTGCCTGCCCCGACTGAGTCAAAGAGCATCAATCTCCAGCCCAAGTGGCACATCGGAGCGACAGGAACACAATATTGGACACACTCTAAGTGCAGAAGGCCCGCCGGCGTTCCGAGGAAAAGGTCAGACGAATGACGGACATGAAACGGCCACATGACAAAGCCGCGCTAATGAGCTTCCTTGGCACGGTGCGGCGGAACCTGCCCGGCGCGAGGGGCGTTATTCCAGATGCCTTGAGGAGAAATGCTGGAAAGTACGTCGGGGACACGGCTACAGTTGAACAAGCAGCAAACCCAAATCCATTTTCTATCCCGTTTATCCTCATGAGGGTTGGCGGTATGCTGGGGACAGTGTCCTGACTTCAGACCAGAGTCTTCAGTTAAATGCTTTGGAATTTAGGGACGAAAAACCATGCAAGGGCAGAGCCCTGGTTTGAACCCATGACCTCTGAACTGTGTGGACTAAGAGCAGAGTTTCTTGAAACTTGGTCAACAGGTCCGGTGTGATGGTCTGAGCGCTCCCGGTGCAGAAAAGTCTTGTATATTTTGTAAACTTGCGGCCAGTCTGAAACGTCGCCATCCATTTTTCAACGCGTGCCATTCGACAACCTGTCACCGAGTGCTCATGTTCGCTATTATGTGTATGAAATGTTTCAAGGAGTGCCTATATAAGGACGAGAAGGACGGACCAGGAGGCTTCTTCGCACCGCTTCTCTGGGAAACTACGCTGCTCGGAACGGACGCAAGCCTAGCATCGTCCTTGGGGGGTAGCCGCCTCCAATTCACGACGCCGAACGGCCTCTGCGCTCGGGCTTCTGTCGCCTGCCGAACGGCTACAAACTTGCCGACGTCAGCCACGTGACACGCAGCACCTGTGGAACTGCCCGGCGCGCCCTACTACGCTCACGGCAGAAGATCTATGGCGGTGACCGACCGACGGCGGCCGCTTTCCAACGGCTGTGACGCTTTCGCGCGATTGTCTACGTCGACGCAGCAACGCCGTCACGCTGGCAATCACAACAACAACGCCGGCTGCCTTTTCATTTCTTTCGCTAACTTGGAATACTAGCCGGGACGAACGTTTCCTTGTTTGGGAACACTCGTTCAACATTGGTGACTCTTCGCCGTCGTGGCTCAACTACTCTGTTCTTGAACGCCCATTTTGTGTTAGCTATTTTATCGTTGTTTGTGAGATTAAATTGTCGGAAACGAAGTACAACTGCCTTGTCGCATTTTGCCGGTTTGAACAAAGGGGACGTAACAATATGGATGTCTCAGAAAGACAAACATATGTATGTGTGTATATCTTTTTTAGCAACTTTTGTTTTCAGGTTAGGTTGGGGTTAGCTCATAACGTATGTTAGCTCCATCCATGTAGAACAGGGGGAACTATGAGACCGGAGGATTTCCCAGTAAGCGTCGGCTACGTACCCAGAGTTCCCCCGTTAGTAACGCATGCGGATTAATCACAAGGAGACTTTTCAGCACGGGGGAGCGCTCAGACCGTCACACCGGCCTTAAGTACATCGGTAGGTTGATGTACCAATCATACTAGTAATACTAGATCCTGAATGATATTCAGGCACCACACAGTTGCAAAAATTCCTGGGGATAGTTCAAAGATTATCAGGACATTAAATTAAATGTCTTCTGAAATTTAGTAGTGGTCAAATTCTGATATTTCCACTTCAGGAGCGTACCACTAATATCTCTTCCTGCAGTTCTAGTAGCATGTACCGCACATCTTCAGAACCATGTCACGCAAGATGCCAGTTCGAATTCCTTGCTACACGTGAAACTTATTTTTCCCTATTATTAAAGTCCACCTCCTCAGGGGCACTGGACCGGTAATATCTAGTAGTTCTAGTCGGTACTCGTGCGGCGCACAACTGCAGTAGAATGATAGAAAGGTCACCCGAAGCGAAGAGAAAATATTGAAAAAAAAACATAAAACGCACGCCAGAGCGGAGGATCGTGCGGGCCCCGGCGTTCCCTGTCAGCAATTCGCGCATCCTCGGGATCGGGTCAGTGCCGCACGGAAGTTTCCGGGCCCGCGGCGAGCCTCCGCGCTTCCGGTCGCTTTGTCTCGCACGGCGACGGAGTCAGATAAGCAGGGCCCGAGACAAAATGTACCCCCCCCCCCCCCGCGACAAAATGTACCCCCCCCCCCCCCCCCGCATCATCGTGCTCGGCTTCCTGCTGCTGCGCAGGAAACAGGAAACGGTCCTTCGGCCCACTTAAAGCGACGCTGCGGGCGGTTGGGGGGGGGGGGGAGCTCACTTCTTCCTGTCGTCACGGGAGCGGAATTGATGTTTGAAAGTCTTCCCTGTCGCAGTTTTTAATTATCCATGCAACTTCCATTTTTTTTGGGGGGAACAACTACATGAAAGCAAGCCTTGGTGGACATTGTTTACTCGCTTTTATTTGTTTTGTTGTTGTTTTAGCTTTGAGCCTCCGGCGGTGCTCGCAATTAAATGTTGCCCTCTCTTTCCGTTTAATCGATCAAACGCGTTTCATTTATCGGCCAAACGTGTTCACTTGCTCGGCGAGGAGCTGATCGCGGCGTCGTCAAGGCAATCCATCACGCAGAGTTGAATTCGGCTGTTTTTTTTTGCCAGCCGTGGAAAGGAAGTCTTCAAAGGCCACAACTTTCTTCGGAACTTGCGCGGTCACGTTTGAGCGGGCTTGAACTGTAAATTCATATCGCTAAAGATGGAGGACGTGGGGGGGAGACGAAAAAGTACACAAGTACATTATGTTAATATACCGTAATTACCGACCTACAAGTCGCAACATTTTTAACAGGCTTTCAACCCTCCGGCTTCTGCGGTGATGCGGCTAATTTGTGGATTTTTGCACTCGAGCGGAAAAGGTAAGAGTGAGACCGGTGGAATATATGTGCCGAGGACGTGACTTTTACCAGTATGTTTTTTTTTTTTTTTTTAAACCGGGCCTGTTAGCGCTGTGCTAGCATGTTGCTGCCGTGTCTCAGTGACTTTTACCAGTATGTTTTTTTTTTTTTTAAACCGGGCCTGTTAGGGCTGTGCTAGCATGTTGCTGCCGTGTCTCAGTGATTTTTACCGGTATGTTTTTTTTTAACCGGCCCTGTTAGCTCTAGAGTTAGTGCTGTGCTAGCATGTTGCTGCCGTGTCTCAGTGATTTTTACCGGTATGGTTTTTTTTTTTTTACCGGCCCTGTTAATGCTGCGCTAGTGTAATGGTGTGATGCTGTGCACTATAATAGGAACAGGGCGTGGAAGTGCACTCTTATTTTGAAAGGCAGCACGTGCACTGGAATTTTTTCTTTTTTCGTTCTTTTTGACGCTATTACAGGTGTAAGGAATTGTCTTACGGCTACGCTACAATGAGAAGGTCAGATCTTGGAAGCTAAGCAAGTTTGGCCCCGGTTAGTACTTGGATGGGGGACCGCCTATCCAAGCGGTCGCCATATTGGCTGCATCCTCCGTCCGTGATGTCACCCGGACATTCGCCAATGAAAACACGCGATGCACCCTAACTACGGGAGACAAACGCGCCCCTTCTGACACGGAAGCGCTTTTCGAAAAGGAGAACACCACACGACCGAGTGAAGTTACCGGGGCAATATTACACGACTGTTCCGAGCCAGATTCAGATGATATGCGGATCACGACCTAACCGCATCCCCGTCCGATCCACTTCCGCGACGGAGACGAGCCATCGCGGCTCATCGCAGCCGGCCGGTGTGGCTTACGACGGAGCCGAGCCGTCCTGCTTTAGGGGGTTGTTCATAGACACTGCAGTACACGATGAACAACACAGTTGAGCCGGGGCGCTTTACTGCGCGCATGATGCTGAGTGAAGCATTCTCGCCCCCGTCCGCAAAGCTCGACGCGCAGCCTTCGCAGAAGACGTGAACACCGAACGCGGCGCCTCAGATGGTGTGGCTGATTTTCGACGCCGTGGTGGCATATAATGGAGCAGAACCATGCTGCTTTTAGGGGGATGTTCGTCGCCGCTGCAGTACTCGATAAACACCGTTAAACCGGGGCGGATTACTGCGCGCACGCGGCTGAGTGACGCATTCTTGGCTGTGTTCTTCAGATTTGTCGCCGTCCGAGGCGCACATCAACAGATTTTTTGTTACGTTATGAGACACTGATTACGTGGTCCGCCTCAAACTAGTAGTTTTTTTAGTATCTGTATACACACCTACTTGTTATTCTGAACCCATGAAGATCTCGTCCTCTGCACCCATGCAATCCATTTTTTACAACGAACCGGGTCTCTTGCAAACTTATGAAGGCTCAATCCATCCTCACGAGGGTTCAAGCAATGTCCAGCAATGCAACGAGCCGGCATTTTGGCTAACACGAAGGAACAACGAGCTACCTTCCTGGAGGTAAAACTAATGGAAACAAACGAGTCCACTTGGAGGCGCCGCTGTCCTTTGTGTCACTTCCTGCTTCTTCTCGAAAACAAATCCCTCGAGAGGATTTTTATGGGGGGAGTTACAAAAAACTGTATACGTCAAAATCATGTTTTGTGGTGAAAGAACGGATGGGTCCATACCGGCTCCCGTTTTTTCCCATCAATAACATACTAAAAATCATCCATTTCATGACCTTGACCTTTGCACCCATGCAATCCATTTTTCACAACGAACCGGGTCTCTTACAAACTTACGAAGGGTAAATCCACCCTCTCGAGAGTTCGAAGAATATCCAGCAATGCAACGAGCCGGCATTTTGGCTAACTCGATGGAACAAGGAGCTACCTTGCCGCAGGTAAAACTTATGGAAACAAACGAGTCCACTTGGGGGCGGCGCTGTCCTTTACAGCACTTCCTGCTTCTTCTCAAAAACAAATCCCTCGAGAGGATTTTCATGGAGGGAGTTACAAAAAACCGTATACGTCAAAATCAGGTTTTGGGCCCATATTGGCCGCCGTTTTTTCATTAATAACATACTAAAAATCATCCATTTCATGACAGCAGCACTTTAAAAACAAGGTACATAACTATAAGTGATTTTTTTATTTTTTTGGCGTACCTTTCCACGGCAAAATCCACTTAAATATGATTTTACCCGAGAAAGTGTGCCCACAATAAGAGCGAGATCCATTTCTGTTCGCCTCCTTACAACCTGTTGCCGGGGAAACGTCTTCTTCTCGTCGTAAACAGAGAAAGTAAAGTGACCCGTGTGTCCGCGAACACAATCCGACCCAGTAAATCCAAGAGACAAGTGCACAACCTGGAGAGTTCCAGGCGGCGCACCTGTCTTTTCGATTCTGCTCATCCCGCCGTGATGCTTTGATCCGTCGCCTCTTCCTGCCAGTTGGCGACTCCCCTGTGGGACGGCGGAAAGGAGCGACCTCGCGTCTCGCATCTGGTCCGACATCATTGATGCGGAGTACGAGTTCTTTCCCCGCCGGGCCGCCAAACCTCGCTTCGGAGTTTAAGATTTAAAAAAAAAAAAAAAAACAAAAAACGAGGTTTTCCTCTTTTGAAATGGATCCGGTCTCAGGTGCGTTTGTTGTGATTGAAAAAGAGTTGAAATTTGGAGCGCGCCGGTCCCTGTTATCGCTGAATTAATTCCGCCGCGCTCCCAAACCGTCTTGTTCTCCGCGAGATATGTTAAATATCCATTTTACGCCCCGATAGTTTTGTCATTGTCTCAACCCTCGGGTGGAGACGGTTTAAGAGGAAAGGAATCAAAACAACCTGAGATTTGTATTTTTTCCCCCCCGTGGTGTGTTCGAGAATAGTACAAAAAGCCCGTTTGCTCCGAAATTGAGTTTGCGGTAAATAAGCAAAGCGTGTCAAAATGTCAGCCATCGGAACGCAGAGAACGATGCACCCGATGATTACTTGATGGAATTAGATTCTAATTGACCTTGTGGAGTGGTTCCAACAATATTTCCCTGATTTCGTTACATCCATCCATCCATTTTTCTTTGCCACCTATCCTCACAAATACAGCATGCTACATGATGGTTATAAATGACGTTAAATATGGTGGCCGTGAACCGTCTCTCATTATGATTTTGTACCGTGACGTCGCGACGAGACGATTGCTAGCAGCGGCTAGCCTGGTTCCAGTTGAGACCTCTTGAGACGTAGATCGTCTTAAGACATAGATCGTCTCCCTGGCATGCCGCCACTCCACCGCTCCAGACATGCCAAACCTCCATCCATCCATCTATTTTCTTTTGCCGCTTATCCTCACAAAGGTCACGGGGCATGCTGGAGTCTATCCCAGCTGTCTAGGGGCACACCCTGAACTGGTTGCCACCTAATCACAGGGCACAAAGAGACAAACAACTCACACCTAGGGGCAATTTAGAGTGTCCAATTAATGTTGCATAATTTTGGGATGTGGGAGGAAACCGGAGTGCCCGGAGGAAACCCAATCGAACCCGGGACCTCAGGACTGTGAGGCTAACGCTTTCCAGCTGAACCACCATGCCGTCGATTTAGTTTCATCGAAAGCTATTTTATTATTATTATTATTAATATTATTATTATTATTATTTTTATTATTGGTACGGCCTAGTGTAGGGGTGTCAAACATTTTTCTCGTGGGCCATGATGTTGTTCTGATTTCCCGCCGAGGGCCATTATGACTGTCAAACAAAAATATTTAGTCATCTCGTCGTATTTACATCATCAATTTATGAACTACTTTTGGAATCAGAAATCAAGGGTAATGTATTTTGTCAACTATTCACGTTTGGTCACACAAAAGTGCTTATATATAATATCTCAACTTTTATCATTTTATATGACAATTTCAAATTTTGGTACAGAATTGTTTTTTTTTTTTTTTAACCAGAATTATGGAAATTGACACTCCGGACCACATAAAATCATGTGGCGGGCCAGATCTGGCCCCCGGGCCTCAAGTTTGACACCTGTGGCATAGTGTAAAGTCATAATTTTTGTTTTTGGAGGAAATTGCAACTTTCTTTTTAGGTACTGCAGGACATACGTATAAGTAATATTTAGTTAAGATTACCGAAAAATACTAAAATAACGATGTGTGTTTAATTTTTTTGTTCCTTTTTACACTCCACTTGGCATACTTGAAGGTTTCTTTTGAAAACAAGCTTCAACCGGAGTCGATATAATGCAAAAAAAGATCCGTATGATCCACACAATTACCGCACGAGTCTCATCGCATGTACCCGTTTGATCGAAAACCTTCCTCACTGGGCACAAATTGGATTCCAGCTGCCAAAACGGACGGTCGAGCGATTAATGACAACGCGAGCGAACAATATATCCGAGCTCATCTCGGCGTGAAATACCTCGCGCCGTTTCCCGGGCGCCCCACAAGTCGCGTCGGGCGCTCGAGCGAGCATCTCCGGCTTTTCGCTCCCCATCACGTCAGGAAATGAGAGCCCCGGAGTCGGGGCAGAGTCGCCCGGGGATTGAATCGCCGAAGCTCGGAAATAACATTGAAATTCCGGTTCAGCGATCGTGCAGCTTTGCCGTCGCCCGAACAAACCCCGAGCAAAGCGGGACGAAATCAGAAGAACTTGTCCTCCGCAGGAAATAAACGCACAAGTCGAGTGTCGGTCTTTACTTTATAACGCCCGTCCCCCGTTTGCCATTTTGTTTTGACTAATGCTTGTCCGTGTTTGTATCTTTGCATTTTTTGCCGCAAAGAAGAAAGCTGTGTCCTTTAGCGATGCTTCTGTAGCCAAAACTAAATCCATCACCATGGAAACGAAGCTCCAGATACCCGGATACAAGCGGCCGAAATGAGTTTCCTCCGCAGGGTGTCCGGGCTCTCCCTTAAGAGATAGGGTGAGAAGCTCGGTCATCAGGGAGGGGCTCGGTGTCGAGCCGCTGATCGTCCGCATTGAGAGGAGCCAGATGAGGTGGCTGGGGCATCTGATTCGGATGCCTATCAGACGCCTCCCTGGTGAGGCGTTCCGGGCACGTCCCACCGGAAAGAGACCAAGAGGACGACCCAGGACACGTTGGAGAGACTATGTCTCTCGGCTGGCTTGGGAACGGCTCGGGATCCCTCCGGAAGAGCTGGAAGAAATGGCTGGGGAAAGGGAAGTCTGGGTATCCCTGCTGAAGCTACTTCCCCCTCCGCGACCCGACCCGGAAAAGCGGTAGATAATGGATAGATGGATGAACGACGTTCAAGATCATAAAAAGATCAGAGAAAGGAGAGACACCAAGACCACCGAGCCTTCTGTCGGTCGACCGTGGTGACAATTATTAAAGACAAAGCCCGTAATTTTAGCGCGTGTGAAGGGTTCCATTCCCATCTCGGATACAATGATCACAAAATAAGGTTCTTTGATACTTGTCCAGATGGAGAGGATTGAGGACCAGGTTCCTTCGCAATAGCTAAGCATAGCCTCCCCTTCTTCTTCTCCATCCACCTCTCAGTAGTCATGCTAAGTACTTCATCTTGTTTATTTCAAAGTATCTGCTTTTTATACAAAGTATTTTGATGTAAATTCTGACTTTAATGGCGGAATCCGACTCAAGTCGGAATTCCAGTTAAGTCACTACTGTAGGAGCGGATCTCAGTGGTAGACCGAGGACTCCCTGTATTTAGTTTAGACTGTTCCGACAGGAACTGTTGCTCATAAATGCGGTAAAATTAAGATGTACGTTGAAGTTACACTTTCCCCAAAGAGAAAAATGATTTAATCTTTACCCTTTCCATGCTAATTACGAGCTTTTGATTGTTTCCAAGGTAGCTAAATTGAAAAAACTATCATGACCAAATAGAATTATGACTGAACACGAGGTAGTGCTAAAGACAGCCGGTCGGGGAGCTGGCAGAATTTAAGTCTGAAGCAGAGAGAAGTTCAAAAAAAGCCAGAGAGAGAGGAGAAAGTGAGAGACAACCGCACGTCAGAGAAGACGAGAGATGTAAAATCTCAATCCCAACAACAGGCTTCACGATAAATCTCCATTATTGTCATATCACAATGGCGGCACTGGTTCGGGAGAGAGGTGGGGCTGCGTCTGCCGGAAGGATTTCGTCGAGATCAGCTCAATCCCCAAAGTACCTGTAAATCTGATGACTCCCGCCAAAAGTTCTACCGATCCACCTCGGCGGGTGACGACGACCTGATGGGACGTGCAAGATTCCACAGGTGGAAAACCAACCAACCGGGACGTTGGAACGACGGTCTTCTTTGAAGACAGAAATGACAACGGACTGGTTAGACCAGAATTTGCATAAAAAAATAAAATAAACACCTCCAACATCGCCGTCTTAACCCGAAAGGTCCTGTCATATGTACTCTACCTTGAAAATTTGAGGTTAATCCGATATCATTTAACGCCGTTTTGAAAGATTTTTTAATCGGCATTCTGAATTTTCACGGGGGGGGCCGCCATTTTTGTCGAGTCGCATGACTTATAAAAACAGGTAAGTGACGTCTCCTGTGCGCAAACAAAGGAATACACAATCACGGACGGCGCTGATTTCTCAGATTTATCCTCATCTGATGAAGAAATAGCGGAATCGGCGCAAACACTCATGTACATGTGTTGTACGGCTCAGGGCGACGAATTAACTTCGCTAGCCCCTGAAATGTTTCTTTTTGTTACTGGGCAGAATATGCCACCGAGCCTTCCTCGGATTATTTCGATCGGAATTATGGCAAAATTTTCCATTTTTACGTTTCCGATGTGGTGGCACTGCATGTGACTACACTAAACTCGTCCATGACTTCTTTGTTAACTCACAGAACATCCGTGCAAATTAAGTCACGTGACTCGCCAAAATGGCGGCGCCCGTGAAAATTCGTAATTGCCGATAAAAATCTTTTGAACGATATCGGATTAACCTCAAATTTTCAAGGTACACTACATATGACACCACCCGTCGGATAAAGGTTTTTCATCGTTCAGCGTAGTATTCCTTTCAATAAAAAATGGTTCCTTGCCCATCTTCTCCAAGAACATCGATTCGCTTTGAACCGGTGCTGCGGTCACATTGAACGGCGCAGGCAAATACTCGTGTCATACGGCTCAGGGTGACGAACAAGCTTTGCTAGCCCGTTAAATGTTTGTTTTTGTTACTGGGCAGAATATGACACCGAGCCTTCCTTCTTTCGGAATGATGGCAAAATTTCGAGATACAGTAGGTCATTTTCACGTGGTACTGTATGTGACTACACAAAAAACCGGCCATGACTTCTTTGTTTACGCACAGAACACGTCACATCCGCGCAAATAGGTCGTGTGACTCGCCAAAATGGCGGCGCCCGTGAAAATTCATAACTGCCGATAAAAATCAAACGATATCGGATCAATCTCAAATTTTCAAGGTACACTACAGATGACACGACCTATCGGATTTAGGTTTTTCCATCGTTCAGTGTCGTATTCTTTCAAGATTAAAAAATGGTTCCTTGCCCGTCTTCTCCAAGAACAACGATTCTCTTTGAACCGGTGCTGCGGTCACGGTGAACGGCGCGGGCAAAAACCGCTTCCGACCGGGGCCTCATTTGCGCAAATTTGCTCACAGTCAGCAATTTTTCAAAGAGCCCGACTCCTGTAGTTTAACGCTTGTTATTGAAAACATTGTTTAATACTTAACGGCGCCTTAAGGTGGTGTTAAGAAGCTGGCGGAGACGCAGCGGGGCGCTCATCCAATTTATCTACAAACAAAGTTCTTGCTGAATCCCTTTTGTTTGCTCCTCGCTGGTCCCGGGGTGGGGTGGGGGGGGGGTGCCGGGGGGGTCTTCTCATTTAGCATTCAAGGTCCAGTTCGACATGTTTGATCTTCACAAAACCAGCGCGAATAAAACGTTCGCCGGCGGATACGGGAGAATTCATTCTCCGCGGGCCTCCGTAAAGGAACAATACCCCCCCCCCGAGCTCCGACACTTCGGGATCCTTCAAAGTCCTTAACGGCGGTGGGGGAGGCTACTTTGTGCTTTCCCAAACAAAGTCGCCGGGCGCCTCCCCCCCCCCCCCCTCCAGGCTTTCGGCCTCGGGGGGGGGGGACCCCGCCCACTCTCGGGAAAGTACAACGGGAACTCTGCAGGTGGAAGCAATGAATGAATGAATGAAGCACCTGGAAAAGTTCCCCGCGCGTCCTCTCACGGCGCGCCGCAGACTTAAGTGAATGCGTCTTATCGTCTGCTGCCACTGCACAGATTAGTGCAATGGGGGGGGGGGGGGGAGGTGGTGGAGGAATGGAAGGAGCGCGAGGGGGGGGGGGGGGGCGGAAGAAAAAAAAGAATAAAAGCTGCTCTCTGCTATGAGAACAGACAGTCGCATTAGCTTCCTAATAAGAAGAGACAGAGCAATACTGAGCCCTGGCGAGGCGCGGGAGAAGTTGCCGCCGCCGCAGCCGCAGCCCACCCACAATCCTTTGCTCTCCGACCCGATTCCCGCACTCTGCGTCGTCTTCACTTTGCATCAGATCGCGGGCGGCTCGCGGGAGAGGCGTGTCACAGGTTGACCTCAAACGCTATTAATTATCCTCCGACTTCGCTCGCGGCCGTGATCTCCTTCCGCCGCGCCGCCTAAACGTTAGCAAAAGGTGCTACGTTTTTGATCACGCTATTCGGCTACAAAAATATGCTCGGTGTTATTACGTAAATCAAGCGGTCATTTGGCATAAATGGAGCGTACTGGGCGGAAACGGTGGCTGGTCTGGTAAAGCGTCGGCCTCACGGTTCTGAGGACTCGGGTTCCATCTTGGCCTCGCCTCTGTGGAGTTAGCACACAGTTTGGTTTCCTCCCACATCCCTAAAAACGTGGAACATTAATTGGAAACTCCAAGTGTGATTGTGACTGCGGCTGTTTGTCTCGATTTGCCCTGCGATTGGCTAGCAACCGGTTCAGGGTGTACCCCGCCTCCTGCCCATTGATAGATGGGATAGGCTCCAGCACTCCCTGCGACCCTTGTGAGGATAAGGGGCAAAGAAAATGGATGGATGGTATTTAACTTAAATGTTAAATACAGATGACCTCACTGAGTGCATGTACAGTTTCAACCTGAAATTGAGCGATTCTCTGGTGTACCACTAGAGGGAGCCCAGGTGCCACTAATGGTGTAGAATTCACCTTTCGAGAATCACCGAGTTTGGCAAATTCCTCGTCTTCTCTTAAATTGCCCCCAGGTGTGATTATGAGTGCGGCTGTTTGTCTCAATTTGCCCTGCGATTGGCCAGCGACCAGTTCAGGGTGTACCCCGCCTCCTGCCCGTTGAGAGATGGGATAGGCTCCAGCACTCCCCGCGACCCTCGTGAGGATAAGCAGCAAAGAAAATTGATGGATGGATGCTCGCTGCTAGAACCCTTGGATACTCCGACACAATCTAAAGAGATGTTTTCTATACTTTAAGCTGAATTAAAAATGTGATCTACGTGGGGGAAATGTCGAACAACAACAAACTCGCTAACGGTGAGCAAAACAATAATGTTGTTGTTGTAGCCAAGTACGAAGGTCGTAACTCCGTCTCAAGGTCTAGAAAGTGAGCCACATGTTGTCGAATGCTGATAGTCGTTGAGCTCGTGATCGATCTCACGGGTCGCGGGAGTCGTCTTTCGGATTCGGCGACTGGAGGCGGGTAGCCCCCCGACACGGCGTTGGGTTCGTAGCCGGCGATCCGGTCGGTTCGATGGATCGCCAAGAGGCCGGCCGCGCCTGTAGTCCACGACTGACGAACGTACCGCTCGGTCTATGGCTCGATATCTCGGACGGTTTTGCGCAACGCTCTTGAGCACGCTTCTTGCCTTGACATCCCGTGATTAGCATGTCCGACGAGGTAGCACTGAAGCGCGCGTTGTTTCCCCGAGCGTCGCATTGTGCTCGCGTACCGGAAGGAGTTTCGACTCGGCTTATAGGTGATCGACGGAAGCCATTTTGTGGCATAGCATCCTGCTAATTGAAAAAAAAAAAAAATGACTGACAAGCTAACAGATGAACCAACTACACAACATATCAAAACGATACACGTAATTTTTGCATTACTTGTTGTGCAACAAGACGAACAAACGTTCGACTGAACAAGCGATCAAACGAACGATTAAGAAAACCGGCGAAGAACTCACGAATGGAACGACCGAGCGAATGAGTGATCAAACGGCGATCAACTGAATGATCAAATGGATCGGGGCGCTAACGACTCGCGGAACGAACAAATGATTGAAGAAACATAAACAAACATATATCACTCCTCTAATCTTTGTTCTACTCGTGTATAATATATCCATTTGCAAGGACATACATAGGAAGTACTGTGCTGTAGAAAAGCCAGGCGACGAGAAAACATCCAAACGTGATGTCAAATTAATATTTGTTATGAATGTACAGTGTGCCCTTGCCCATTTGACATGGCGGCTTACAAGTGCCACACTAGACATGGCACCGGCCGTACAATGTCTTGACATCCTCCCAGCATCCTGGGAACATGCAAATAGTGTTTAAAGTGTATGTTGTTGTTGCTGCGAATAAGAGAGGGACACTGTACATAAAATATCCATCCATTTTCGTCGCCGCTTATCCTCACAAGGGTCCCAGGCAGGGAACTGGTCGCCAAGCCAATCGCAGGGCGCATAGAGACAGTCACAATCACACCTCGGGGCAATTTAGAGTCTCCATTGAATGCACGTTTTTGGGCATGTGGGAGGAAACCCGGAGAAAACCCACGCGGGCACCGGGGCAGAACATGCAAACTCCACAGAGGTGGGGCCGGGATCGAACCAGGGACCTCGGAACTGTGAGGCTTTCCGCCCGTGTGTAATGTATGTTGTTGTTCATTTTTTTTGCCCGATGAATCAGACGTGGCGAAGCCCAGAGTTGTAAAAACGAGGCAGGGCGAACAAACCGCCAAATCCGCAATCACGCTCAAGTGCTGTCCGTCTATTCCGTTTTTCTTTGTCTTTTTTTCATTTATTTTTTTTCCCCCTATTGCTACTCCTGATTGGCGCCCGGTCCGCCATTTTTTTTTTTTTTTTTTTTGCACCGGGCAATAAAAGTTTAATTAGGCCGAATGAGAAATGGGCCGAGCCTTTTTTCCCCTCATTTACGCGTGTAAAAAGCAAGCGTGCCGCGCGTTCCATTAGGCTCGCCTGCGACACGTTGAGTATGGATCTGCCGCGAGGAACGCCGTCGATACTTTATTTAGAGCAGGGCCGCTGTGGTGAACAGCTCGTGCGCGTGCTGGACATCGGTCGAAAAAATAAAAATAAATGAATGAACGGGATGATGGATGACGTGTTTGGATTATTACAGCTCGTATTTTGGGGGTCGGATGCATGCGTAGATGATGGATGATACGTGCGTGCATGGATTAGTGGTTTGATGTTGACGAATGGAAAGGTGACCGTTTCTGCAAATGGAGGCTACGGTAGATGGAGAGAGGGAGGGATGAATGAATGAATGAATGAATGATGAATGAATGAATGAATGAAGAAATGGATGATATTATAATCAAGCATTGCTGGATAAATGGAATGAATGAATGAAGAAATAGAAAGACGGTATGATTTATGCATTGACGGATGAATGAATGAATGGAATGATTAAGCATTGCTGCATAAATGGAATGAATGAATGAAGAAATGGATGGATAGGCTGATTAAGCATTGCTGAATGAATGAATGAAAAGATGGTATGATTTATGCATTGCTGTATAAACGGAATGAATGAATGAATAAATGAATGAATAGAAAGACGGTATGATTTATGCATTGCTGGATGGATGGATGATGAATGAAGAAATGGATGGATAGGCTGATTAAGCATATCTGAATGAATGAATAAATAGAAAGACGGTATGATTTATGCATTGCTGGATGGATGAACAAATGAATGAATGAACAAATGAAAAAACGAATGAAGGAAAAGATGAACAAATGAATGAATGAATGAATAGGTCTTGGAAAAATGAATGGATGATTGACACTTGACTCCTTGGTTTCCTTCATGAATGAATGAAAGAATGCAATGATGGTATGATTTATGTATTGCTGGATGAATAGAACAAATGGAAAGGATGGATGAGTGTCCGAATGAATAAATGGGTCTTTGAAAAATGAAGGGATGATTGACACTTGACTTGTTGGGTTGATGAATGAATGAATGAATGAATAGAAAGATATGACTTATAAATTGCTGGATGGATGGATGAATGAATGAATGAACAAACGAATGAATGAATAGAAAGATGGTAGGATTTATGCATTGCTGGATGGATGAATAAATGAACAAACGAACAAATGAGGGAATGAATGAATAGGTCTTGGAAAAATGAATGGATGATTGACACTTGACTTCTTGGTTTCATGAATGAATGAATGAATGATGGTGTGCATTGCTGGATGAATAGAATGAATTATGAGAGAAAGGATGAATGTGTGTCTGAATAATTGGGTCTTGAAAAAAATGAATGGATGATTGACACTTGACTCCTTGGTTTCCTTCATGAATGAATGAAAGAATGCAATGATGGTATGATTTATGTATTGCTGGATGAATAGAACAAATGGAAAGGATGGATGAGTGTCCGAATGAATAAATGGGTCTTTGAAAAATGAAGGGATGATTGACACTTGACTTGTTGGGTTGATGAATGAATGAATGAATGAATGAATAGAAAGATATGACTTATAATTGCTGGATGGATGGATGAATGAATGAATGAACAAACGAATGAATGAATAGAAAGATGGTAGGATTTATGCATTGCTGGATGGATGAATAAATGAACAAACGAACAAATGAGGGAATGAATGAATAGGTCTTGGAAAAATGAATGGATGATTGACACTTGACTTCTTGGTTTCATGAATGAATGAATGAATGATGGTGTGCATTGCTGGATGAATAGAATGAATTATGAGAGAAAGGATGAATGTGTGTCTGAATAATTGGGTCTTGAAAAAAATGAATGGATGATTGACACTTCTTGGTCGATGAATGAACAAATGAATGAACGAACGAATGAGCAGTGGCTAGTCAGATGGTATTGTTAATATACTACATGTATTTGAGGCTAGATGAATGAATTCATAATGATGGATGCATGAACGGACAAATTGATGGATGAGTGGATGGACTGCAGGAGGGCTGGATAAGTGAATGAATGGGTGGTGGATCAATGAATTGATTTTCTGGATAAGTGAATGAATGAATGGGTGGTGGATCAATGAATTGATTTGTATTGGGAGAATAAATGACCAAATGAGGAAGTAGGTGCATTAATACATGGATTGATAATGAATGAGAGGGTGAAAATGTGAGTGGATAAAATGATAAATGCATGATTTTTTTTCATGAATGAATGGTAGCGGTTAAACGGGAGGCAAGGTGTTATTAATGCATAATTTATGGGTAATGGCTGCTCAAATTGGGTGATTAACACATTCCTGGATGAGTGGATGAATAATGCATGGATGAACGGTTAAATTGATGGCTTTATTGTGTTTTTTGGTCGAAATGGATTAGTGGATTATTGAACGCTCGTAGCCGGGAAGGTCAAAGAGGTGCCAAAATCATTGCATTAATTTATGCATGAGCCATTTTTAATTTTTGGTTGGATGATCACTTAGTCATGGATGACGGAATGAATTATGGATGAAATGATGGACGTGTGGCTTTTATTTTTTTTGTTTGATGGATGAATGAATAGTTTTAGATGAATGTATGGCTAAACGGTTGTTAGATGATTTCTTTTTCGGATGAACGACGAGTCGGACTGAATTTGCCACATGGCGCGTGTGCGATAACGTGACTACATGAACCCCCCCCAACCCCTCCCCCATGTCCAATTACTTTTGAGTGGGCCTTTTCGACGGGGGGGGGGGGGGGGGTGCACACTTTTGAGTGCCGCAGAGAAGCCTCAGCATGCTTTTAACTATCCGGCCACCTCCAGATAAAGAAATTTAAGGAGAACGAGCACTTTTTCTTCCTTGCTTGCTTTTAAAGGAGAGGAAGTGGAACGCAAAGCAATTATCTACACGGATGTGTCGGCTTTTAACGCCGCACACGGGCCTGAATGCTGATGCGCGCCTTTGAATTTACATTTCCTCACCCTGACGGGATTCTCTAATTTCTCGCCGCTAACTGCCGCACGCGTGCGTTTGTGCGCGAGAGATCGGTTCAAGGACTGAGCCCACTGTTGCACGTCCTCAAAGCTGACTTTTGTGCGTGCGTGAGAGAGGGGCATGAAAGAGATAATACGCTTTCTAGTTAACTACACTCACTCTCTGGCCTCCCACCGAGGGAAAAAGGAAGGAAGGTTGCCTACCTGTCGGCGGCTGTCAGCACAATCTTTTCCTGCTTAAAGGGCCACTGTCATGAAATGCGTGATTCGTAGTATGTTATTAATGAAAAAAAACAAAAAAACGGCAGCCGACATGCACCCGTGCGTTTTTTTTTTTTTTCCCCCCCACCACAAAAAATGATTTTGACGTATACGGCTTTTTGTAACTCCCGCCATGAAAATCCTCTCGAGGGATTTGTTTTTGAGAAGAAGCAGGAAGTGATGTAAAGGACAGACCCGCCCTGAAGTGGACTCGTTTGTTTCCATTAGTTTTACCTCTGGGAATGTAGCTCGTTGTTCCTACGTGTTAGCCAAAATGCCGTATCGTTACATTGCTGGACATTGCGTGGACCCACGTGTTTTTTTCCCCCCACCACAAAAAATGATTTTGACGTATACAGCTTTTTGTAACTCGCCATGAAAATCCTCTTGAGGGATTTGTTTTCGAGAAGAAGCAGGAAGTGACGTACGGGGCAGGACCGCCCTCAAGTGGACTCGGGAGGACGGCTTTACCCTTCACTAGTTTCCAAGAGACCCGGTTCGTCGTGAAAAATGGATTGCACGGGTGCAAAGGTCAAGGTCATGAAATGGATGAGTTTCAGGATGTTATTAATGGAAAAAAACGGCAGCCGACATGCACCCATGCCCCCCCACCACAAAACATGATTTTGAGGTATCCGCCTTTTTTCTAACTCCCACCATGAAAATCCTCTCGAGGGATTCGTTTTGGAGAAGAAGCAGCAAGTGACCTAAAGGACAGACCCGCCCTCAAGTGTTTGTGCATATTTTTTCTAACAGCCGCAAGGTGACACTCGAGCGGAAAAGGTAAGAGTGAGACCGGTGGAATATTTGTGTCGAGGAAGTGACTTTTACAGGTCCGGCCCCGTTAGCGCTATTTTGTGCATTTTTTTTTCTAACGGCCGCAAGGGGACACTCGAGCGGAAAAGCTAAGAGTGAGACCGGTGGAATATATGTGCCGAGGAAGTGACTTTTACAGGTCCGGCCCTGTTAGCGCTATTTTGTGCATTTTTTTTTCTAACGGCCGCAAGGGGACACTCGAGCGGAAAAGCTAAGAGTGAGACCGGTGGAATATATGTGCCGAGGAAGTGACTTTTACAGGTCCGGCCCTGTTAGCGCTATTTTGTGCATTTTTTTTTCTAACGGCCGCAAGGGGACACTCGAGCGGAAAAGCTAAGAGTGAGACCGGTGGAATATATGTGCCGAGGAAGTGACTTTTACAGGTCCGGCCCTGTTAGCGCTATTTTGTGCATTTTTTTTTCTAACGGCCGCAAGGGGACACTCGAGCGGAAAAGCTAAGAGTGAGACCGGTGGAATATATGTGCCGAGGAAGTGACTTTTACAGGTCCGGCCCTGTTAGCGCTATTTTGTGCATTTTTTTTTCTAACGGCCGCAAGGGGACACTCGAGCGGAAAAGCTAAGAGTGAGACCGGTGGAATATATGTGCCGAGGAAGTGACTTTTACAGGTCCGGCCCTGTTAGCGCTATTTTGTGCATTTTTTTTTCTAACGGCCGCAAGGGGACACTCGAGCGGAAAAGCTAAGAGTGAGACCGGTGGAATATATGTGCCGAGGAAGTGAATTCTACAGGTCCGGTCCTATTAGCGCTGCGCTAGCGTGTTACTGCCGTGATTTTTACCAGTATCTTTTTTTTTTTTTTTTTTTAAACCGACCTTGTTTAGCGTTAGTGCGGTGTGCTAGCGTTAGCATTAGCACAGCGGTGCTAGTGTTAGCGTGGCGGCGCTAGTGTGCGCACCATCTTTGTAAATATTTTGTGTTTCAATGTGGGCACTTGCAGCCTTTACACAGCTGCGGCGTATGTATGTACCAAATGGTATTTCCTTTACAAATGTACTGGGTGAAGCTTATAAATCAGGTGCGCTTTGTAGGCCGGAAAAATTACATTGATTTGTCATTTCAACGGAGTTTAACACCGACACTCGCGGGGCAACTGGGGGAATCAAATTTGGCGTGAGGAGTCAATCGGTCCTCGGGCCTCACGCGTGAAGGGCAGCGTCGGTCGGGGGGGTTGTTTTTTCTCCCCGGGCCTCATTTTCCAAGCAGGGTGACAACTCTGCACTTAGTCTGCCGCAGCAATCTGCTTTGTCGAGTGAAAAACCCTGCGCAAAAAGTCACTTTTAGACAAATGTGTGACGGCCGCGGCGGTAATGAAATCGCCGGGATGAGATATGCTCTATTGCGGCGAGGAGTAGTCGCGCTGCCATCCTGACCTGATGGAAGGGATGAGTGCAATGGGAATTGCTGGAAAGAAAGAAAAAGAAAAAGAAAAAGCATGGCGCAGCGGTCGGGCTTTTAAAGAACGCATCCATGTATGCCTGAACGGACGGATTTAAGCATCCATTTTGGGTTGCATGAATTAACGGAATGGCGGCTGGATGGAGGGACGGCGGAGGGGATGGAATGATCGACTTATGGGTGGATGCACGGGTGGGTATTTTGTTGAATTCATGAAAAATGAAAGCGTGAATGCATGGCGGAGGGATTAATGTATGGATTTACGGTTTATGAATGAAACGATTGATAAAGGTAGCACATATGGATGTGGGTAAATGATGGAAATTCAAGTAAAAGTCGGATAAATTTACGTGATTGTTCACCATCAGTGTCGCATCTTTGGGGCCGTTTTAGCCTCGACGGCGATAACGTGAAACATATTTTTTGTTTGTGAACTTTCCGGAATCATATTCGCAAGCGAAGCGTGAAAAGAATCGCTCGCTGCGACTCGGTGAAGTCGGGGGGGGGGAGACGAACGCGATCCACCCTCGCGTCACCTGTCGGCTCGCCGGTGTTAGCATCTCGACACCGCGCGGCCGTCTCGAATCCAGCTTTTAGAAACGTTCCGTTCAACAAGATCGCTTCCGTGCCGACCAGCAGCGAAAAAATTATAAGATTTAACCCCCCCCCTCCCAAGGCAAGGGTTTCAAAGTCCAAGAGTAGAAATCACATCAGAGGTCAATCGACTCGTTTCCTCCCGAGTACCGTCACAAGGCATACGGGGAGTAGATCACCCACGGCAATATGATATTCCCGGACATTGCCGATGAATGCATCTACATTTTGCGTTTATGGCCTCTCCTGGTTTTTGCCGTTTTTTTAACGGAAGACATCCGCCGCATTGACAGAACGCTTGTCATCGTAAAAAAAAAAAAAAATCGAACCGGTACGAGCTGTTCCGGGCTGACTCAGTCCTCCCACTACCAACGCCGTCCTCTTTCCTCTTTTTATTTCTTTTTTTTTTTTTTATGGAAGATTAAATAACCTCCCACACGCATTAAAAGGTCTGCGGAGTGAGCGCTACATTATCAATGGACAGACGTCCCCTCTGTGAATCACCGGAGCCCACACAAGACATCAACGCTTGATTGGGTGTTTAAGGGTTGCTGTCCAGGATCACACTGGAGAGTTTGGGCCCCGAGCGGACGGAATAACGGAGGCCTTCAAGACAGGGTTCGGCCTTGAAATTAAGGTTCGCGTTTCAAATTTGGACTTCAACGGAGGATTGAGGGATGAAATTCATGTTCCTAGACGGGGTTCGAAAGGCAAGATTTAACGCAGGGTTACGGTTTCCGGTTTGGGTTGCAAGACAGGGTTAGCATTTCAAATGAGGGTTTAGATGTCAGATTAGGGTTCCAGTAGAGGTTTGGGGTCTGAAATTAGGGTTTCCATCAAGGGGTAAGGTTCCCAGTTCAAGATTCAAAGCAGAGCTGGTACTTCAATCAAGTTAGGGGATCAAATTAGAGTTTCAAGACAGGGTTACGGTTTCAAAGTAGGCTTTAAAGACATGGTCTGGCTTTTAATTTAGGATTACAGTTTCACAGTAAGGTTTCAAAACAGAGTTAGGATTTTGAATTTGGGTTTCAATGCAGGTTTAGGGTTTGCAATTAGGGTTTCAAAATATGTTGATAGCATCGAATTAGGCTCGCAAACCAGGGTTGGATTTTCAAAATAGTCTTTCGTGCCTGGGTTCCGGTTTCAAAACAGGGTTGCGAAGATGGGTTCAGCTTTCAATTTAGGATCAGGGTTCAGATTTTGTGTCAGGATTAGGGTTTTATACAGTTTGAGTTTCAAATTTGGCTTTCAAGTTTACGGTTCCAAGTACTAATTTCTTCTTTTCAAATTTGTTTCAAACGAGGGGTCGGGCGTTCAAGTTTGCATTACGGTTTTAGAGTAGGTTTAGAGTTAGAGTTTCAAAATGGAGTTTGAGAGTGAGGGTTAGCTTAAATTTTAAAACAAGGAACATGCTTTCAATGCAGGATGACCAGTAGACAACAAAAACTGGAGCCAAGATTCGAAACCAGAATCTACAATCTGGATTCCCGACAATCTAGGGAACAACGAAGTGAAATTCCAAAATATTCGGTGGCACTCCGGAGGATTTACAGGCCGCAAACCCGTGTTCAAGTGTGTGCGCGCGTGCCTCGTTCAGTTCAAGCCAACGCGTTTGTAAGAAGTGCTGACACCAAACAAACCCTCGCCAAGGCCGATTCCCCGGCGACTTTGATTGAGACGTGCGGCCACTTTGCCGTCGCCGCGGACGCGGCGTCGATCCGGCCGAGGCTTTCGCGGCAGAAGCCGAGGCTTTTTGTCGCCCGGCATGCGTGCGCGTCTCCCTCGCGAGAGGGGAAGACGTGGGATTGGGATTGTCAAGATCACCGAGGCGGAATGACGACTGCGCGTTTCCGCCGGTCTCAGCAAGGGTCAGGGTTTTAAATTAAGATTTCAGTCTTCGGTGAGAGTTTCAAACAATGGCAAAGTAGGGTTTCGACCCACGATTACAACTTCAAGTTAGGGTTTGAAATGAGGATTTCAAGCGGGGCTAAAAATTCAAAGTCAGGTACACGCTACAGCAAGGTTTAAGGTTTAGGTTTTCCAAGGCCGCGTGAGAAAAATCAGCGAGCGTAGCATCCAACCGGCGGACTCCGTTGAAACCCGCATTAAAAGATGCATCACTCGCCTCATTTAATCATCTGCCCACGCGACGAATAATTCTTCCGACAGATTCGCGGCGATTGTTTTCTGCTTTTTGCTGCCTCTGCGATCCAACATCAATACAAAGCAATAACTTTGAATTTCAAGCAACTTCCTTTGACTGTCACGGCTCATTAGAATATCGTCAACACTTCCCGCGACGGGCGGTATTGTCGCGCGGCTCGGGCGCCATTTGGATTATTTTGCCTCCTCGCCGCTGACGAGACACTCGTGTCGTCTGGAAATGACAAAATTAATGAGTTGATGTATAGACATCTCGTGTCTTTCGCAATGCGGTGGACCGTGAGTCGAGACACTTGCAATTGGGAATGACTGGCAAGAGGAGCCATTGCGTGAATTAGACAGTAGGTACGGGTGTTCTCGCTCTCTCGTGACGACATCGGCTAGCCAGACGTAACGGGCGGGTGGGAAGTTGTGGGTCAATGAAATGTCCCGATTAGAAGGCAATCGTGGAGGGAAGCGACACCCCATCTTGATGCCATAACGTTCAATTATTTCCCCAGTACGGGGTCGGACCCAAATGCAGGACTTCGAGGCAGAGGCATAATGTTCAAGGTAGTTTATTCCGGAAACTGGGTCATACACGGTGTAGCAGTCCGACAAGAAAGAGGTACAGAAACGCTAGGCTAGGCGGGATCCAAAAGACATACAGCAAGGTCCAATGAATCTGGGGAAAACTAAAAAACTCAAGATCAAACTAGAGGACACAGAATCATTGTGACGAGGGTTACTCTAACCTGCGCGTCAAAGCGGAGATTCCCACAGGCAGTGAACGCAACTCGCTAACGCAAGGCAATGAACTGGCAAATGCCAGTGACAAAAACTCCAACTTAAAGGTCAAGTGCCATCCCAATAAAAATTCTAAAATAGACAGTGAAATGAAAAATACATATAACAATATACACTTCAATGTCTACACGAAAAAATAAATATGAGCGGAGAGCGCGTCATCCATGCGCAAAGTTGCGGAAGTGTCATTCGACATGCAAGTGGTCGCCATGTTGGCTGTATGTCCTGTCCGTGACGTCACCCGGAAATTCGCCAATGAAAACACGCTGTGGACCCTACTATGGGAGACGAACACGCCCCTTCTGACACTGAAGCTCTTTTCGAAGAAGAGAACATCACACAACCGAGTGACGTTCGCGGGGCAATATTACCCCATTGTTTCGAGCCATATTCCGATGATATGCGATGACGGCCAAACCGCCTCCCCGCCCGATCCACTTCCGCACGCCTTGTTGACAAGGCCGAGCCGGCCGCTGGCCTTGTCGGCTGAGGTGGCTCATTTTCGCCACCGAGGTGGCTTATCACGGCGCCGGGCCGCTTTAAGGCGTTGTCGTAGCACACGGCTGAGTATGCCATTGCCGGCAGCGTTGTTCATAGCTGCCGTCCGCAAGCCCGACGCAGCAGCCTTCGCCGGCGAGCCGTCACGGCAGCCTTAAAAAAAACGCACGGGTCCATTCCGGCTGCCACTTTTTCACTAATAACAAAGTAAAAATGATGCATTTCATGACAGTGGCCCTTTAAATGCAGTCCCGACGTGAAGCAGCTGTGAGCGGTGACAGGAGCCACCAACCGGAGCAGTGGCCTGGCAACGCCCCTCTTGGCAGCTGCCGAGCCTTGCTCATGACACCCGGCGACGTCCTCGTCCCCCCACCTCCCCGGAGGCTAATGCGACGGCTTCAATGAACTAACGAGCAATCTAATTCCTGCGACGTTTTTATGCATCTTCATGACGTGGAGCACTTAAAGGAAATCAAGGCCACTTATTGTTTATAAATAGGGCGAAGACGCACCCCGTTGAGCGCGAGCGCGACGCGTTCAGATTGATGTACCGCTGAGGCACGCAGCCACTAGATCACTCCGCGAGCAGATTACAAAAACACCCGCCGTTAATATTCAATTAATCTAACACCTTAATATTGTTTGGAGGCCGGGAGAAATTACGCAGATGTGATTTTCCATTTCCCACGTGGCGGTCCCGGCGAACTGAGGGGACGCGATAAGGTGGCGCCTGTCGGAGATGGAGACCGATTCAAATTGAATTAAAAGAATGAGGCGTTGAGACAAAAAAAGGAAAAAAATGGATCCATTCATTTTACAGTATTTCTAATGTGTTTTGTATCGCGGTAAACGATGGAGCCACCAAAACTATAGGACGCAGGCCATAATTTACTGATGTGAGCAAATGTTTTGTGGCCTTATTTCGACTGTGGATTGTTTCTCGTCACTCAAGTGCACAGAAAATAAGTATTTGTACAACCTGCTGTATCGCAAGTTCTCCAGCATGGAAATCATGGAGGGGGTCTGAAATTTTCATTGTAGGCGCATGTCCGCTGTTCAAATACTTATTCGCAGCTGTATCATACAAATAGGCCCGCGGACCTGCTCTCTACGCCCGACGTCCTGACTACCGCTGCCGCACTTGACTGTCTACCTCATCCCCGACCTTGGAACGAATAAACACTTTTCCCAACTTGCCTCTGCGTCTCCGGAGTCCTGCATTTGGGTCCTCCTCCGTCTCGATGAGTCGTGACAAACTGCTACTGTACCAAATATTAACATTGGTTTTCTCAGGTGTTCAAATACTTATTTGCAGCTGCATCACACAAATAAATTGTAAAAAAAAAAAGTGTGATTTCTGGATTTTTCGTTTGAGATGATCTCCGTCACAGTGGACATGCACCTACGATGAAAATTTCAGACCCCTCCGCGATTTGTAACTTGCGATATAGCGGGGCGTTCAAATACTTATTTTCTTCACTGAACGAGTGACCGTACTTATGAGTTCTTCGAGATCTGAGCCGCCGCTCGGCCGATTGTTTTGCTTTGATTTGATTTGCGTTACGGAAAATTCCACAGTTGCTGAAAATATGCAACGTATCTTATTATATTATGTATTTTTTTTTTTTACCCCCAGCCCCGCACCCATGCGCGCACACACTCATTGCTCGACACCCGCAGATTCACCCGTTTCCCTCATTCAAGACATTTTTGGCGTTAAAAAAAAAAACGGATATCAATGTTGATCCTTGATTTCTATATTAACCACGACGTCCCCCATGAGCGGTGCACGAAAACCGCAGCGAGCAGACTTCTGTGCTCTCTCCAATTAGGCAGCAAAGGTTGCGGAACATTCCGGCAGCAGCGAACCCTTTCGGCCAAAGTCCATCCATCACGGCGGCCCTTCATCCCGCTGACGCCGAAGAGAAATATTTGCAGACGGTCTTGGGCTTGCCTATTAATTAAGCCGCCTCATTTCCACTTGATTCAACAACTGCGCCGAGTCGCCCGGGCTCGCCGAAGATTCGGAAGGGGGGGGGGGGGGGGGGGTTCTCCGCGAGGAGAGCCGGCGTCGGTTTGAGCACATCGCACGCTCACGAACTTTTTTCATCTGAAACATCTCGCCTGAGTCACTTTGAAGACGTTTTATCGCGGCTAGCAGTTGGAACGCTTAACGCAACTTTCGTTTGGCTTTAAAAAAAAAAAAAACAGACTGGAGTTGCGTGAGATGACTAATAATCTTTAAACTTCCATTCATCCATTTTCTCAGCCGCTTATCCTCACGAGGGTCGTGGGGAGTGCTGGAGGCAATCCCAGCTGTCAACGGGCAGGAGGGGGGGTACACCCGGAACTGGTTGCCAGCCAATCGCGGGGCACATCAAGATAAACAGCCGCACTCACAATCACACCTCGGGGCAATTTAGTGTCCCCAATTAATGTCGCATGTTTTTGGAGTTGTGGGAGGAAACCGGAGTGCCCGGAGAAAACCCACACAGGCATGAGGAGAACATGCAAACTCCACACGTGCGGGGCCGCGATCAAACCCGGGTCCTCAGAGCTGTGAGGCCAATGCTCTACAGCTCTGCCACCATGCCATAATTTATATCTATAATAACTAGACATTACTATTTTATGGTAATTACATTATTAATACCATTATATTATGACGAGAACATGTTACAAATTATTTTAATGATAAATTGTTGATATAAATTTTTAATTAATGAATAAAGATCTTTTCATTCAGTAAATGCTTTGTTAATAAAAGTGTTTGCTGTTAGCGGTTTTATTGTTACTTTTATGTTTTTCTGAGGTAAAAGAGATTTATTGTTGTTACAATTATTCATTAAAGCTTTTTAAAAATAATTCATATCATACTACAATCCAATTGACTAAAATATGAAATACAGTTTTGTTTTCTTAAATATTAGCAATCATGATCATGTTCAAAATAAAAATGAAAAAAATAAAATAAAATACTAATCATTTAATAGGACTGTTTTCTGTTAAAATTTAAATACATAGCAGTATTTTCCATTTTCTTAAATTATTTTCATTATTCTGTTAGTTGTCCAATATTTTTTTTTTTTTATATTTGAATTCGATGGAAAAAGATGACAATGTGGCGACCCCTAATGGGACAAGCCGAAAGGAAAAGAAGAAGTGATATTTGAATTTAGTCCCCACAGATATTTTAAATAATATATGCATGAAAAATAGTATTTATGATATGATTTTTTTTTTTTTAAAAAAAGTTGTCATGCCATGTACAAATGTTTTGAATAAGCGTCAATATTAATCCTGGAAAGGGTCAGATTCAATTTGTTTCCTACTAGTTCCTTCTTTCCATGCATATTCGTCCTTGTGCTTGTTTTGTTCCGCACTAATCAAACAAAAATGAATCACATGACAAAAAAAAAAAAAAAAAAGCCACACGAGGATTTTATCAGCCGTCACAGCAATCTAACGATGCAGCGACGTCCAGTTGTCACCTCAAAGCCCGAAACACAAGCCCCACGGGCTTTTTAAAAATAAAAAAAAAAATTTTATTAGGCACGTGTTTTAAAGGTTATCTCCTTTTCATAACCATAAAGGGTGCTCGTGTACGATCAGATGAAAGTCAAATTGCCCTTTTGAGGAGCAGGTAGGGTTTCTCACCCGCCGTAACGCAGACCGACTCCCGCAGGCAGACCGAAACGTTTAATTAAAAAGGACTGAAAAACAACCGGCAAGTCTCGAGTGCTCACACGCACTTCAATCGCTTTTATGTGTTCAACTTCGGAGAACGTCACGGGCCAGCGGTCCGGCGCGACGAGAGCAAATCGAGTGGACGCTACTGTATCTTGATTGAAGTAGCAAATGTACCGCTTATCTCTTAAATGAAACTGCGGCAGATGCAAGCTTCGAGAGGGAATGACGGGTTTTCCCCGGCATGTTGGCACTTCACTTGTCAGCGTTTTACCTTCGGTGAACTGTTTGCGTTCCAGACCCGATGCTAGTTTGTCAAAATCTGCGATATTGAAAAAACATGAAAGCATGTTTTAGGTTTTATCCGTCGCACACAATTGGAAAATATTGAAATTATGTATTAAAGGTCTAATCCAGAATATAGGAGCATGAATGTGAGGGGCAGAGGAGGAAGAGCAAAGCTCTAGGAAGAAGAGATGGCGAGGGTGCGCGACTTCAAATAGTTGGGGGTCAGCGATACAGAGCAATGGCGAGTGCAGTAAGGAAGTGAATGGGTACAAGCGGGGTGGAAGAGTCGGCGGAAGGTGTCTGGTGTTCTATGTGACAGAAGAGTATACGCTAGGGCGGCCATGATGTACAGATTAGAGACGGTGCCACATGTGTGATAGGATTAGAAATGAGGTCATTAGAGGGACAGTTCTTGTGGTAAAGAAGCGAAGAAACGGGTCCAAGATGGGGTGGAACAGTTGGCCGAAGGTCTCTGGTGTTCTTTGTGACAGAAGCGTCTCCGTGAGGATGAAGGGCAAAGTTTATAAAACAGTGGCGAGGCCGGCCATGATGTACGGATTAGAGACGGTGGCACTGAAGGGACGACAGGAAGCAGAACTGGAGATGGCAGAAATGAAGATGTTGAGGTTCTCGCTCGGATAGGATTAGAAATGAGCTCATTAGAGGCACAGCCAAAGTTGGATGTTTTGGAGACAAGGTTCGAGAGAGCAGACTTCGATGGTTTTGACATGTCCAGAGGCGAGAGAGTGAGGAAATTGGTAGGAGAATGGTAAGGATGGAGCTACCAGGGAAGAGCGGGAGACCAAAAAAAGGTTGATGGATGTGGTGAGGGAGGACATGAAGACTTGTGAGTGTTAGAGAAGGGTGGAATAGTTGGCGGAAGGTGTCTGGTGTTCTATGTGACAAAAGAGTCTCTGCGAGGATGAAGGGCAAAGTTTATAAAACAGTGGTGAGGCCGGCCATGATGTACGGATTAGAGACTGGCACTGAAGAAAGAACAGGAAGCAGAACTTGAGGAACCAGAAACAAAGATGTTGAGGTTCTCGCTTGGATAGGATTAGAAATGAGCTCCTTAGAGGGACAGAAAGTTGGACGTTTTGGAGACAAGTTTGAGAGAGCAGACTTCGATGGTTTTGACATGTCCAGAGGCGAGAGAGTGAGGAAATTGGTAGGAGAATGGTAAGGATGGAGCTACCAGGGAAGAGAGGGAGAGGGAGACCAAAGAAAAGGTTGATGGATGTGGTGAGGGAGGACATGAAGACTTGTGAGTGTTAGAGAAGGGTGGAATAGTTGGCGGAAGGTGTCTGGTGTTCTATGTGACAAAAGAGTCTCTGCGAGGATGAAGGGCAAAGTTTATAAAACAGTGGTGAGGCCGGCCATGATGTACGGATTAGAGACTGGCACTGAAGAAAGAACAGGAAGCAGAACTTGAGGAACCAGAAACAAAGATGTTGAGGTTCTCGCTTGGATAGGATTAGAAATGAGCTCCTTAGAGGGACAGAAAGTTGGACGTTTTGGAGACAAGGTTTGAGAGAGCAGACTTCGATGGTTTTGACATGTCCAGAGGCGAGAGAGTGAGGAAATTGGTAGGAGAATGGTAAGGATGGAGCTACCAGGGAAGAGAGGGAGAGGGAGACCAAAGAAAAGGTTGATGGATGTGGTGAGGGAGGACATGAAGACTTGTGAGTGTTAGAGAAGGGTGGAATAGTTGGCGGAAGGTGTCTGGTGTTCTATGTGACAAAAGAGTCTCTGCGAGGATGAAGGGCAAAGTTTATAAAACAGTGGTGAGGCCGGCCATGATGTACGGATTAGAGACTGGCACTGAAGAAAGAACAGGAAGCAGAACTTGAGGAACCAGAAACAAAGATGTTGAGGTTCTCGCTTGGATAGGATTAGAAATGAGCTCCTTAGAGGGACAGAAAGTTGGACGTTTTGGAGACAAGGTTTGAGAGAGCAGACTTCGATGGTTTTGACATGTCCAGAGGCGAGAGAGTGAGGAAATTGTTAGGAGAATGGTAAGGATGGAGCTACCAGGGAAGAGAGGGAGAGGGAGACCAAAGAAAAGGTTGATGGATGTGGTGAGGGAGGACATGAGGACAGTCGGTGTTAGAGAGGAGGATGCACGAGATAGGCTGTGGTGACCCCTAACAGGACAAGCCGAAAGGAAAAGAAGAAGAAAGGTCTAATCTAGAGGAATTGTATTTTATTTGTCTATCATCCAAATGTCGCTAAAATTTCATTAAAAATATTTAAAACATTCTCAACACAACAGAAATGAAATAATTTAGCGCCAAAGTGCACATTTTCTTTGTAATCCGAATACCTCCGATGTCTGTTTCAAACCGAGGCTCTTCTGCCGTGTGACGTCACACCAAGACAACCCCAGTAAAGAAAACGGCTTCCTACAAAGACAATCATACACGCTGCGAGAGGGATCTCGAGGAAACGTCTGACGCTGCTTGCGCACAACAGTGATTCGTTTGTTGTTGTACTAGCGACAGAGACGGTGTGGGAAAAAAAGAAAAAAAAAATCGAAACCTTCGGTATTGTTATGCGTTTAAAGATTTAGCACGTATTTTAAATAATGCACCTTACGCTTGAGAGCGCACACCGCCGTAGTCAAATTTCAGGAAGACCTCAGCGTCAACAGTACACTAACTTGATAAAATCCTCCTAAACATCACATGGATACCGATATTAGCTGACATATAGATCATTTGAAACGAGGTAGATACTTGTCAATACTAAACAATTGAACACATACGTACGTACTTGCTAGCGAAGCCAAGCGAACGCTGTGCTGTACCGGGTTTTCAAAGCAGTCCTCCGTGAAACGCTTGGAACATAATACTGTCCACTTTGATTTGTCAGTCCAGTGAGCCCACTTTGTCTTCACAAACCTGGTCCCCAACCTGCCTATCCGTTCATCTTTCGGCCATTCATGGAAGCTAACTCCATTAGCATTTGACGCAGAACGGCCGATTGCAACACACGTCCTCACCATCTTTGCTAGCTTTTTCACTCTTTGGCTAAATTTTGTCTTGATGTGACGTCACATTCCAGGGAGTTACGGAACTTGCCGAATCTAAGTGACACTTCGAACAAAATCTCGAGACTGACTTTGATGCTAATTTATTTTGTTTCTTATGAAATTTTAGCTATATTTGTATGATCAACCAAAAAAATACTTTTCCTCTGGATTAGACCTTTAATCCACAAAAACGACAATTGTCCATCATGCATTGTCTTGACCTTCTTAACCGCCATTCAGCAGAGCAAAAACAGCAAAAACACTCCCAACAACAACCCAGGCTAAATTTAGCTCCTTCGCCACATACAAAGATCGTAATCGCGTAGTCGAGATACGCTTTAACATACTTCCTTGACCACCAACACAAGAACTATGAGTGGCCCACGGTCAAAAAAAAAAAAAAAAAAAAAAAAATCCACAGTGATACCAAAAGAATGTATTAAAATAATGTTCATTTTTAGCTGGTCTTCACTGAACAATCGATTTTTGTAACTTCATTTGGTCCACGCCTACAAGAGCGCCACAAGAAGATCCAATTAGCCCAGTGGTCCACGAAGAGAGCCAACATGACACAAAAGGGACACGAGGTCGGAGAAGAACTCCTCGGACCGTTGCGCGCAAGGCGATGTAGCACACGGAGGCGGCGGGGGGTACGCACCCCAGGCTCCTAATAACGTGGGAATTAGACCGGTGCCTGCGAGTGACTCAATGGGGTGAAAGCTAATTAAATGCAGGATTTGTAAAAAGAATCAACGCGCGGGATTACAAAAAGGCCCAGCCGGACTAATTCCGCAGAGGCGCGCGTCTCTTGCGTAACGAGTCATCGGGCTACCTCCGCTCGCTACAAAAGGGGTCGCCGTGCTTGTTAGGTTATAGTAGCGAGGGATGGAAATAATCCACAAAGTCAAAAATATAACACATGTGGTCCTCCCGCCTGTCATTCACGATAACTAATAAACTACTAGAAGTAATCCACATAGTAAAATAATAATGAGAAGAAGATGAAGCTGAAGTTAATCAGGGTCAATCAGGGTAAAGTTTAAATAATTTCTAAAGCATTCGCTAAATGGATGTTTAGTTGATGCCGCGTTCCAGGTCAATACTTAACTGTTTTATGAAATATGGGTAACATAAACATCCTTCTGTTCATTATGTTCATGAACATGAATGTTTAAACGAGAGCAACGGTTCAGCATTCTATTGCGCAATGCAGGCTGGGAGCCCTCGGCGTCACAATTCTGCTGCTGCTTCTTCTTCTTCTTTTCCTTTCGGCTTGTCCCGTTAGGGGTCGCCACAGCGTGTCATCTTTTTCCATCGAAGCCTATCTCGTGCATCTTCCTCTCTAACACTCACAAGTCTTCATGTCCTCCCTGACCACATCCATCAACCTTTTCTTTGGTCTCCCTCACCGTCTCTTCCTTGGTAGCTCCAGCCTTACCATTCTCACACCAATGTACTCACTCTCTCGCTTCTGGACATGTCCAAAAACCATCGAAGTCTGCACTCTCGAACCTTGTCTCCAAAACATCCAACTTTTGCTGTGCCTCTAATGAGCTCATTTCTAATCCTATCCAAGCGAGAACCTCAACATCTGCATTTCTGCCACCTCCAGTTCTGCTTCCTGTCGTCCCTTCAGTGCCACCGTCTCTAATCCGTACATCATGGCCGGGCTCGCCACTGTTTTATAAACTTTGCCCTTCATCCTAGCGGAGACTCTTCCGTCAGATAGAACACCAGACACCTTCCGCCAGTTGTACCAACCCGCTTGGACCCGTTTCTTCACTTCTTTACCAAAAGAACAGTGATGTCAACAGAAATCCCATGGAACACTAGAAACTGCAGTTAATTAATGCAAAATCACTAAATATTTTATTGTAAGGTACATGGTGGAAAAAAATAGAATTTACAGGTACGTCGAACACTGTGTGGTTAAGGTTTGCTCAAAAGCCGAGCTGCCCTTAAAGGCTTCAGTATACTCGCGCTGACGTTATTGCTCAGATTTGAAAATGTGCTGCAGTTCTTCTCCAAGCCAGAGGTGTCGCTGCAGCCCGGTATTGGCCGGGACGCGACAGGGTGGGGTTTCCTCAGCATTTTTCGGTAATTTCGGGGAGCCATGTTAACTTTACTTTCCGTAACAAGAAACAAACAACAATGATGACCGTGGAAAAGTGTCTGCTTGAAGAAATGCACTTAAATGACCAGGTGATACGTTTAATTATGTTGCAAAATTGATCGAGAAGTTGGCGGCGTAGGGTGGTGTGTGGAGCACGAAGGAACGGCGAGCGCGTCATGACAGCGTGTGACTAAAACAGGCCAATAACGTGGGTTGAGTTCCACGGCACGCTAGGCAGAGTTGCTGTGCGAGGCGATGCGTAGGTCACGCGACGCAACGTGGGCACCGTCAATTGTAGGAGGCTAAACTGGCTTTAAGAGTTTGTCATTTTTATCAGTAGCGCTAGTAGCAGGACTTCAGCTGTGTGAAACTTTCCATGGATAGCATAAATCAAGCTATAAAACCTCGCAAACTAGCACGGAAGTGTCATCTGGGAAGCAAAAACGTCTCGCCCGGTGACAATTCTGCAGTCGCAATTGGCCGGCCGCGGTCAACAGAACGAGATGCCGACAAAAACTGCAAAGCTTTAGCTGTCAAATGCTAATGGCTTCACACCTTTCAGAATGATAGCCTACTTATAGGAAATGTTTTTTTTTTTTTTTTTTCTTCAATGTAACCGCGTCTCGGCCTCGACAGGCATTGTGCAACGAAATGACAGAGACGCGCTGTAGCCACTCAACTTCAAAACACACACACACACAAACACGTGGATGCAGGCTGACTACTTGGAGCGCATCTTTTTATTTCATATTAATACGGGCGACGGCGCCTCGACTCATTTCGAAGGGCCTTTGTAGTGTGTTGCAGTCTGCTAGTAGTGCGAGGAGGCTTCTTGCGTCCTCATTGTCAACTAACCCTAACATGCAGTCAGTAAGTCACGTCACGTCATTATCCAAGCCGCTTATCCTCACGAGGGTTGCGGGAAAGCTGGCGCCTATCCCAGCTAGCTACGGGCGAAAGCCGGACTACAACCTGAACTGGGCGCCAGACAGTTGCAGGGTAGATATCGACGCCGTCACTGAGCGGGAATCGATTGGTCAGTAAGTATAAAATTATAAACATTTCTAATGGCAAGCTAACACCTGTGCTGTACTGCGTCCAGTCATACCTCATTATCGTGAGGGGTACGCTCCAGAACCCCGCAATGATGGATGTACTTACTAAAATATACGTGAGGTGCAGGTATTATTTTTTGGGGCCATTCTCACATTCTCCACTGTAGTATCTGTGATTATTACCGGAATTCCCGGCCTACAGATAGCGCACCCGCTCATAAGCCTCACCCAGTACATTTGTAAAGGAAATACCATTTGGTACATGAATATGCCACAGCTGTGTAAAAGTGCCAGCATTTAAACAAGATATTTACAAAGAGTAGCGGTAGACAGAGTTTAACGCTAGCGCCGCTGTGCTAATGCTAACGAATGGCCGGTTGAAAAAAAAAAAAAAAGGGAGGTTTTGTCTCTCCGCTCACATGGAGAAGATTTGTGGGGAGAGGAAGTGGGCTGCCATCACTACTACTAGCACCAATGCTGCATGTACCACAAATACCCCACCTCTACTGTAACAACACTAAAACAACTACTGTAATTCCCTGCCTACAGAGCGTACCTGCTTATAAGCCTCACCCAGTACATTTGTAAAGGAAATACCATTTGGTACATGAATATGCCGCAGCAGTGTAAAAGTGCCCACGTTGAAACCCACATTTACAAAGAGAAACGGTACACAGAGAGTTTAACGCAAGCACCACCATGCTAATGCTAACGCTAGCGCTGCACTAACAGGGCCGGTTGAGGGGAAAAAAAAAAAAAAAAAAACGGTAGGAGGTTTTGTCTCTTCGCTCATCTGGGGAAGATTTGTTTGGAGAGGAAGTGGGCTGCCACCACCACTACTACGAGCAAACTACTTCCACCAGTACTAGCACCAATGCTACACGTACCACAAATACCCCACCTCTACTGTAACTACACCAAAACAACTACTGTAATTCCCGGCCTACATAGGCCGCAACCGTGTAAAAGCTGCAAGTGCCCATATTGAAACCCACATTGAAACACGTGATATTTACAAAGAAACATGGTACACAGAGAGTTTAACGCTAGCGCCGCCATGCTAACGCTAGCACCACCGCGCTAACACTACGCTCATACTGCCACGCTAACAAGGCCGGTAAAAAAAAAAAAAAAAAAAAAAAAAAAACATACTGGTAAAAATCACTGAGACACAGCAGTGACACGCTAGCGCAGCGCTAACAGGGCCACCCCCGCTGCCCTTCACGTGTGAGGCCCGAGGACCGATTGACTCCTCACGCCAAATTTGATTCCCCCAGTTACCTCGTGAGTGTCGGTGTTAAACTCCATTGAAATTACAAATACATTTAATTTTTCCGGCCTACAAAGGGCACCTGATTATAAGCCTCAGTCAGTACATTTGTAAAGGAAATACCATTTGGTACATACATACGCCGCACCTATGTAAAAGCCGCAAGTGCCCACATTGAAACACGAGGAATTTACAAAGAAAGACGGTAGACAGAGAGTTTAATGCTCGCGCCGCCGCGCTAACGCTAGCGCCGGCACACTAACACTAACAGGGCCAGTTAAAAACATATATATACACACCGGTAAAAATCACGACAGTAACACGCTAGCGCAGCGCTAACAGGGCCGGACAGGTAAAAGTCACTTCCTCGGCACATATATTCGGTCTCACTCTTACCTTTTCCGCTCGAGTGCCCCCTTGCGGCCGTTGGGAAAAAAAAAATGCACAAATTAGCCGCATCACCGCATAAACCGCAGGTTTGAAAGCGTGTGAAAAGAGGCCAAAAATTCAGGTAAATGTGTGTGGCTTTTAAAGACGACGCCCGGCCTGCCGAATGACATGAGCATGAGCAAATGAGAGCGTCGAGTCGGTTGGCTATTTCGCATGTTGACTTTATTTTGCTTCTTTTGGTTCAATAAAGCGATTGAAAGTGCATTGGTGGCTGCAGTTACCCTCAACCACCTGCAGAGGCATTGGAGTTCACTATAGCGATGGTGTTAAGTTAGCTAACTAGCAACTTTACTGAAGTTGTATAAGCCAGTTCCCGATAAACATTCCACATAATTTTCTTTTTTTAGTGTGAAATGATCCCGAACTCCTCCATCTTTTATGCACTCTTTCCTTCTGGCTCCCACTTCCTGTCAGCAGTAATTTGGTAAACAAAGTATATGATGAAAAAAATCTGCGATAAAATATTAGATAAACACGATTTTTAAAAATGATGCGACGCGATAAGACCGGACAAAGTGAACCGTGCTATGCCGAGAGACGACTACTAGCGCCTAATTGTACTTGAATAGCAGCGCCAATGTTGAACATCTGCGCAAGAAAGCATAATCCCATCAACGACGTATATCTATAGGAGAAAGTAGAAGTGAGAATGTCTCATATCTATGTTGCGAGACTCTCGACGCGGATAAGAGTGCCCCCCCCCCCCCCCCGCTTCAGTGGTGAGGCTTTACGGTCCAACCCCTTATCGCTTCTCCGCTCCCGTGCGCTCGCACATACACTTCGGCGTCGTCGCAAAAAAAGGATAATTCTGCGCGTTTGGGGGCGACACGCCGAGCACGTCCTCTGGGGTGTGATTATGGCGTGTCGCTGCATTAGGACGCCATTCAGACAACAACACCAAAGCAGATTCGTGTCACAGCGCTAGCTGGAAGTTGCAAGTTGCCGGGTGATTTTCCCCCCATTCGAATATGTTCACAGCATGAAGTCGACTGACACGTTTGAACAACGGTTTTACGCTGAGTTAGGAGACGGTCGTTTCGCTAACGTCACTGGACAATAACACCAACATCCTATCTTTGACCATCACCAGAGAACAAACCCACCGACATTCCAAACCAAAAATATAGAACGGACAACATAGAACAGCTTTTTCGATTTATGGTGAAACAAATTCAATAAACAACAACAATCCAGTTGCCTTGATTCAAGATTTGCGGATTACTTTGATCTGGGGAACTGTGAAGCTACACATCGAATTTTAAGTATTGAAACTGACTTGCTGTGGTGTTGAAATTTTAACAACTCCAAAAAACATTTTTATTATTATTCCCATAATTCCCAGTCGACAGAGTGCACCTCGTTAAAAGCCTCACCGAGTACATTTGTAAAGGAAATACCATTTGGTACATACATAAGCCACAGCTGTGTAAAAGCCGCAAGTGCCCACATTGAAACTCACATTCAAACACGAGATATTTACAAAGACTGTACACAGAGAATTTAACACTAGCGCCGCTGCGCTAATGCTAACGCGAGCGGCGCGCTAACAGGGCCGGTTTAAAAAAAATTACTGGTAAAAAAAAATAAATAATCACAGACACGGTAGTAACACGTTAGCGCAGCATTAACAGGACCGGGCCGGTAAAAGTCACTTCCTCGGCACATTTCCGCTCGAGTGCCCCCCTCGAAAAAAATGTACAAATTAGCCGCATCACCAGAAAAGAAAGAAAGATGGTACACAAAGAGTTTAACGCTAACGCTAAATCTCACTGGTAAATATCACTGAGACATGGGAGTAGCACAGCAGCGACACACTAGCACAGCGCTAATGCTAGCGCCGCGCTAACAGGGCTGGTAAAAGTCACTTCCTTGGCACATGTATTCATTTTCAGTCTCATTTTTACCTTTTCTGCTCAAGTGCCCTCCTTGAGGCCATTAGAAAAATGCACAAATTAGCCACATCACCGCATAAACCGCAGTGAAAAAAGTCGCGGCTTGTGGGCCGGAAATTACGGTATTTATACATTCTCTATTTATTGGGTTACTAACGCCAGACAAAGTTGGCATGCACGCTAATTTTTAAAGCAATACCTTGCCTCTCTCTTTTCACATTGAAATTGTAATTTGTCATAAATGTACTTTGTACCTGTATTCTAACTCCTTTTTGTCTGTAACTGTAATGGAATACAGGTAAAAAGTATCTTTCTTAGCTAACCCCATTATATGTACAACGGAACCTGTGGGCGGGTCGTTACGTTGTACTTTGTACCAAGTACAGTACAACGTTATTATATATATATATATATATATATATATATATATATGGAAAAGCTTATCCAATCTTACGACACTGGTGTAGACATTATTGACGTACTACAAATCCTTTCTTTCTGTAACTGCAATAGAATACAGGTAAAAAGTATCTTTATTGGCTCACACCGTTACATGTACAGCTGACCCTCAACATAAAAGGCTAATAAGGGTAGGGGGAGTCGTTACGTTGTACTTGTACGGAGTCCTGTACAATGTTATTTTAAATAAATATGGAAAAGCTTGAAAATCTCATTTTATCCAAATTCACCAAACTGGTGTAGACATTATTGATGTACTACAAGTCCTTTTTTTCCTGTAACTGTAATAGAATACAGGCAAAAAGTATCTTCATTGGCTAACACCATTACATGTACAGCGGAACCTCAATATAAAAGGCTAATAAGGGTAGGGGGAGTCGTTATGTTGTACTTGTACCATGTACAGTACAACATTATTGTAAATGAAAACTGAAAAGCTTGAAAATGCTTCATTTTATCAAATGTTATCCAAACTTACGACACTGGTCTAGACATTATTGACGTACTTGTCATGGGCAAGTCGCTTTCACGACGGCCAGAGGAATTAGTGTGCTTCCTAGTTCCAAATCCATTGGCATAGATGAATGGCTTCACACACAAAAATGTTACTTTATCAAAAGTAGCATTATCGTCGGAGGAAAAGTAGCACTGCAATGCTGTATTGCATACTACAAATAATCCAAATTAAAAAAATTTAAAAAATGATGGCACACAAATATGCCATAGTGAGGGGCGTGGCTTTGATCAGGGACTTGGGGTGAGTCGTGAAATGAGTCCACATTTAAAGTTTGCAAGCAGTTTGGCCCTTGCAAACTTCCCCTTTAATTTTTCTTGCATTTCCACATGATGGAGGTTTCGTGACAGTCCTGCAGGGATCAATCCGGGTCCCAAATCTCACGGTTGTACTTACGCCCCTCGAGCAGCCGGGCTGTCACAATCACGTACATTCAAACGGGGGAACGGTCGGCACGCAGCATGCGAGCCTCTTCCCCGGCGCCCGATTGCGAGACTTGATGAAATCACCGCATTCGCACTCGTACACTCGCACCGAAACGCCGAGAACCTCGAGTCGACGCTCTCTCGCGAGCATATTGTATCTGTTGAATGGCTTTTGGGGAAATAATGCAATCACGCTCGCGGGCCGATCGCTTATCGTCGCGCGAGCGGCGGACTGCGGCGCGAGCGGAATCTCGCCGCGGGGAAGCGTCGAACCACCTCCTCCTCCTGCGATAAAAGCCGCAGAGCAAGTGTGCATTGTCCTGCTTGTTATTGGAGGACAAAAAAATGAAGCTGAAAACGTCGGGTCCTTGTCAGCGCTTTTATCTGGCGATACGGTAAATACGTCCTACGATTTCCTTTGTGTACGATGCTATGATGCCCCCGACCTCATGAGCCAGCAGGATCGGGAAACAATTCGGGTGTGTAAGTCCCGCAGAAGCGGCTTCAAAGTGACAGACGACGAACGCGATAGCTCCCCTTGACGTTTATTCATCACAACTGACGCTTGGCACACTAGAAACAGACAAAACAACTCGGAATAATCCAAATTCCCATAAAGTCCACACGACGCACGAAGCAAATAAATAGTGCCAATTCCAATTCCAATTCCATCCCAATTGTGATGGCGTGCAATGATTAATGTGACCATTCCTTTCCCCAGTCATATTGCACAATACAAATCAAGAGAACAATTATCTATCCATTTTCTTAGCTGCTTATCCTCACAAGGGCCGCGGAGGTGCTGGAGCCTATCCAGCTGTCAACCCTGAACTGGTTGCCAGCCAAACACGGCACATGGAGACAAACAGCTGCACTCACAATCACACCTAGGAGCAATTTAGAGGGTCCAATTAATGTTTTTGGGATGCGGGAGGAAACCGGATTTCCCGGAGAAAACATGCAAACTCCACAGAGGCGGGGCCGGCATCGAACCTGGGACCTCAGAACTGTGAGGTCAACGCTTTCCAGCTCATTCGTCGTGCCACCACAGAACCATTACAAATTTAAAAAAAAAAAAAAAATACATGTGTGTAATCAAAAATTATTGTGATGGAAGTTATTGAACATCACCACCTCCCTACAAAATAGACAACAACAGAACATCAAGAAATCATCTCAAGGGGGAAAACTGTCACAGTAGGTATCATTTCTTAAATGTTTTTATAATAATTAAATTGATGTATATTGTTTATTACTTAAAAAAATAATATACAGGATTTAAAAAATGGTTGCTTCCATGGCCGGACAAGTTTACTGTCATATAATTAATGTCTTTTTTCATGAATTATTTATGTACATTACGAATAAAAATATGGATGGATAAAGCACGGCTTTTAATCCCATCTATGACAATTACCATAAGGATTTTGGAATACTGTTCCATTAATTTAGCAGTTGTCCCCCAAAATCGGCTAATTTAAAAAGAGTTATTCATGATTATTTTGCATTTATCTCGTGAAATAATTGACTGAAGTATTTCAGCAAAAATATTATTTTTAAATAATTGTTTTAGGTCATTTTTAATGATCAATTTATTATATTATAATCAGTATAAATTCGTTTTTACAAAGAGTTTTTGATGATAAATACACTTATGTCCTTTACAAATAAAAATAAGGCTGGATAAAGCAAGGCCTTTTAATCCCATCTACGACATTAATTACTATAAAGATTTTGGAATACTGTATTAGTTCCATTAATTTAGCAGTTTTCCCCCAAAATCGTCTAATTTAAAAGCAGTTATTCATGATTTATTTTGCATTTATCTCGTGAAATAATTGGCTGAAGTATTTTAGCAAAAATTTTATTTTTAAATAATTGTATTAGATCATTTTTAATGATCAATTTATTGTTTTATAATCAGTATAGATTCGATTTTAAAATGTTTTTGATGATAAATACACTTATGTCCTTCACAAATAAATATATGGACGGATAAAGCACGGCTTTTAATCCCATCTATGACATTAAATACTTTAAGGATTTTGGAATACTGCATTTGTTCCATTAATTTAGGAGTTTTCCCACAAAATCGGCTAATTTAAAAAGAGTTATTCATGATTTATTTTGCATTTATCTCGTGAAATAATTGGCTAAAGTATTTCAGCAAAAATATTTTTAAATAATTGTATTAGCTCATTTTTAATGATCAATTTATTATATGATTATAATCAGTATAGATTCGATATTAAAGAGTTTTTGATGATAAATACACTTATGTCTTTCAACCAAATTTCAAATTCGCATACATTTTTTTTTGTTAAACATGTACAATTGTCCATCTGAAAAATCAAGTGTAGCGTTTCAGCACAAAAGTCCGAAAAATTAAATCCCAGCAACAGAACAGCACGGTTTCTTTTCTTTTCTTTTCTTTTTTTTTTTTTTGTCAGTTATTCAGGCACAACAGAAATCGACAGCAGCAGCGACAGAGTGAAAATAAGGACGGGAAGAGGAAAATAGACAAGATGAAGAGACAAAACGGGCAGATGGAGGTCAACGATTATTCCCTAACCCGCAGATGGTCGGCGGCCTTGTGACAACCCGGCAGGCGTCGAGTGAGGACGAGCCGCTCGCTCTCCCCTCCGCACTCGTTCCAAACGTCGACGCGAGTGCGACTTTGCTCGGAAGACCGACCTCCCTCCCTCCCTCCCTCCCTTGGTTGCAGTTCAACTGAGTGCACCGCATCGCCTCGGAACAGTCGGGGGGGGGGGGGGGGGATTAGCACCTGATGGTTCAGCAGGAAGTACCTATCAAACAGCGCTCCCACCCCGAACCCCTTGAGAGACTTTTCCGTGACCCGGGCGAGTGTCGCGCGCAGCACAAAGCAAGTCAGAATCGCCTGCGCGTTTGTGTGTGTGTGAGCGAGAAAGCCAGAGGTCACCGAGGTGACTCGAACACTTGAACTGAGATGAAGGCAAACAGCAACAACCGTCCCCGCTTCCCCCCCACCCCATATGGCGCACTCTTGACCTCCATCAAGGCCTCGCTTGCTTCAAATTGGCCACCCGAGTTATTATTGACAACCTGCGGCAATGGGGAAGAAAAAAAAAAAATGACTCCAACTAAAATACAGCTACATATACAGTGGAGAAAATAAGTTCTCCCGCTTCGAAATCATGGAGGGCTCTGAAATTTTCATCGTAGGTGCGTGTCCACTGTGAGAGAGATGAATCTAAAAAGAATTTATTTTTGTGATACAGCTGCAGATAAGTATTTGAACACCTGTCTATCAGTTGGAATTCTGACCCTCAAAGACCCGTTAGTCCGCCTTGAAAAGTCCACCTCCACTCCGTGGATTATCCTGAATCAGAAGCACCTGCGTGAGGTCTTTAGCTGGATGAAGACACCTGTCCACCCCATACAATCGGTAAGACTCAAACTTGTAGCACGCCCAAGACCAACGATCTGTCCAAAGACACCAGAGACAAAATTGTACAACTCCACACGGCTGGAAAGGGCTACGGGGAAATTGGTGAAAAAAGGTCCACTGTTGGAGCAATCGTTAGAAAATGGAAGAAGCTCAACATGACGGTTAATCTCAATCGGAGTGGAGCTCCATGCAAGATATCATCTCGTGGGGTCTCAATGATCCTTAGAAAGGTGAGGAAGCAGCCCAGGACTACACCACAGGTCTTGGTCAATGACCTGAAAAGAGCTGGGACCACCATTTCCAAGGTGACTATTGGTCATAAACTAAGACGTCATGATTTGTCATGTCAAAGCCCGTCTTAAGTTTGCCAATGACCGTTTGGATGATACCGAGGGGTTTTGTGGTCAGATGAGAGCAAAATGGAAGTTTTTGGTCATAATTCCACCAACCGTATTTGGAGGAAGCCAAATGAGTTCCCTCCCAAGAACACCATCCCTACTGTGAAGCACGGGGGTGGTAGCATGACGCTTTGGGGGGTGTTTTTCTGCACATGGGACAGGACGACTGCACTGTATTAAGGAGAGGATGACTGCGGCCATGTATTGTGAGATTTCGGGAACCAGAACCAGAGCATTGAAGATGGGTCGTGGCTGGGTCTTTCAACATGACACACAGGCCAGGAAAACCAAGGAGTGATCAAGGTTCTGGCGTGACCTAGCCAGTCTCCAGACCTAAACCCAATAGAAAATCTTTGGAGGGAGCTGAAACTCCATGTTTCTCAGCGACAGCCCAGAAACCCGTCTGATCTCGAGAAGATCTGCGTGGAGGAGTGCGACAAAATCCCTCCTGCCGTGTGTGCAAACCTGGTGAACAACTACAGGAAACGTTTGACCTCTGTAACTCCAAACAAAGGCTACTGTACAAAATATTAACATTGGTTTTCTCAGGTGTTCAAATACTTATTTGGAGCTGTATCACACAAATCGTGAAAAAAAATCATGCATTGTGATTTCTGGATTTTTCTTTTTAGATTAACCGTGATTTTTTTCTGTATAATGCACATTGGTGTTAGCTTGCCGCGCTTTCAGAGACGAAACGGGCGATCGGCGATGAATCGATTTGAAGCTCTTAACAGTCATCGCAGAGAAATGAAGGAGATTTGTGCGGTCGCTAATCGTTCCGGGGTTGAGGGTTAACTGGCACCTTGCGCGATAAAAATAAACAACCGCAAATAATTCACAGGAAGAAAAAACAAACAAAAAAGCATTTTCATTGCCGATTTTGGTTTATGCCACCGTACATTTGGAGATGCGGAAAGCCAACGAGGGACATCAACTCAGCCGCCTTTCACATCTTTAGTACCTCAAAATCAATCACGTCGTGAAATCAGCCGTCGCCTTGCTTCGCTATAAAGCCGTAAAGCACGAAAACGTCTGACCTTTGCGAAAATGATGTTGTCGGGGCGGGCGGGGCGGCTCTAACTCGCGGCCCCGGTCCGCGCGGCACTTTACGGCGCGTCGTAAAGCGCCTCTCCTCAAAGACGCTCCTTTTTCGTTGACAGCGAATCGCAACGATGAACAACGCAATGAAGAATTTATGACAACTCCGGCGCGGAGGATGCTGCTGCCGCGCGTGCCGGCGGTTCCCAACTGCTGCCGCGCCGGGATCCGCGTTTACAGAGCAATGGTGAGTGTCGTAAGGAAGTGAAGAAACGGGTCAAACCGGGATGGAACAGTTGGCGGAAGGTGTCTGGTGTTCTATGTGACGGAAGAGTCTCCGTAAGGATGAAGTGCAAAGTCTTATAAAACAGTGGTGAGGCCGGTCGTGATCTACGGATTGGAGACGGTGGCACTGAAGAAACCGCAGGAAGCAGAACTGGAGGTAGCAGAAATGAAGATGTTGAGGTTCTCGCTTGGATACGATTAGAAATGAGCTCATCAGAGGGACGGCCAATGTTGGATGTTTTGGAGACAAGGTTCGAGAGAGCAGACTTCGATGCTTTGGATATGTCCAGAGGCGAGAGAGTGAGGAAATTGGTAGGAGAATGGTAAGGATGGAGCTACCAGGGAAGAGCGGGAGACCAAAAAAAGGTTGATGGATGTGGTGAGGGAGGACATGAGGACTGCACGAGATCGGCTTAGATGGAAAAAGACGACACACTCTGGCGACCCCTAACGGGACAAGCCGAAAGAAAAAGAAGATGTGTCAACACACATTTGTTTTTACTTTGTAGATTCCCCCCGTCCCCAAGGATCAAAGATTTTCGTCAGCTTGTTCTTTGACACTGGTCGACACTTTAAAACCCACTCCAAGTTGCCTCACTGCTACTTTAATCCGTCGTCACGGCGACCGTCCTGCGAGCAAGCAACCCGGCCGGCCCCTTCCTACCCGGTTAAACTGCAAAATGAGATCTCGGCGGACGAACGAGAGAGGCCTAATTGGTGCCGGCGAAACGCCGAGCCGTCTCCCCGTATTGACGTCCTTGTCGATGACGCCGCGGCTTTAAAAGTTCAACCGCGTCGGCGGGTTTGTTTTCCCTGTCACGTCTCGCTCGGGCCATTACTCGTCGCGTTTAAAATGTTTATAGTGAGCCTCCGCTTCCTCGCGGCGTGTTAGTCTGGGTAGTCTATCCTCAGATATTACCGTATTTTCTGCACTATAAGGCGCACCGCATTATAAGGCGGGGCCCCAATGAATGGCCTATCGAAAAAAAAAAATCATATATAAGGCGCACCGGATTATAAGGCACATAGAATAGACGCTACAGTAGAGGCTGGGGTTACGTTACGCATCCATTAGATGGAGCTGCACAAAAGGCTCAATAGTGATCCGTATATAAGGCCCACCTGATTATAAGGCGCACCGTCGGCTTTTGAGAAAATTAAAGGCTTTCAGGTGCGCCTTATAGTGCGGAAAATGTGGCACGCTTAAACATGCACTTCTCGACGGCCTTGTACGTATTATTGTGACTTTTTTTTGTCAGGAGCCACAAGATGGCACCGAAGCCCTGACTAATAGGAAAGCGGCAATCGGTGTCAAGGAAGTGAGTTAAAGTGAATGATTTGGAAAATTCAGATTTCATATACAGGCGGCACGGTGGGTCGGATGGAAAAGCGTTGACCTCACAGTTCTGAGGTCCCGGGTTCAACCGCCCGTGTGGAGTTTGCATGTTCACCCCGTGCCTGTGTGGGTTTTCTCCGGGTACTCCGGTTTCCTCCCACATTCCAAAAACATGCAACATCAATTGGACACTCTAAATGTTGTGATCGTGGGTGTGTCTGTTTGACTCGAATGTGCCCAGTTCTGGGTGTACCCCGCCGCCTACCGCTTGACAACTGGGATAGGCTCCAGCACTCCCCACGACCCTTGTGAGGATAAGCGGCTAAGAAAATGGATGGATATTTTACCTGCAGTGTTCCCCTGTTATTCGCAGCAACACTCAACATGCACTTTAAACACTATTTGCACGTCCCCAGGATGCTGGGAGGATGTCACCACATTGTATGGCCGGTGCCATGTCTAATGTGGCACTTGTAAGGTGCCATGTCAAATGGGCAAGGGCACACTGTACATTCATAACAAATGTGAATTTTTGTATGTTTTCTTGTCGCCTCGCTTTTCTACAGCGCAGTACTTCCGTATGTCCTTGCAAACGTGCTGAGGATTGTTTTGACTTCTCTTGTTGTGACTCTCCAGATTTGGCTTCCTTTCCTGTAATAAGTTAGAGCGCGGCTGTTACGTGTGAGAATGTTGCGGGAATGAGACGAGTGCGTTTCCCTTTTTTTATGTTTTTTTTTTTTCCCGTCTGTTTCTCTAACATAACATCACGTTTTTTTCCCCCCCTCACTCTTCCGTGAGGTGTGACAACTCGTGACGACTTGTGCCTTTTCCTCGCCTTGCAATGATTTATTTTTTTCTATTACCAAAAGAAGAAATGAAAAAATAAAAATCACAAAGAAAAGGTTGCTTTCCTTACTTATCCCGTCAGAAAAAGACTTGCCAAAAGATGATACGCATCGACTGAGAGATTAAAGTATTTGTATATGGTAGAGGAGCTAAGCGTAGCCGGGTAGTTAGCGAAAGTTATGTAGCGTCTTCACAACGCGTGTATACAGTATTTTTTTCGCTCGGAAAAGTGACTATTTTGAAATATCAAGCTCTCTATTGTTTGACAAGTGCGACATCACTGGTGTCAAGCTCAAGGCCCAGGGGGCCAGATCCGGCCCGCCAACATGCATTTTTTGTGGCCCCGCGAAGGCAAAACATCGGTGTCAAAATCCAGGATTCTTGTGGAAATATGTCCCGACATTTCAAATTGTCATATATGTTTAATTATAATGTTGAGATATGATGAGCATTTTTTGTGTCACCAAACATGAACAACGGTCGAAAAACCCATTACGCTTGATTTTTTATTCCAAAACAATTTGATAAATTTAATGTGCAAAATTGTCATGGTCCTGCCAGTCCAGCCTGGCTGCGCTGATTGGGAGGCGCACACCTGCGCCTCATGCTGGATGATTGGCCCCGGTGTATATAGGACCAAGGGGACGACTGGTCCGGCGCCAGATCGTTGCAACTCGTGCCCCGTTCCTTCACTCCCGTATCTCTGATCGTATTCCCGTGTGTACCGACCTCCGCCTGTTCTCCGACCGACACCGTAAGCCTGACTCCCTTGACACTCCTGCCTTCCCTGATCGATCTCCCGTGTACCGACTCCTGCCTGCCCGCTGACCTGCTCTCGACGCCCGACGTCCCGACTACCGCTGCTGCACCTGACTGCCTGCCCGATCCCCGACCTTGGAATAATAAACGTTTTTCCCGAATTACGTCTGCGTCTCCCGACTCCTGCATTTGGGTCCTACCTCTGTTTCGATGGGTCGTGACACAAATATGATAGGACAATTCAAGATTTTCTGTAACTACAATGTGGCCCGCGATAAAAATGAGTTTGACGCCCCTGTTCTTGGGGATTTCCAGCAGTCTTTGTTTCATGAAGGAAAATTTAAGAATTTTTTAATCTTGGTCTTATTTCAGTATTGGCAGGGTTTTTGTTCGGGTGGTCTCAATTTTACCTGGAAAACTTTTCGGGTTTTTACAAAAGTCTTATTTTTCTTTGGGGTTATTTTAGCATAGTGAGCACCTTTGGGGGGGGGGGGTATTTGGGGGAGGGGTTGTTTTGTTTTATTTATTATCGTAACTACAATGTAGCCCGCGACAAACAAAAAAAAGAAAAAAAAAAGTTTGACACCCCTGCTCTACATGCTCACAAATTAAATTTACAAATTACATGAAATGATTAAATTGGACAGTGCCAGGTGTAATTGACATGACACCTGAAAATGTTGATAATTTCCTATATTAATAGCGTAAACAGTAACTATACCATAAACTATGAACCCAAAGAATTTGACTTTAAGACAAAACACACAAAGCTCAAGAATTGTTTCAGCTTGCACGCGAAAATAACGCACTAGCGCAAACTGACACGAAAACACAAATGCGCAAACAAAAAAGGCAGAATTTTTCACAAATGTTATGAATCCGTGAACTCATTTTTTTTTACCATTTGCGCACAATAATTTGCAGCTGCATCAAAAGAGAGCCAAAAATATATATTTTCACTTTCACGTTTGATGATACAGGCGGTGGCATTCAAGGACCGGCAGCGCGACAGAACGTCTGAAACGCAGACTTAAAAAAAAAAAACACCGCCAGCGAATTAAACCCGACAACAACAACATCATCAATATTTCACAAGCTGGAGACAAAGTGATAATTTATTTGCTTTAGCCTGGGCACAAAAACAACCACGAGAAAACGCTAAATAGAAGAAAAATTTCTGCAAATTTACAAAACCGAAAATATCCGAAAAAACAAATTTGTGCGTTTACAAAGAAAATATTATGGCGCAGTCTGCTCCGGTGCGGTAAAACAAGCAAAATAATAAACCATCAAATTGGTACATCATGGAGTGCGCAACGGATGCGTGACAAATCGTGATTTTATTTTCTTTTTTTTTTTTTCTTAATCTCAATTGATGGACGTAATTGGCCAGCGCGGATGAAGTGCATCATCGCAAACGGCACCGACATCAAAACAGAAATCCAATGGGTGGCTCATTAGGCCCGCCGGCTCTTGATGTTTAAGGTAAGATGCAGTCAGCGGGCGCTACAAAGTCCCCCCCAGCCCCGCCGCCGCCCCCCCCCCCCCCCTCCGAGGCGGTGAGTCAGAGCGCCGATGGACCGCGAGCATTCCGAGCTCGCCTGTCGATATTCTTTCACGCGTGACGGATCAAAGGAGGCCGGAGCGTCTGCATGCGTGACATTTGCATGCGCGGCCTGGTTACCGTGAACATCACACGAGAGCGCAGGACAATGCGGACACTCCTGCGGGGAGTGCGAGCCCCCTCGACACCCCCCCCCACCCCCCACCCCCCCCCCCGTTGCTGAACATTCGTCATACACAAACTGGAGCCGCAGAAACAAGTTTTGAAGGGAATTACAATGACGTGGTACGTTCGAGGGATGAATATTGGAAATGGACTATCTTAAATTGAGTCAGACAAAACAAAGAGAAGCAAATGAAGAGTGCGGACGCAAAAGCAGACGCATACATTTTGGTCATTTCTGTAGATTTACATAATGTATAAAATATATACAGCGTGGGTTTCCACGCACATTCCAAAAACATGCAACATTAATTGGACTCTCCAAATTGCCCCTAGGTGCGATTGCGAGTGGGGCCGCTTGTCTCCATGTGCCCTGCGATTGGCTGGCGGCCACTTCAGGGGGTACCCTGCCTGGGATAGGCTCCAGCACTCCCCGTGGCCCTCGTGAGGATAAGCGGCGAAGAAAACGGATGGATGGGTATAAAATAAACAACAAAAATGGACGCATCTGCTTTTGCGTCGGAACCTTTCCAGTCGAAGGAGTGCAAAGTTACTCCAGACCACTTGATGGCAGTAGTACAAATAAACAACCAAGGAAAAACACAGGTGTGCAGAAATCCTCAAGTTCCGCTCGATGTGTTCACACAAATACAAAAGTCAAACCTCATTAATTAAAACAATTATTTATTGAAATATGTATTCACAGCACACAACATTCCCATCACCTTTCTTTGGCTAAAGATACATCAAGACAATCATCCATCTTCTTCGCTGCTTATCCACACGAGGGTCACGGGGAGTGCTGGAGCCTATCCCAGCTGTCAACGGGCAGGAGGGGGGGGTACACCCGGAACTGGTTTTCAGCCAATCGCAGGGCACATCGAGACAAACAGTCGCACTCACAGTCACAGCTACGGGCAATTTAGAGTGTCCAATTATTGTTGCATGTTTTTGGAACGTGGGAGGAAACCGGAGTGCCGGGAGAAAACCCACGCAGGCACGGGGAGAACATGCAAACTCCACACAGGAGGGTCCGGGATTGAACCTGGGACCTCAGAACCAACCGAGCCACCGTGCTGCCCATCAAGACTACTTTTGTCTAAATGAATCTCCTCAAGTCACTTCAAAATGTTAGCTTGGAAAAGCCAATAGGTGAGTTTTTCCATAAAGTAATGTAGGCCATTTTCCCCCCACAATCTGAAAATTTTGGCAACAAAGTTACTTCAACTATGTTACATTAACATTAAAAGTATTACATAATGTTAGCGGTATATTAACAATATTACTATCACGGCGCACTGAATATGTAAAAGTATTGGCCTCCTTTTCACATTATTGCAGCATAGAATTTCATTTTTTACATCATACCAAACGTAAAATACGGTGGCGGTAGCGTGATGGTCTTGGGCTGCTTTGCACCTTCGGGACTTGGACAACTTGCTGTAATTGATGGAACCATGACTTCAAGTGTTTAACAGAAAGTCCTGTAGGAGGATGTTCAGCCTTTGGTTTGAGACCTCAAGCTTGAGTTCTGTAGCAGGATAACGATCCAACACACACCAGCAAATCCACTTCGGAATGGCTTAAAAAGAAAATGAAAGTTTTGGAGTGGCCGAGTCAAAGTCCAGACTTGAATCCGATTGAAAGGCAGTGGCAAGCCCTTCAAAAGGTTGTTCATGCTCAAACATTCTCCATTTTTCCTGAATTTAAAACAATTCTGCCACACACATTTGAACCGATGGGCAATTTTGAGGATGTGGAAGGAAACCAGTGTACTCAGCACGGGGAGAACATCCAAACCCCACAGAGGCGGGGTCGTGATCCGAAACCCACTCCTTAGAACTGTGTTGGAGACATGCTAACCGGTCTTAAATAGATATATATATATGTATATGTATGCTTCCTATTGGCATACAGATTACAAAACATTTATGGAGATGAACTGAACTATATTCATAAACAAAAATTGGACGGAAATCATGACTGAAGCAAACCTCGGCACCCCCCGTGAGAAATGAAAATTTTGCCGCTTTTTTCCCTTGACAATGCTTTTCTGGTGCGATAAAGCACAAGAATGAAATAGATTTTTTTGTGTTTATTATTTTTCTTTGTTTTTTTTTTTTTTTCATATATACAAAGGCAGCTCCCGCATTTGATCTCTTCGGATCGTACGGGCCTACCTATTGAAGTGCCCGCTGAGATATACACCGTGCTCGACAACACGCTAACATCCAACCACAAAGGATTTTGTTTTTCCAGCCGCGGCACTTGACAAGTCTGCATGTGTCAAAGGCTGATTGTGTTTCTGCCAGATGAAAAAAAAAAAAAAAAAAAAAAAAAAAATCAGATTGTGTGAAGACTTTGCATTCATCTGCAAGGTAATGAAGATTGAAGAGTTTTTTGGGTCCCCCCCCCCCCCACCCCCTTTTTCGCCGGGAAGCTGATCCAAACGGATCCCACTTTCTGGAGGCGGCTCAGCGTCTATTTAAGCGGCGCAGATGGCACCGAATGGAAATTCGTCAAAGTCAAACGCGACGGCGCGCGGGTGCAAAGTGCGTGCGTCCGCGCTGCCTTTCGTTATTGATTGCGTTGCCTTTCTTGCGGCTTCGTGATCAGCTGTCTGCGCAGCGGCTCCTGCTGGGCGCGGTGAAAATGGCACGGTGCGCTTTCAAAGCTCTTTTATGAGATCACATTTCCAATCGTCTTTTCCCTTTGATCTCAATGGAAACGCCGTCAATCCGTGCACGCCTCTGAGAAAACACACTCGACCTACAATATTGTCTATCACAACAAAAAATGAGAATTGCTGTTAGCAAACACCTGGACCCTCTGTCTTGAAAGACCGAGTCCGAAAACTCGGTGTTCTGATTGATTCCGACCTGACTTTCAACAATCGTATCAAATCAATCACAAAAACGGCCTTCTACCAATCCGGAGAACATATCTACTGGCAGGTCTCGTTTGTGTCAAGCGGACCGGAAAAAGCTCATCCATGCTTTTATCTTAAGTAGACCTGACTATTGTAAGGGTCTTCTGACCGGGCTCCCCAAAAAGAGCCATTCAGAATGCCGCAGCCCGCGTTCTGACCAAAACAAAGCGGTCAGAGCATAGAACTCCAATCCTAAAGTCCTTGCACTGGCTTCCAGTCAGCTTGAGAATAGATTTAAAAATTTCTGCTACCAGTCTACAAATCACTTCATGATTTAGGTCCTGAATACATGACAGAACTGCTTACGGAATACAAACCCCGGTAAACCTCTGAGATCGAGTGGAGCGCAGAGTCCAAAGCAAACCTGGCGAAGCAGCATTTAGCTATTACGCTGCACAAAAAATTGGAAAAAGTTGCCATCCAGGTTGAAAACTCCCCCCCCCCTCATGCTTTTTAGAATATATCCACTTTTTGATCATATTGCTTGCACTGTATGCAGTTTTAATTGTCTTTTTTTAATATTTTGTTTGTCATTTTTATTGTTTTTATCCCGTTTTAAATGTTTTATCTTTGTTTTCAAATGCCTTTCATGGTGTAAGGCACATTGAGTTACCTTGTATATGAAATGTGCAATACAAATTGCTTTGTTTTCATTAAAACATATTGTAATGACATGATGAAATAGAATGAAAGATATAGAACACTTTATGCCACATTTCTTAAATTTTCATTGCTTCAATTCAACGGACATTGTGTCGCTCCTTCTGGCATGTGCATCTTGGTCACCAGGGAGGAGAATACAGCAGTTACGCAATTGATTACAGAAATATTGTTTCATTTTTCACAAAGAATGAAGAATATATGCCTCCTGTCTGCTTGTATCTTGTCGTTGAGTATATTTTCATTTCATCAATCACAATCGGTACATTGCAGACACACACGTGAGGTCATCATGTAGTTGCCGTTTGGACTGAGAAAATTTAACAGCACATCTGCTGGCTGATTTTTGCCTTTCGAGTGCACGGAAAATCCAACAAAAAAAATGCAGATGCTATTTGCAAACCTTTCGCGTTAATGCTGTTTTTGGTTGATCTAGGTAATGAAGTGAAGAAAATAAGTATTTGGACACCTTGCTATATTACAAGTTCTCCCACTTAGAAATTGTGGAGGGTCTGAAATTTTCATCGCAGGTTCATGTCCATCCACTGTGAGAGAGATCCAGAAGTCACAATGTATGTTTTTTTTTTAACTTTATTTGTGTGATACAACTACAAATAAGTATTTGAACACCTGAGAAAACCAATGGTAATATTTGGTACAGTAGCCGTTTGTCATCGAGACGGAGGAGGACCCAAATGCAGGACTCGGGAGACGCAGAGGCAAGTTGGGAAAAGTGTTTATTCATTCCAAGGTCGGGGATCGGGTAGCAGCAGCGGTAGTCAGGACGTCAGGCGAAGAGTGCAGGTCCGCGGGCAGGCAGGAGTCGATACACGGGAGATCGATCAAAGATAGCAGGAGTGTCAAAGGAGTCAGGCTTACGGGGTCGGTCGGAAAACAGGCGGAGGTCGGTACACACAGGTTTAGGATCAAAGATACGGGAGTGTAGGAACGGGGCATGACTTGCGACAATCTGGCGAACACCAGTCGTCCCCTGGGTCCTATATCTACCGGAGTCAATCAGCCAGCATGAGGCGGAGGTGTGCGCCTCCTAATCAGTGCGACTCTGCGGGAACCGGACCTTATTTCTTGATTTGGATCCTGCCTTCTTGCACTGTTGTCGTGCACAACTTTAGTTTATAATAAAACCCGACTGAACATCATGTCTCTGTCTTGGAGTCCTGCATTTGGGTCCGCACGTGCACCGTTGGTCCGCACGAACATGACACCATTGTTTGCAATTACAGAGGTCAAAGGTTTCCTGTAGTTGTTCACCAGGTTTGCACACACTGCAGGAGGGATTTTGGCCCCCTCCTCCACACAGATCTTTTCTAGATCAGACAGGTTTCCGCGCTGTCGCTGAGAAACACGGAGTTTCAACTCCCTCCAAAGATTTTCTATTGGGTTTAAGTCTAGAGACCGGCGAGGCCACGCCAGAACCTTGATTTGCTTCTTACGGAGCCACTCCTTGGTTTTCCTGGCTGTCTGCTTCGGGTCATTGTCATGTTGAAAGACCCAGCCAGGACCCATCTTCAATGCTCTGACTGAGGTAACGAGGTTGTTCCCCAAAATCTCACAATACATGGCCGCGGTCATCCTCTCCTTAATAGAGTGCAGTCGTCCTGTCCCATGTGCAGAAAAACACCCCCAAAGCATGACGCTACCACCCCAAGGCTTCACAGTAGGGACGGTGTTCTTGGGATGGAACATTCGGCTTCCTCCGAACACAGTGAGTGGAATTATGACACAAAAAAGTTCCATTTTGGTCTCATCTGACCACAAAACTTTCTCCCATGACTCCCGGAATTATCAGGGATGAGAATGACCAATTTGGGAAAAACACTGAAAATGTCTGTCGATGGGGGGCGGGGGGGATGTTGAGTTTCCTCCTGGATATTTTTTGCTCCGATCGGAACACAGCGTGCACAGCACTTTGCCGGGAATGCCCACTTTTTGTGTGTTCGCTTAGACATGTTGATACCGTTTTCGGTCCTATCTGCACGGTTACACTTTTTTCAAGCCATGCCCGTCTGAAACAGTTTTTGATTCCAGCATCCTTGTCAATTGCCCCCGCTCGATCTTCATCCTTTTTTTCCTAACACTTTCGCCATCGTAAAACTTTGAACACACCGTCGCTCAGTTCGCGCTAAGTCCCACGCGCCATTACTTGGCTAACTAACAAGTTACACCGCGATTTCTGAGAACCGAGAACCGGTGAAACTCGATTAACCGCGAACACGATTGGATCGTTATACTGTATAACTCTGTTGTCCAATCGAGTAATCTGCCGCAAGCAAGTTTTAATGTTTATGTCGTAAAATGCAAATATTTACACGACTGAGCAAGTTAGAACGGCATATGATAATCGTGCTTGTGCTAGCACTAAGTTGAACTTGCAGTTGGGAGCCCACCACCGAGAGGCAGGCGCACGATCCCCTACGGCGGCCCCGCCCACCTGAAATTTTCTCAACGGATTTGCGCTTATCTTGAGAATGGTCATTTTGGTCTGAAAAAGTCGGAAAATTCTCATCCCTGAATTATGACCAAAAAGTTAACTTCCACTTTCAATACTACAACTTACAGAACTTACAATCAAGCAGGGTGTTCAAATACTTATTTTCTTCACTGTACATCACATCCTAAGATAGTGGCCATTTCGGTTGGGAAAAGTGGTGGCACAGTGACTGCGTAAGACTCATTTTGTCTCTGGACTGCGTTAGAATTGTTATTACAAAACATTCGCCTTTTTTTTTTTTTTTTTTTATGCTTTAATATCTTTTGGGTATTGACTCACCTCCAGTCCTCCCCGAGTGGATGTCTTTCCTGAAACCTTCACAAAACCCGATGACATCGCCTATTCTCCGCACAGCGCGTCCCCAGCTGGGCTCTTTTGGGCTGAAATGAGATGAAAGAAGAATGATTGTCCTCTTCATTTTCTTCTTCCACTTCTCAAAAACAATAAAAGGAAAGGAAAAGACAAAGACGCGAGGCCTTTTTGGAGATGAAAGTCAGCAGCGCAACCGAGTCCCATCACCGAGTAATAACATGCTCTTCTGCGACTATAAAAGATGTTTTTCGGGGCATTTTTTTATCCCCCACCTTTGAATTAGCTTTGCGAGTCATAAACGGTGGGTGGATTTCTTTTGCGCTATTGAGACGACTAGAGAACTCGTGTCGAGTCCAAGAAACGCTTTTGAGGTAAACGGCACAAACATTGACGTGGTGACCCAGCAGATTGATAAATCAAAGCCATCGCCATATAGAAACTGAAAACATCTTGGCACGGAAATGAAGCGGAAAATGCAAAACACCGAGACGCTGGCGTGGTTGAGCGACTCAAGTTGTACAATCATAAGAAATAGGAACGAATTCCACCTGCAAAATGTCAACATTTAGCGTCCTCACTTCCCGAATGCTAATTGAGCGTCGACAAAAGGAAAATTGACGCGACACAGTCGTAAACGTGTATCTGTCCCAGCTTTTTAAATGAGTGAATATGTGGATTTAAAAAAAAAAAATGAAAAAAATACATAAATAACAATGCACGACAAGGATAAAACGAATACTTTTGAAGGCTCGCGTACAGTGACGGAAAATATCTCGCGCCGAGCGCTGTCACGGACAGGCTGTGTTTATAGGAGTTATTAACGGAGCCTTGATTACTCCCCAGACGCTGCTGCTAAAGTTATTTATCGTGGCAGGGTGTGTATAATAAGCTTGCAATTGGTTCAGGTAGGCGACGGCGCTGCGGCTGCAGATTATCGCCGGTAATTACATGCCAGAATTGGCTCTGTGGAGAAAAAAAAAAATTAAAAAAAAAAAAAAAAAAACATCCTTCAAAAATGAAACCTTCACGCCAAAAATGGCAGACGGCGGAGGGTCTCATTTGATTTTCATGTGTGCGGTAGCACAAAAATCTAAATCATGGTTAGTTTCCATTGATATTCCATTTATGATTCATAAACACGATTATTCTTCGATTTCAAAACATTGTATTCATCCGACTACCCATCCATCCATCAATTTTCTTTGCCGCTCATCCTCACATTGGCGACTTACAAGTGCCACATTAGACATGGCACCGGCCGTACAATGTGGCGACATCCTCCGAGCATCCTGGGAACGTGCACATAGTGTTTAAAGTGCGTGTTGTGTGTTGCTGCGAATAACGGGAACACTCTAGGTAAAATATCCATCCATTTTAATACACCCTGAACTGGCCGCTTATCCTTTTTTGGGAGGGAAATTTAAAGTCAAAATATTACCAGATGGAAATAAATTGTCAAGATTCTCTCCCCGGCTAAAATGCAGAGGGCTTGCGTCAGGAAGGGCATCCGGTGTAAAACTATGCCCAACAAACGTGCGTTCATCTCAGATGACACGCTGTGGCGAACCATATCGGGACAAGCCGAAAGGAAAATATGAATAAGAGTAGCAATGGGAATAATATAAAGAATTGTTACGAACCAACGGTGCACGAGCGGACCCAAATGCAGGACTCCAAGACGGGGACAGGATGTTCAGTTGGGTTTTATTATAAACTAAAGTTGTGCACGACAACACAGTGCAAGAAGGCAGGATCCAAAACAAGAAACAATTTCCAATAATTATGAATCAACGAAAGAGCATAACCAAAAGCGTGACTGGGCTATAATGGCGCAGTAACCCTGGATGCAGGAAAGCCTACTCAACGAATGTCATGGTTCTGCCGGTCCAGCCCGGGCTACGCGGTTTCCCGCACCTTCGCACTGATTAGGAGGCGCACACCTCCGGTAGATATAGGACCCAGGGGACCGGATCATCGCAACTCGTGCCCCGTTCCTGCACTCCCGTATCTCTGATCGTGAACCCGTGAGTACCGACCTCCGCCTGTTCTCCGACCGACCCCGTAAGCCTGACTCCTTTGACAATCCTGCCTTCTTTGATCGATCTCCCGTGTACCGACTCCCGCCTGCCCGCGGACCTGCTCTCTACGCCCGACGTCCTGTCCACCGCTGCCGCACTTGACTGTCTACCCGATCCCCGACCTTGGAACCAATAAACACTTTTCCCAAAATGCCTCTGCGTCTCCAGAGTCCTGCATTTGGGTCCTCCTCCGTCTCGATGGGTCGTGACAACAAACTGGGGAACTTAAATACGTTGTCTAATCACAGTGCCTCATAGAGGAAGGGTCGTTCATACATGGAGTTATACACTAACATTAAGATTTGAAAAAAAAGTACTCTGATTATAATGTTTTTATGGCCGTGAGCAGCCAAAACTGAAATCACGTTCATATTTCCACGAATCGAGTGTCTCGTCCTGATATAGGTCACACCGGAGGCAGATTCCTGACAAATTTTGCAGCAATTCGCTTAATTTCCTTGGAGTGGCACGTTCCGATCGACCCGCGGAATTGAAATTCAACTTCAAACGGCTAACGACCTGTACATTTCACACCGCGGGCGGGCGTTTACTTTCTCACATCTGTCCGGCGTCGACAGTAGAGATTTGTTGTCGATCGGGTGAATTCCCTGGGAGGAATTTTGAATGGGCTGGAGGCCTGAAAATGGCCAAAATCCCGGTGTAAAGTTCACACGCTGTGCGCCGGTTTGTTCAATAAAGTTAATAAACCGTCGCGATGGCTTCATTTTGTCGGTGTTCTCGCGCGTTTCCTCAAAGGTCAGCCTTGTCGATACCCAACACTCTCACATTGAAGGCAACATAAAGACCTTGGTGCCGACTTACTTTGCGCCCTGCGGGATGAATCGGTTTGATTTCTGGAATTAAAACCTATTGATTTTGCTATGAAAATTGACTCGGGGGACCGCACCGAGGAACAGCCACAACTCAACTTTACCCTGCAATCAAATGAGCAAAGGAGGGAGAAATATAATGTCGGTCATATCAGCGCCACAAATGAGAGCACATATGACGGAGTTATATGGCCTCACACTTTAAAAACACTGCGTTTTTGCCTTGCAGGTGGTTTAGCTTCTTGCTCAAGGACACTTCTGCATGGTCACAGGGAATCAGGAAGGACTCAGCAACCTTTGGGTGGGAGATAAGCACTCTATCACCTGAGCGACGCAGTGACGAATGGCTCTTTCCGCCCCGGTCAGGCCAAAAACACCTGCTTCAAACCATCCATCCATTTTCTTTTGCCGCTTATCCTCACAAGGGTCCCAGGGAGTGCTGGAGCCTACCCCAGCTGTCAACAGGCAGGAGCCGGGGTATGCCCTGAACTGGTAATCAGCCAATCGCAGGGTACATGGAGACTCAGAATCACACCTACGAGCAATTTAGTGTCCAATTAATTGCTTCAAATCAAAATGGCCAAATTCTTGTTTAGTCTTGGTTGTGGGTTCTTGAGGCATTTTATAGACACGTGAATTTGTGTCGATCAGAAAATTGCTAAACAACAGATGAAATGGTGTAGACCAAAAAAAATTGTGACAGGTTTCCATCAGTCCATCCATCTTCTTAGCCGCTTACCCTCACAAGGGGCGCGGGGATACTCCCTGAACTGGTCGCCAGCCAATCGCAGGGCACATGGAGACAAACAGTCGCACTCCCAATCACACCTAGGGGCAATTTCGTATCCATTTAATTGCTCCAAATCAAAATGGCCGAATTCTTGTTTCGTCTTGGTCGTGGGTTCTTGAGGCATTTTATAGACACGTGAATTTGTCTCTACACAGGCGGGTCCGAGATCAAACCCGGGTCTTCAGAACTGTAAGGCCAAGGCTTTACCAGCTGAGCCACCGTGACATGGCTCATTCCGACAAATTCCCAAGTTGGAATTTGTTCAAATAGGAGCATTGGCATTCCTCCAATATCGCTACTGAAAATAAAAAATGACTGTCTTGCTGTTCAATTTCTGACATGCGTATTATGGACATTTTTGTGCTTCCTGTCACGACAGCTTAAAATTCACTCGACAAAAGTTGTACTCACGTCGCACCCCTGAAGTGAAATCTGACCTTTCCACAGTCCCCGAGCTGAACCAAACAAACGCCTGACCGCCGCGACCAATCCCAACCCCCGAGCGTTGCCGCCCTTCCTATTTGTGATCAATAAATACGCTATTTCAAGCGATGATTGGGGGGAAAAAAAAAAAAAAAAATCTTTTTCTTCCCTCGCGCTCGAGCCGCTACGTTGCCCAAAGCCTCAGAGGACTCACAAGGGGGAGAAAGTGGAAAGTGTTTCAAGGACTGAGCGAACGAGAGGATTAATGGAGCCGCACGATCATCGGGATTGGATGGAGCAGATACCGCTCGCCCCAATTTATTTCCGACGACGACGTGCCGAGATGAACGTATCGTCGCTTTTAACAAACGGCTTCCGATCAAATTGTCGTTCGGCTTTGTTTTTCCCCCGCATTGATGTCTCCTCGCGCTGCTGTTCGCCGCCACCCGAGCCAGAAGTTCTGTTTGTTGATACCGATCTTGCATTTAATTCTTCATTTCATTATGGAATCATTCATCGGGCGGTTCGTACACGGCAGGAGCTCATCATCCATAATTAATAATAATGGAGCGTATTCGGGGAGATCTGCCGGCTGTTCTTTAGCAGCCATCTTGTTAAACCATCGCGTGCCTCACAGGCAATCAGAGGTGATAAATCGACGACAAAAACAGTCCTACTCACTTTTCGCTAAATTATGCTAAATTGCTCCATTTTTTTTTTTAAATTTCTTGGCTACGTTTGTTGCTTCCTGCTAGCTTTTGCGACAGTGTATGGACGGGAAAAACAGGAAGGGAAAAAATAATAATTGCGATCGCATGATTCGAATTGGACATGGTGGGTTGTGACGTTGCCGTCGCTTCTCTATGACAAAAATTCTATGAACCAGAGACTTGACGGCCTCTTGTAGTATTTGATGGCGTTACACAAAAGAGCACAAAACTAAGCTAAGACTTGAAAGAGGACAAGATTTTGGCTAGTAGTTGCAGTTAGGTTTGAGAAAAACAATAACAAATCGCACATTGTTGAGGGTTGACTGTAAACTCTATGTTGTGGACAAGAGGCAATTCGAGGCATATTCTTCTAAGTGTGGAAGAGGGAAATGGTTCGCGGTTCCAGATTCCCCCATTAACTTCATGGTCGGCACCTTCATGGCGGTTCCGCAACCCGTAAAATGTGGGCGGTCCCCCCCCCCCCCCCCTGTCAAATCTCCAGCCAGACCAATAACACGCCACGCCGGTGTCGACGACCTAAATAATCTTGAGCAAAAGTTCCAGACAGACAAAACAAAAAGATATTTTATTGAGGTAATCAGAAGCGCTGCGAGTCACCTATAGATATTTATTGCCGTATTATATCGGCGCTAGCAGCAGCCTCTTTGCGAGGGGCAATTCTGCTTCTAACATGTTCTCAGCAGGTATTAAAAGACAATCTTTTGTTGTTTTTTGGGGGGAGGAATAAAAAGTACATCCCAAGATGAGAACGACTGATTGAAGAGAAACACGGGGGATCCGGTCTCCCACTATTTACGACTGCATTCATCGTAATGGATTTTATGAGCTTCTACGCTGGTCCAAGTTATGACAATTTACACGACTCAAGAAGGAGAAAGGGACTGACATTGAAACTGCAGATCCAGATGAACGGAGGTAGTCGTCTAATTTAAGACAGTAGTTGTCATACTACCCAAATAATTCCAAACAATCAATTAGTTTGTGTCGCAGTTGGGTAACAAAAGCACTCCAGTCGTTGAGCCAGTTTAGAAAAAAACAAATACACCTGTGGTTCAGGAAAGCCACAGGCCAAAAGAACAACATCTGCCCGTACCTCTGGGAAACAGAGAACGCCGCAAGAATATACTTCAAAACAAGAGTAAACACTCACACGAATCCTGTGCGCCAACACAAAGAAATATTTAACTGGTCAAGAACAAAGACCCTGGTACTACACAAGAGAGAGTTCCAGAGCCCGGCTAGTCACATCAAATCACAGGCAGCGAGCGCGAAAAGCCGAAAAAGTCCTTTTTAAAAACCACAGTGCTGACAATGGTGCATTCCTGGAATCCAATCAGCAATCAGCCCTCCTTGGCACCGATCGGTGCCTCGAACCGGGACCGAGGGCCAGTAATCAGGGAGGAACGGTTAGAGAATCTCAGCAAAGCACCGGCAGACACGGATTCATTTACAAACACACTGGCAATGCATTTTAACGGCCATAAAATACTACAGGTCGTAAAAGTCCATCAAATACTGGTTGTCTGCAGAAAATTAGTCGGTGGTCCGGAATCCGTGGGGAGGAAAAATGTGCAAGACCAGCCGTGTAAAAAAAAAAAAAAGGAGAGTATGCCCTACAGAGCACAACCGAAGTGCAAAGTCATAATTGTTTTGCGATTTGATCGCTTGCTGCCACTCAACAGAAACCGCCGCTTTAAATATACGAGCGGCTGTTAAATCCGTGGCCTTGGCGGGACGCGCGGTGGTTCCGTCGCGCCCGCGCCCCGCCCGTCGTTATCGAGCCCTCCGCGTGGCCCATCTGCCTTTTGCGTCGCAACACATCGCCGCAGCAAACACGTCAGGATGGTTTATGATGACGAAATCGGTTGCCCGATCAAGGTCGTTACAGACGCAAACAAAGCGTCTTGATCGCCGTAATAGCGACACACGGGGTGACATTCGCCGCCGTACGCCGCGGGACCTGCTGCGCTCGTATCAAGGGAGCCGAGAGAGTCTTTTTCGGGGGTGCTCCTCTAAAGCCCGACAACAGAGGAGGCAAGATGGGAAAATATCACCCGAAGCGTTTGGCGAAGGGGGGGGGGGCTGAGTAGCCCGGGAGGCCCCTGGCAAAGTGTGGAGGACATATGTCAGTTGAAGGGAAGGTCCCGGAAGAACGTGCTGGCATTTGACTGCTGGACCAGAATAGCTCCTTAAAGCCCAAGTGTCCTCCCCATTAAACATTCGAAAATAGATATTGTAATGATAAATGCATATAACGTTATTCACTTCAATGTGTATACGAAAAAATAAATGTGAGCGGAGAGTGCGTCATCCATGCGCAAAGTTGCAAAAGTGTCATTCGACGATATCCAAGTGGTCGCCATCTTGGCTGCGTCCTCCGTCCGTGACGTCACCCCGGACATTCGCCAATGAAAACAGGCGGTGCACCCGAACTATGGTAGACAAACGCGCCCCGTCTGAGACAGAAGCTCTTTTCGAAAAGGAAAACACCACACGACAATATTACACTATTGTTTCGAGACATGTTCAGATGATATGCGATCACGGCCAAACCGCATCCCCGTCCGATCTACTTCCGCGGCCGAGATGAGCCATCGCGACTCATCGCAGCCGGCCGGTGTGGCTTACGACGGAGCAGAGCCGTCCTGCTTTAGGGGGTTGTTCACAGACGCCGCAGTACTCAAACGACACCGTCGAGCCGGGGCGATTTACTGCTCGCACGCAGCTGAGTGCGGCATTCTCGGCTGGGTTCTTCAGAGCCACCCCCGTCCCCAAAGCCAGACGCGCATCCTTCGTAGAAGACGTGAACGCCGAACGCGGCGCCTCAGCCGGTGTGGCTGATTTTCAGCGCCGTGGTGGCATATAATGGAGCCGAGCCGTGCTGCTTCTAGGGGGATGTTCAACGACGCCGCAGTACTTGATGAACACCGTCGAGCCGGGGCGCATTACTGCGTGCACGCGGCTGGGTTAGGCATTCTCAGCTGGGTTCTTCAGATCAGCAGCCCGACGCTGTCTGACGCGCATGTCGGCATTTTTCGTACGCGGATCTTTTGTTAGGTTATGAGAGACCGCTTACGTGGTCCGCCCCAAACTATGTTTTTTTTTGGAGCTCTATACACACCTACCTGTCATTTGGAACCCACAAAGCTCTCGTCCTTTGCACCTGTGCAATCCATTTTTCATGACGAAACGGGTATTTTTTAATAATTATGAAGAATGAATCCATCCTCACGAGGGTTCAAGCAATGTCCAGCAATGCAATGACCCGGCATTTTGGCTAACACGAAGGAACAACGAGCTACCTTCCCGGAGGTAAAACTAATAGAAACAAACGAGTCCACTAGGGGGCGGGTCTGTCCTATACGTCACTTCCTGCTTCTTCTCAAAAGCCAATCAATCGAGAGGATTTTCATGGCGGGAGTTACAAAAAGTCATACACGTCAAAATCATGTTTGGGACCATGTTGGCTGTGGGTTTTTCATTAATAACATACTAAAAATCATCCATTTCATGACAGTGGCCCTTTAAGCATTTACATTTTGACTTGCATGTGACTTCTTTTCAAACATTGTGGCAAAATCGTTGATACATTTTCCATATAGTGCATCATTCTATTTGCACATTATGACTGTACCGTTACGGAGTTTCATTTTCTCCATTTAGGCCATCGGGGACGTGCCATCTTGGCCTTTCCCGCTTGAGGATGAAGGAATCGTGAGGGTTTAAAGTGCTCGTCGACACTCGAAAATGTTTTCACCTTTTAATCCACTTTAGCCAAGTGGCCTCTTCGGTTCTGAGGGGCCTGTCAGCCGTTTTCGCGCCTGGGAACTCAAAAGCACTTGGTGTAAATGAACTTCATGGTCATGATAACCTTTGAGATATCTCCTGTTTTTGTTTTTTTGGTACCCAGTACGTCCAAATTTAATTGCTTTTCAGGTGTCTTTGTACAGTACTTGGATTTTTGTCTATTTTCAGGGGTCATACCTGAATGAAATCCTCTGTGAATTCATAATATACAATATTTTAACCGGGTGTAGAGCTTGTGCACCTGCGTCATCAAATCACGTCACTGGCCGGAAGTGTCGGTCAAGCAAAGCATTGCTCAATGCTAAGTCGGTTGGCGGCGACACGAAAATACCTCCCGAGTTTTGTCCGATACTGTTAAACATTTAGAAGGTGAAAATAAACGAAGGCACGTGGAAAAATGAGACACTTGGCAAAGAGGAACCATATTTAATGCCGAAGTCGATGTTTTCGCCGATAAGAAATTGGACTGTCAACCCGCTTCCGCTTGTCTTGGACAACTAGATCTACACGTGTATCTGGTGAGTAAGTCGTCGAGATTTACACGGAAGAGTTTGAAAGCTTAGAAAAGTCTGGACGCCTACAAATATTTCATAGCTGGATCTGTTCTCAATCAAGAATAAATCCCACATAGCGATGGAGTCACTCACATTTTTAAAATACAAATACCAATATTGAAATAAATGACCCCTGGTTTTGCACAAACTCACATTCATTAACCATGATTGGGGGGGGGGGGGAGTGGACGGAGTCATCTCCACGGAACGTACAAGGAAGCGGTTGCAGGCACAACTAACCTGCGTAAACCTCTACGGCGCCTCCGTACACGAAGTGTGTTGCGGCCACACATTAACCTACTAAACCTCTGTGTGACCGACGGTTTATTTACTTTTTCTAAATATGCATTTGACACATTTGAGAACAATGCATATTAGAAAAAAAATGAGAAAAGTCTGTCGGGGAGAGGTTTAGAGAAGTTTAACGTGTGGCCGCAACACGCTTCCGTGTACGATGGAGTCGACTCCCTGTCGTTTTTTTTTTTTTTTTGGACGCATTGTTCTCAAATGAGCCAACTTGGCATTTTAAATACTTCTTGGGAATTTGAGATTGAGAAGAATAACTCCTACTTGAAGTGAAGTGATCGCTACACAGTCGAGTGTATTTTGTTGGGCACCATCCATCACATTTAATTGCCGAAATCTATCGATATTTTCTCATCTTTTCAGGTGGCAATCTATAGAATGATCTCTTTGAATATCTGTCTCGTCTGTTGTAACCAACCAACAGCGCGACAAGTCTCGGGCATCGTGAATATTCAATGTCCCCCACACTCTTTTTGACCTGCAATATGGCGCCGTGAAAACGGTGACGTCACGTGCACGAGCGCTATACTCGAGAGGCGGGCAACGCTGAACCGCACAATTTGCGAGTTATCATCACAGGGTGTGGGTGAAGTTTCGGCACAGTTTGATAATTCACAACAAAACACAAAACGTACTCCGGAGCGTTCATATTTGCATATGGCTGCCGAGCGATGCACCCAATTGTACAAAATCCATCACAACAGTAGGCATAAATATCACATAAAATGGTGTAAAACTTTCAAGTTACCGGCCATTTTGGTTTTGAGTTACCCAATATTATTATTACGTTGCCATTATTCTGGGATTTTTCAAGGAATTGTACCTGGACAAACTGCTCTCACGAATTCATTTCATCACCATCAGTGGGAAAAAAAAGGAAGTACAAATACTATTTTATTTTACTCACAGTAGATTATTCAGCTAACGGTAGTGAGTTTTTACTTTTTTCTTGTACTTTCTACTTCGTACTTTGTCAAAATTGACTTTTTTTTTTCCAAATTCTGGAGATAACAGAGAGAGGTTAAAGGTCACGGTAAGAGAGGATGAGTCAATTGCAGTTGACCTCGTCATTGATTTTCCTGCGATCGTCTTTCATTATCGGTGTGGGCGGAGCCAGGTGGCGTAGTTTGATGATTGGCCGAAACGCCAAACTCTCTTTGCGCCAAATGAAAGTTTTGAGATCAGAACTAGTTGCAATCCGCCGAATTGCTCCGCCACAATAAAGAGACAGCGTTCCCAGTTTTGTTCGGACCTCAAAGCGAGCGCGCGTCCCCGCGATTCACCAAGAAACACACCTGCGGGTCACACGTGAACCTTTTCTGACGCCTCTTCAATCTCATTGATCTGTTGACTCCCCCCCACCCCCAAAGGCTTCGCTCAGCACGCAGACTTCATCATCTGAGGCAGCGCACTCGGCTTGAACTGGCCTTTTACCGCAAAAAGAATAAAAGAGCCCGCGTCGCACAGACATTTGCATACTAAAGCGATATTATTGGGCGACACGGCCAACTTGAAAATGGCTCCTTCGCTCACAAAAGCGGCCAAAAAAAAAAAAAAAAAAGTTTCCCCTCTGTGATTGGCACAGAGCGAATCGCGAGACGCCTTCCGGAAAAGGATTTGAAAATATATCCAAAAGCAACAGAAAACAATCTTTCTAATCCCTGAATCGTAATTGCCATTTTAAGCATGACATAAAGTATCAACAGTGCAGTTTGTCTAGAGCTGGTCTTATTTTGGCACAAATCTGTTTCTTTGTAGGAATGTGAATCTTTCGCGGTCTTGATGTGAACTTCATCTTGCTTTTTAATGGTGGGTACCTGAACGGGTCACGAAACATTTACTGATAAAAGACGACTTCTTCTTCTTTTACTTTCGGATTGTCCCGATTAGGGGTCGCCACAGCGTGTCGTCTTTTTCCCTCTAAGCCTATCTGGTGCATCTTCCTCACTCACACCCACAGTCTTCATGTCCTCCCTCACCACATCCATCAACCTTTTCTTTGGTCTCCCTCTCTTGGTCTTCCCTGGTAGCTCCATCCTTACCATTCTCCTACCATTTTCCTCACTCTCTCGCCCCTGGACATGTCCAAACCATCGAAGTCTGCTCTCTCGAACCTTGTCTCCAAAACATCCAACTTTGGCTGTCCCTCCAATGAGCTCATTCCTAATCCTATCCAACCTCAACATCTTCATTCCTGCCACCTCCAGTTCTTCTTCCTGTTGTCTCTTCAGAGCCACTGTCTCTTATCCATACATCATGGCCAGCCTCACCACTGTTTTATAGACTTTGCCCTTCATCCTAGCAGACACTCTTCTGTCACATAACACACCAGACACCTTTCGCCAGCTGTTCCAACCTGCTTGGACCCGTTTCTTCACTTCCTGACCACACTCTCCATTGCTCTGGATTGTTGACGCCAAGTATTTGAAGTCGTCCACCCTCTCTTCTCTTCCCCCACCGCCCCTCTCCTTCACGCACATATATTCTGTTTTACTTCGGCGAATCTTCATCGCTCTCCTTTCCAGTGCGTGCCTCCATCTTTCTAATTGTTCCTCCACCTGCTCCCTGCTTTCACTGGAGATCACGATATCACCTGTGAACATCATGGTCCAAGGGGAATCCAGTCTAAGCTCATCTGTTAGAGTATCCATTACTACCGCAAACAGGAAGGGGCTCAGGGCGGATCCCTGATAAAAAGAGGACTAAACTGGATTAAACACATCCTGTTCAGTAGGTTATACCCATGTGTCTAACCGAAGTAACCTCAATTGTAAAACGATGATTAGAATACCGATTAAACAAAAAAAAAAGTTCAGCAATGGGGTCGAACTTAAAAATCTCATAATTACAGAAATCACAGTGTATTATGTTTATTGCCTTTGTTAACTATGTGTTAACTGTGATTTTACTGCAGTGGGACAACGGCGTCCTCATAAACTGAAATAAATTATGATTGTGTACTCACACCGCAACTTCGCAGTGTTATAAAGGATGACGGCGCTAATCAATTTTGATGCTTTGACGCACTTCAATTTCTGGACACGCGACGTCCCGCCGAGACACAAACAACGCAAGCGGGGCATCTTGCCGTCGTCGGCGCCGAGCAGCCAATACAACAGCGGGAATTCCGCTCCATCATTCAATAGCGTGCCTTGGGCTTGCCTTATTTTGTGGATCTTTAGCAGCACAGGCCTGGATGGCCCGTAGGTAAATCGTAGTTGTTACCGATGCATAATTGCACTCGCCTTTTGTAAAAAAAATACTGAAGCAATCATGTGCACTATTATTTGCTCGTGTGTGAAGTCCAATAACCTCACAGGGAGATTAAGCTTGCTACGAGCAAATTCTAAAGGCGTTTTACCGATACAGAAGTAAACATTTCAGCAACAAATCAATTTTAGCCTCTAAAGACATAACCTTGAACAATACTACTCAACTATAGGAAGTTGTACTTCCAGCTAAATGTGGTGCTAATTTTCTGCCTTGCTTGGTTGTATTTTATGTTGTACATTATGGATATTTTCCAGGAGGTTTTGAGGGGGATGTTATAAAAAAATATATAAACAGTGAGATTGGGTTTGCTTCTAAATAAAAACCAGTATTTTCCCCACTGAGAAGAAAATCCTTGCTTGACCAACTATATAGATTTTTTTTAAAGTGCAACTGTCATGAAATGGATCATTTTTGGTATATTAATGAAAAACCCACAGCCAATATGGTCCCATGCGTTTTTTCACCACAAAACATGATTTTGACGTATAGAGCTTTTTGTAACTCGCGCCATGAAAATCCTCTCGATTGATTGGTTTTTGAGAAGAAGCAGGAAGTGACATACAGGACAGAGGCGCCCCCTAGTGCACTTGTTTGTTTCCATTAGTTTCACCTCCGCGAAGGTAGCTCGTTGTTCCTTCGTGTTAGCCAAAATGCCGGCTCGTTGCATTGCAGGACATTGCTTGAACACTTGGCAGGATGGATTTAGCCTTCATAAGTTTGCAAGAGACCCGGTTCGTTGTGAAAAATGGATTGCACGGGTACAAAGGACGAGAGGTTCGTGGGTCCCAAATAACAGGTAGCCAGTAATGCGCTCACCGCTCAACGGTGTTCAATAAGTACTGCGGCGGCTTTGAACATACCCCTAAAGACAATACGGCTAGGCTCCATTATATTCCACCCCGGCGCAGAAAATCAGCCACACCGGCTGAGGCGCCGCGTTCGGCGGTCACTGCTTCTGCGAAGGCTGCGCGTCGGGCTTTAGGGACGACGGCGGCGGCTCTGAAGAACCCGGGCGAGAATGCGTCACTCAGCCGCGTACGCGCATAAAGCGCCCCGGCTCGACTGTGTTGCTCAGTACTGCGGCGTCTGTGAACAACCCCCCTAAAGGAGGATGGCTCATCTCCGCCACGGAGGTGGATCGGACGGGGATGCGGTTTGGCCATGATCCGCATATCATCTAAATATGGCTCGAAACAATAGTGTAATATTGCTCCGGTAACTTCACTCGGTCGTGTGGTGTTCTCCTTTTCGAAAAAAGCTTCCGTGTCAGACGCGGTGCGTTTGTCTCCCATAGTGAGGGTGCACCGCGTTTTTTTCATTTGCGAATGTCCGGGTGACGTCACGGACGGAGGACGCAGCCAAGATGGCGACCACTTGGATATCGTAGAATGACAATTACGCAACGTTGCGCATGGATGACGCGCTCTCCGCTCACATTTATTTTTTCATATACACATTGAAGTGAATAATGTTATATGCATTTATCATGACAATATATATTTTAGAATGTTTATAGGGATGGCACCTGGGCTTTAAGAAGGCTACTGAAATAAGTTGGATATCTTTTGAAATTTTTTAAACGTGATCCTTGGCGCTACTAACTAGCTGACGGGACACAGCTCGCTTTAATGGAAATCCGAGTGTGGCTAATGTGGCAAAACATGGCGACTCGACTGTTAGCTATACAGCCCGTGACAAAGGCATCTCGGAAAGGCCACAGAACTCACTTTAATTGGAAGGAATAATCAGTCACTGCCGATATCTGATTGCAGCCCGTCACAGCCAATTACAGCGCACGGCAAAGTAGCTTTAATATAAAGCGACTCCGATCGCCGCCACGTAAATCCTCTTCAGCCTAATCTACTGCCTGCTTTTATTTGTTATTCGATGCATCCTTGATGGAGCCAAATGGATTCGCGGTGTCAGGGATGCTAAATTACTCGACGCTAAAGTCCGGCCTTGACTTAGTCCTGGAAGCTACAAGTCAGCTGCTGCGACCGTTATCATCTGTGAGCGCTATCGGACTCTGTCCTAGCCGCGAGGGTGAAGTGCTGCTGGCCCCCATTGTTGTGACCTCGCCTACAGAGCCAAAATGAATAATTTCTTTCATGGGTGATGATGATGATGATGATGGCGGGGGTATTCAAAGCGCAAGGACTAATTGGCAATCGCAAGGACTGGACTGCAGATGTTGGAAGTGGGACGACGGTGTCTTGTGTGAGCAAAGTCCTTCGATTGAATACCTGATAACAGATTTATCATCCATCCATCCATTCATTTTCTTTGCCTCTTATCCTCACAAGGGTCGCGGGGAGTGCTGGAGCCTATCCCAGCTGTCAACGGGCAGGAGGCAAGGTACACACTGACACACGCAGGGCACATCGAGACAAACAGCCGCACTCAGAGGTTTATTTATCATTTCATGGAAATTTTTAAACCAGCAGAGTCAGGTGTTGACTGTTGATTGTGACACCAAAACAGAAGAAATTAATATTAAATGACATTAATGGGTTTGTTCTAAACTCAAATCTTCCTAACCCTAACTGACACTAAGCCACAACCCTACTAACCCTCACCTGATATGTCAGAATCCTAACCCAGACCCTACAAAGACAAACGCCACAAACCCTAAAACTGACCCCACTAACTTTAAGTGTTGTTCGTTTAGGTTTGTGGGGTTATGGATCATAGGGTAAGGATCGTTGTCCGCATTAGTAAGGTTAGGATAATGAAAATGGACCAATGAATAGGTTTTGGGGCTAGGTTTGGTTGATACAGTATGGTTCAGATTAGGCTGATAGGGTTAGGAACAGAGTTAGTCGAGATAGGTTTAGTGTTGGTAGGGTTGCGGTTCAGGTTAGTTAGATTAAAGATACGATTTGTAGGGTTATAATGTCTAAAACTTCACTTTCACGTAGTGTCATGACATACAAGTCTGCCAACCAGAGGCTAAGATGCGCAGCCCTTGTTGACACCGCAGCCGTGTGGCTTGAGCAAACGGCCGTCACACTTCCTGTCCCTTACCTCATGTGCTCGAAAGGCACCAATCACACGCGCTCATGGTTATTGCTTGCGGCTTTCCGAAGGTCACAATGAAACGCCACCCTTGTTTTTACACGCAAGTTACTGTACCGCTGCTTTTTCAGATAGCGAAATAATCCATTCTTCACCTGTGGGAGCCGCCTGTCCCTCATCCAATAAAAACTCTCAGCGGCTCCACTTTAATCCTGGCTTTTCTGCATGCCGGGCCGCACACAGGTGGCGCTAACACACTAGTCGGGCGGGAGGGGGTTCCTGTCACACGGGGCTAATACAATCAGCTGTGCTTTATTCATGTTGTTTGCAGCCGATATAAATGGCGCCCTCAGAGGGAACAATGTGATGAGGCTCCTTGGTGGTGAATTTCATACTTAAGTGTTTGACCTCTCCCGAGGCAACCGTGCGATTATGAGTTTTGCCCTTTGCGTTATGCTGTAAACATAGTCGTGCATTAAAGGAGGCCCAAGATCACTTTTTATGTCGTGGGAAAAAAAAAAAAAAAAAAAAAAAAACACAAATCAGCCCTGCCTTGGTTGGATACTGGAAACTAATTCGAACCTGAACCCTACTCACCCCAATCCTGACCGTAGTAATCATAACACTACTAAATATACAAGACAAAGAGCCTCACACAAGTATACGTGGAAGCTGATTTACTAACAAGAAGTTGTCACGAGCCATCGGTGCGGGGGAGGACCCAAATGCAGGACTCCGAGACAAAGGCATAATGTCTAGTGGGTTTTATTGCAGAAGTGGTTTCCTCACACGGTAACACTGCAACCTCAATGAACTGGCAAAACCGTGACAAAAACTGCTAGAGGTGGCACCGTCCAGAGTGGTGACCAAGCCACACCCCTCGTGGCAGTGCTCCAGCCCCACTCATGGCAGAAGAACCTCAGATGGAGTCTGCCAAAAATGCACATTTATTGCACCTTTCATTTTACACATTCTGGGAGATAATTTTCTAACTAGATTAATTTAGCACCTACAATATGATTATCATACCTGAAACAAAATGTGATGGTTGAGTATGCGCCAGATAAATACCGAATCTGAAAAGCAGTGTTGCTGCAGTGTTTGTGTTCAAATAATCATTGCTTCAAGGTTTATAACACTGTGACATTGGTGCTGTTTCTCAACCATTCTATGGTGTTTTGTATTGACTGTTAGCATTGTGCTAATCTAAGGCAAACCTATGCAGTTGTCTTGATTACACAACGTTAAATTTGACAGTTAACTTCAACTGGGGGTGGCAATTACTAGCTTGTTATTTTCTGAATCTATTTTCGCTCACGTCAAAGCAAGAAATCGGGCAAATAACGATTCGTATGTCTGAAAATTTTTCCTCTCATATCCCGAGGCACCGCTGCAGTTAAAAATCCCTTTCGCAAGTTAGCGTAGCTTCTACCGCACAATCCATCAAACGATACTGGCAAGCCAGTTAGCATATGAGGTATAGTCATGCGGTTAGGCGTCAATAAATCAAAGATATTTCTGACGTCACGCCTGCTATAAGAAAACAACATCAGGGGACTGAAGTGAGTCCGCCTAATGGCTTGCGATCGTCACAGGATACCAAATGAACTCTGTGTCCTCACCCTGCGCCTCCATCCATCCACCTGTGTCGCCATTACTCTCCATACCCCCCTCCACCAACAGCACTGAGAAGCCATCCAGGCCCACAAATCAAATCACATTATATTGTCATTTTCCATCTTTGCCTCACGCTATCACTCTCTCCGGCTGTCATCTCCACGCCTGCCTGTCTGAGCCTCTCACAGAAAAAAAAAAAAAAAAAGGCCTCAGCGAGTCAGAGGGTTGGGAATATTCCCCCATTCCCAACATGTCATTCCCAGCCGGAGCTGTCGGCCTCCAAAAAGCTCTCCGTCTCGCCTGATTGCGCCTGTGCATTTCGGTCGAATGACATTTCAATGTCACCGCGGCGGAAAGTTTGCCGGTTCGCCGTGACCGGCTTCTTTACATTTGTGTCGCGTTTGCCGCAAAGAAAAAAGGGAATGGCCTCAATCTTTAAAAGAGGGGAACAAAAAAAAAAAAAAGCTGCAGACTCCATCAGCCGTTTTCTTTCTGGGTAAATAATCAGCATCTATTTTGTCTGATCGGTCACCATGGGAACGTCTCCGGCATCAACCCGGGAAGTAGGTTCCGGTTTGCCACTCGTGAAAATGGAGAGAATCAGATCGTTAAACCATATTTACGGGATTTTATATATTCAGGTCTTTTTGACAAATCCAGGAGCTCAATGTTTCCCGAGAGCGTCTGGCTCAAGGCTGTGGACATAAAGCAACTGATGGTACCGGTTATTCAACATTGGGGTGGATTTTGCCTGTCCAAGTCCTACCTTGGCTCCTAGTTCCATATAAAGACTGGAATACGAGGGCAAATCCACCAGACCGATGGAAATTTGACAAAATTCAGCCAGATCCTGAATGGATCTGGCAAAGATCTATCATTTTAGCACAAAAAAACAACTATCAACTCATGTTGGTCATGAGGATTAGCGTTCGCTTCTGATAAAACAACACACGAAATGAGTATATTTTTAACGTTGCAAGTTTAAGGTGTTAAAAATTTCCAGGTATGCAGTGATGGAAGGTAGAAACCGGTTCCGAATCATACGGTTTTACCGAAAAACTGAGGTGGTATTCAAAATGGCACCACCTCAACTTTAGGTCATTTCACTTCAGAAGAGGAGGGGTCAGGAACCTTTGACATTGAAATACATATTTAACCATCTCCAACAGAAAATAAAAATATTAAATATGCTGTTTAATCGAGAAGCTTTTTTTTTTATAAAATGGTATTTTTCCATGGTCTGCCTACAGGGGGTCGAATCGCTCAATAAAAGTTGGCGCCGGGTATCTTTTGGCTTTTATTGACAATGTCATGGCTCGTTTGTCACATCATTAAACAAGCACAAAAAATTAACAAATGGCATACTCAATATGAACTAATTATCTTATTACCTTGAGCATAACACAGTACAACCTCGGTTCTCGACCACAATCCGTTCGAAAACCAATTTGTTCGAAAACCGAATCGATATTTCCCACGCGCGTCGTGGATCAGCCGGTCGGGCCGCGCGCGTTGTTATTTCCGGGTTTTTCGGCGGTGCGTTCGAATTCACAACCACAACGCGCCGTCGTGGGTCAGCTGGTCGGGCCCCGCGCCTTATGTCATTTCCGGGTCTTGTCGCGGGCGTTCGAGTACAGATTCTCGTTCAAAAACAGAAGCAAAAAAATCCTGAACTTTTCGTTCGAAAACCGATTTGTTCAAGAACGGAGACACTCGGGAACAGAGTATTTACTGTAGTTGTGAAAAATAAAGAGGTGGTGCTAAACACTAGCCAGAAGGCACCTGAAGCCAATCAGAAGGCTGAAGAAAGTCACGTCCTATAAAAGTGCCCCCCGCTGAATATCTCTCATCTCTGTATCAACGTTATTTCCATTTTTAGTTGGCAATCGTATCTGCAAAAATGATAGTTTCATTTGTTGTTGCCCAAGATCGTCATGGTCCTGCCGGTCCCAGCCCTGGCGGCGCAGGTCCCCTGCACACCTGCGTCCCATCAGTGATAAATGAACCCTAGTATATTTCGGACCCAGCGGACCGTCTGGCTTTGCCAGATCGTTGCCATCCATGCTTCGTTCCCGCACTTCCTCGTTCCTGATCCTGAACCCCTGTGCACCGACCTCCGCCTGTCCTCCGACCAACATCGTAAGCTTGACGGTCTCGATACTGCTGCTCACTCTGACTGACTCTCCGACATACGACCCTGGAACGAATAAAGATCTTCCTTATACTGCCTCCCTGTCTACCGGGTCGTGCATTTGGGTCCGCCCTAGCGTTCTGATTATGACAAAGATTAGAAATTCAAAATGGAAAGAAATGTGCCATTGGACTAAATTCTATTTGAATATTGAGTCGGTTGGGTTTACGTGATGTGGACGTTTGGTAATGAGCATTCATGACAGGAAAGTCGGAAAACTGGATGAATGATACACGGACTGTCTTCGATCCGTAGATCATTTCTTCTTCTAATTTCCTGCCGGCCATTAAAAATCAAAAAGCTATTTTCTCTTTTTGAACCTAACGAGAAAAATGAAACATTTGTGAATTGAAAATGGAAAGAATGATACACTGAATAGAATAGTCGGAACAATTAACTTCGAGTCGTACATTTAAAAGGAAACAATAGCCTGTTTTACACAAAAGCAGCTTTGTGTATGCAAGGCCAAAATGGTTTTTTTCTTCAAATATATCAGTTTGAGTCCAAAGAGGATTGCCAAGGTTGCCCGTGCAAAGAACTCCGCATTTCCCGATGCCTTTTTGTCTTCTTTCTTCCGATTGATGTAAATGCCGAGTTTGAAGAACGAAAACGGATGGAATTTCTTTTTGCCTTTGTTCAAGTCCGGCTCTCATTTATCAAAGCGCAGTCACATCAACACAAAGAGCAACCCTAAATTCTGCTCAAATTATAAATCAATATGCCTGAAAAAAGATGTATTATGGCGGGCGGCACGGTGGCGCAGCTGAAGAGCGTCGATCTCACAGTTTGGAGGACCAGGGTTCAAATCCCGGACCCGCCTGTGTGGAGTTTGCATATTCTCCCCGTGCCTGCGTGGGTTTTCTCCGGAAACTCCGGTTTCCACCCACATCCCAAAAACATGCATTAATCGGAGACTCTAAATTGGCCCAAGGTGTGATCGTGAGCGCAACTGTTATATGTCCCCATGTGCCCTCCGGACGGCTGCCGACCACTTCACGGTGTATTCTGCCTCCTGCCCGATGAGAGCTAGGATAGGCTCCGGCACTCCCGTGACCCTCGTGAGGATAAGCAGATCAATAAATGGACAGATGGCTATTATGGTGCCATTGATTTAAAATGGTACGAACGCAGCGCCAGCGTCACCGACGTATAACAAGACTTGAAAAGGAACGCCCCGTGGCCTGTCATCTTCGCAAACTTTCTCACAGGTGAGAGGTGCAATCAATCCATTAAGACGACAAAACTTGTGTGTATATAGAGCTCGTGCACGTGACGTCGCCATTTTCACGGCGCCATGTTGCCCGTCAAAAAGAGCCGCTCGACATTGTGGGAGATGTTGAACCGGAGGAGAATATTTACAGTACCTGAGACCTGTTGCGCTGTTGGTTGGCACAACAGCCGAGATCATTCTATGGAATGCCAGCTGAAAAGACCGGAAAATATCGACAGATTTCGGCAATGAAACATGATGGATGGTGCCCAACCAAAATACGCACACTCCTGTGGAGTGATCGCTTCATTTCGGGTAGGAATAATTTTTCTCAATCTCAAATAACAAAAGTATTTATAATAACGTGTGTTCAAAAAAAACTGTCGCAGAAGTTTTCGGAGGTTAAGTGTGGCCGCAATTGCTTCCGTGTACGTTCCCTGGAGACGCCTGCGCCCTCTTTTTTTTTTCCCCCCAATCATAGTTAATGAATGCGAGTTTGTGTAAAACCAGCGGTCATTTATTTTAATATTAGTAATTGTATTGAATACTAGCTGAAAAGGTCGATGGATTTCGGCAAAGGTCAACGTGTAGCCGAGTATGCTTCCTCGTTCACGAGCCGCCTCCCCGTTGAGAACAGATCCAGCAACGAAGTATTTGTATGCGTCCAGACGTTTCTACGCTTTCAGACTTTTCCGTGTAAATCTCGACGACATACTCACCAGATCCACGTGTAGATCCAGTTGTCCAAGATAAGCGGAAGCAAATTAACAGTCCAATATCTTATCGGCGAAAACATCGACTTCGGCATTAAATACGGTTCCTCGATGCCGAGTTTATCGAATTTTTCCACGTACCTTCATTTATTTTCACCTTCTAAATGTCTGACGGTATCGGACTAGACCCTGGGCGTCGTGCTCCAACTGACTTAGCATTGAGCAATGCTTAGCTTGACCGGCAATATGGCGACGTAAACAAAATTCACGTGATTTTATGACGTAGCTGCACGAGCTCTATAGGCAGAAGTGAATCTCTATGCATGCACTTACTTGCATAGATCGAGTTTAACAAAACAACAAAAAAGCCTAATCAAAAATCCAACCGCAAAAAAAAAAAAAAATTTTCAATATGAGCAACAATTACGACATAGATTACATAGTAGTTTAATCAGGAAATGTGAATGTTCATGACCCAAACGTGGGCTCGACAAAATCAAATTTGTCACCTGAAAACAACCCTAAAATCAATATTGAAAATAAAAAATATTGATTTTATTTTTAACAAATGTGAAAAATAATGTATTTTGGGAGGGGTTTTTTTTTTTTTGGTTGCAGACATTTTTCATTGCAGAGTCATGGAATAAATCAGCAAAAACATCGATATCGGCATTAAATACGGGTCCTCGATGCCGAGTTTCTCATTTTTCCACGTACCATCATTTATTTTCACCTTCTAAATATTTAACGGTATCAAAAAAAAAAAAAAAAAAATCAAAAGTTTCAATATGAGCAACAATTACGCCACAGGTTACATAGTAGTTTAATTTGAATGTTTATGACCCAAAGGTGGGCTCGACAAAATCAGGTTTAAAAATCAAATTTGTCACCTGAAAACAAGCCTAAAACCAATATTGAAAATTTCATTCAATCATTGAAAATATTGATTTTATTTTTAACAAACATGAAAAATATCAATATAATATTTTGTGAGGGTTTTTTTTTTTTTTGCAGACATTTTTCATTGCAGAGTCATTGAATAAATCCAAGTTTTCTCCCAGTACATTATAGGGTGAGAGAAATTCGTTTTCCTTTTGCTCACCCTGTCTTTATACTTGTCTGACAATTTAAAAAGGGAACTGCAATTTCCGTGCAGCAGCCACAAGAAGAACAATTCGGGGACCCATGTCAGCATTAATTCTGTCCCATTTTCTACAAGTTTGCTTCCGTGCTGAAGTCAAAATATTAGAGCTCTATTTCATCTTGACGCGTGAAGCAAGGAAACGTAATCTACGAGGAGAAGGGAAAAAAAAAACACGGAATCTCGCACTGAATCTCCTTTTTATGTACAAAACATTTGAGCCTTATCTCAAGCGCTGAGCTCTCACAGTCTTAATCGGTTCACGCTCCCTAAGCCTATGTGGGAAGACAATTCTCCACACGGGCATGAAGGGAGGGTGGAATACAATAAAGTCACATTTTTATTTATTTGTTAGACTATTTTCATGTTCCAAACCTGACAAATACTCATCACATCCTCACACAAGTTCACGGCGCGGACGCTGTTGTGATGTCTCGAGGGAAGCCATGTTTTCGGTCTATCCTTCCGGTCTTTTCTGGTACAATATGCTTCATGACTACTATGGATGAAAATATTACATCTTTTTGCCTTTGATAAACACCAGTTAAGAGAAGAAAAAAAAAATCAACTGCGAAATACGAAGGAAGCGGAAGTTGTTTTGAATGTTTCCAAGTTACAATGAAGTTACTGGACAATGACATCTTAATACTATGAAGGCCAAAAGTAAATACTATTATGTATGAAAGGTTCCCAGTTAAGGGCAAAATTATTGTTATTTTTTTCTGTTTCACCTTATATTTGTGACCAAAGTGGATTTTTTCTTCTGTCTTAACAGATGAGTATCAACACTTTTTTTGTCCAGATGTGTATGTTCTGGGGCTGCTTTGCTACTTACAGAACTGGGTACCTGAAAAACTTTCTGATACAATTCAATTTCAAGACGCGGAGTGTAGTGCTGCCCGGTGTCAGAAATATTCCTCTTAGCTATGTTCGAGAGCTGCTTTGTTACATACAGTACAGGGTGTCTTGTATCTGTACCAGGTCAGATCTAAACCAGGGGTCAGGAACCTTTTCGACTGAGAGAGCCATAAAGACCAAATATTTTAAAATGTCATTTCAAATAAGCCAGACAATATTTTCAAAAAAACTAAGTACATTTATGTAAGGCCAGCACTTTTAGTGTGCCGTCATTTCCGGCCTATAAGCCGTGACTTTTTTCCACACGTTTTCAACCCTGCGGGTTATTCGGTGATGCAGCATTTTTTTTGCTAACGGCCTCAAGGGGGCACTCCAGCGGAAAAGGTAAGAGTGAGACCAGTGGAATATATGTGCTGAGGAAGACACTTTTACCGGTATGTTTTTTTTTTTTTTTTTAAACGGCCCTTTTAGCGTTAGCGCTGCGCTAGCGTGTTGCTGCAGTATCTCAGTGATTTTCACCGGTATATTTTCTTAACAATCCCTGTTAGCGCTGTGCTAGCGTGTTGCTGCTGTGTTACTGCCGCGTCTGTGATTTTTACCAGTATTTTTTTTTAACAGGCCCTGTTAGCGTCACACTAGCGTTAGCACCACGCTAATGTATTTCTGCTGTGTTACTGCCGCATCTCAGTGATTTAGGTATTTTTTTTTTTTTTTTTTTTAACCGGCTCTGTTAGGGCTGTGCTACCGTGTTACTACTGTGCAGTTGCCGTGACTTTTTTTTCCCCCCCAAACAAGCCATGTTTGTGTTATCGTGTTGTTGCTATGTAAAGATGAGATAAGGTATTAAATGTTGAAAACTTTTTCTGGTACCATGTTTCTTTGTAAATATCTGGCTGGAAATTACTGTGCAATAAATCTCTGAATTCTTTTAAATAACATTATGATGTTGCTAACCAATGATGACAAAAGTACTTCCTACCATGAATGTGACTTCAGGTGCTGACTAGTTTTGTTATGGTTTGATGGTCTGTTTCATGCATCGTCAGATTAAGCTTCACGCAGGCGTTGAGACTTCCATCCGTTCATCGTGAACGTAATTCAATTTAATTTGCCATCATGCTGGTACGATGGTGAACGGTTCTTGCCGACAAAGATGTCTTTTATTCTCTTATCTTGTCTTTATGTGAAATGCAAAATGTTGATTGGAAACGTCGACTACGAATGGTTCGGCATACTCCCCATCTGTGAATGTAGACACGCAGTAGAACCCTCCATCTCGACAAAAGCTGACCATTCTTGTTGAAAACGTCGCTAATCCCCATATTTTTTTCTTTGCGTGACCTTTGTCAAAAGTGTTTCAATATTTAGTTGTTCTGACACGATCGGCGTTAGGCCCTTCTGCGCCGGTAGACATCGACTACCACGCAAAAACTACGACAACCCACTAGGCCAAACTGTCTCTACGTCACTTGCGTTCCCTCTCACAACAAACGACGGCAACCCCACTTGGACAAACCTTCTCTGAAACCACATGTACGGTATGTCGTCGCGAGGACTCCGCAAGCCATATGCAACCACCAAAAGAGCCAGCTATGGCTCGCGAGCCGTAGGTTACCGACCCCTGATCTAAACCCTACCAAGGCGTTCTGGAGCAAAATGTCACGCTCAGTGTCAGTCGGTGTGTCATCAAACAATCCGCCTCGTTGAAGAATGGTCATGACTCAAAGTAATTTATAGGGTACGCTAATTTCATTTGGCCAAAGAATATATATTTTTTAAATGAATGCAATGATGAGACGAGAGGTGCTGCGCTCATTTATTCAGAAAGTTCTGTCGGCGAAACAAGTGAGCGGTCGACATCCTCCCGTTTAGTTTTCAATCAAAGCCGGCGCTCGGGGTCCAGCTGCTTACCGGGGTCCGTGAAGGACTTTTATTTAGGACAAATGGGATTTGAAGGCATGTAGCTTGTCACTTGACTTGTTACACTCCTTATTTGTTCTAGATATTCACGCCTGAGAAGGTATATTGCAAAACTAAAAAAATATCATCTGAACTCTGATGAAATTTACAAAAAAAAAATTAAAAAATAGGTTCAGGAGCGGGGCACTGTGTGATTTTTTTTTTTTTTTTTTTTTTTTGCAGCTAGCATGACGCGCTCAGCGGCTTATAGCCCATTCCGACAGAGCTGGCAGTGTTAAAAAAGAAGAGTGGCTGGCATGACATTTTTCATCCATCACTGTTATTTAAAGCAAAAACCTTCCGTCGAGGAAGATTAAAAAGAAATGTGTGAAAGCATAAAACAGAAGTCAAGAAGTTATTAATGTCACAAGTGCAGTAAAAAGTTAGGACGTTTTTTTTTTTTATTTTTTTTTTTGGGGGGGGGTTTGCGGGAATATTCTTACCTGCACAATTATTTGGGTTTTAACACTGGCTTTATTTATATTTGCACAACATTTGAGGGATTCACAGTCATAGTGGTGTAATCAGGTCAACTATTGGAGACTTTAAGATCATCTTATTTTAATTTGCACAATTCTTAAATGATCTACAGTAGTCCTATTTTAACTTTGTCACGAACCTCCAGTGCAGGGCCGGACCCGAATGCAGGACTCCGCGACGGGGGCATGATGTTAGGCGTGGTTTTATTCAAAGCTGAGGTCATAGACGGTGTAAGCAGTCCGAGATGGCAGAGGGACAGAAACGCTGGGCAAGGCAAGATCCAAAAGAAGTGCAGCGAGGGCTGATGACTAGGCGACAAACTCGGACTTGTCTATGACTATGAAACATAAACTAGGACAGGACTAAACTGTGGTGGCACAGAAACGCTGTGACGGGGATAGCGCACCACTATACTATTTTCAGTGGTGGAGATTCCGACTGTCACTGAATGGAACTCACTAACTCAGTGCAACAACGAACTGGCAAATGCGAGTGACAAAAACTCCCAACTTAAATACCTGTCTCAATACAGTCCCAATGTGAAACAGCTGTGACCGGTAACAGGTGTCACCGCCCAGACCAGTGGCGTGGCCACGCCCCTCTCGGCAGTGGGCAAGTCTTACTCATGACAAACTTGTACGACTTCTGGAGTGTTTGAGATATTTTTTGTGCGTGCTTTGCAATTTTTTTGCATTGGGGTTGTTTTAACCTGTGCTACTTCCGGTGGCTTTGCTATAGTTCTATTTTCCCTAAGCAACTTGTGAGCAATTTTGTCTCATTTTCACCTGCACGACTTTCTCGGTCACTGGTGTCAAACTCAAGACCCGGGGGCCAGATGCGGCCCGCCACATGATTTTATGTGGCCCGCAAAGGCAAATCACGTGTGTCAATGATCATTGTTCAAATCTGTACCAAAATTTCAAATTGTCATAGAAATGATGACGTTGCGATATTGCAACCATTTTGGTGTGACCAAACATCAACAATAGAGGAGCTAAGCGTAGCCGGGTAGTTAGTGAAAGTTATGTAGAATCTTCACTGCGTGTGTACATGGTATTTTTTCGCTCTGAATAGTGACTATTTTGAAAGATCAAGCTCTCTAGTGTTGAACAAGTGCCGTTTTTTTACAGGTTGCATCATCACAATACTCGACATCACAGGTGTCAAACTCAAGGCCCGGGGGCCAGATCTGGCCCGCCACACGATTTTACGTGGCCCGCGAAGGCAAATCATCGGTGTCAAAATCCAGGATTCTTGTGAAAATACGTCCCAACAAGTGTCATATGTGATAAATGATAATGTTGAGATATGATAAGCACTTTTGTGTCACCAAACATGAAGAATGGTTGAAAAACCTATCACGCTTGATTTCTGATTCCAAAACGATTTGATAAATTTAATGTGTAAATATGATGGGTCAATTCAAGATTTTCAGTCAAAATGGCCCTCTGAGAGAAACAGTGGCCCGCGATAAAACAGCAATCTTTCTTTAATGAAGGAAAATTTATGACTTTTTAATCTTGGTCTTATTCTAGCATTGGCAACCTTTTGTTAGGGTGGTCTCAATATTGGGTTTTTACAAAAGTCTTATTTTTCTTTGCACCACTTTTTGGGGTTGTTATAGTATATTGGGCACCTTTTGGGGGGTTTATTTGTTTTTTTTTTTTTTTTTTTTTTGGGGGGGGGGGTCACTGTCATACATTTCATCTTGTTTTACCTTGCAAAACATTTGGAGGTTTTCTGTTCATCTTAGTTTAACCCGTGTAACTTTTGGGGCATCTATGGTATGGTAGTTATTCACCCCTGTGTAATTTTGTTATTTTTAAAAATTATTTCATTGTAATCAATTTAGGGGTCCTGAGTTCGTATCCCACTGGGCTCCCCGTGAGAGGGAAGTTCATCCGGCGTAAAAACTGTGCCAAACAAATATGTGCCTTCATCTGCGACGTCACGATGTGGCGACCCCTAACGGGACAAGCCGAAAGAAACTTACAAACTTACTTTTTATCTTTTTGTAATCAACGAAACAGTTGCGCGATTTATGATGATTTTATCTTAACTCCTGCAATTATTGGGTGTTGATTAAATCCACACGATGGAGATTTATGGGTATTATTCAATTTTATGCAACTTTTTTTCATCTATTTATATATTTTTATCAGTAGTCTTCATTTAACCTCCAGGTGTACCTGATTACGTGCCCCATGAGTGGACGTTCTCACCTTGAAAAGCCTCAAAACTTGAAACCAAAGAATTTCCTGGAAGAAGTCTCAGTCCTTTCCCCTTATTTCATTTACAGCCTCGCAATCACTGAGGCGCAACAATAAAGCGATGATGGAAGCCCCCCCCCGCCCCTCGCAAACCATCCATCCTGCATTCTTCTTGCAGATGGGACACTGCGCCGCGATCCATTCTTTAAAAGTGCGAAAGAGGGCTTGCAGAATATTGCGCCACTGGGCTCATCCGTCTGGCAAACCGGTTGCTCGGGTATTCTGTTTTCTGTCTGACAGGCGAGTTTTGCGAGGGCAAAGCGATGCCGCGAAAACGGCTTCACCCGGACTTGCTATCGAACCAACGGAACGACAAATTAAAAACAGCCAAATTCGCCTTTTAGACGTTGAAGTTATAATTACGGGATGCGGGCACACCGACAGCTTTGATGAATTATTATGAGCTCAAACTGTGATCCGCTTTATCTTGAAAGTGACATTAGGCATGCGGGAATATTCCTGGTTGAATTAATTTGCAATTTTCGTTTTGTGAAGATGAAACTGCGTTCCACACTGTGTCAGTTTTGTTGTATTATTTTATTTTTATTTTTTTAGGTTACTTTTAACCAGACGTTTTTGTTTACATGAGCCTCACCTAACAGCTGTGTGAGCTGCCGCGTTCGGGTACACTTGTCAAATAAAAGTGAATGTGTTTCTTTCTGTACTGTGTCATAAAACGCATTATTTTGGGAAATAACATTTGTATTGGAATGCTTTAGTGACACCATACTACGGCAGTTGTTTATGACAATTTTTTTCTGTATATATATATATATATAAATATATTCTGTTTTCTAACATGAGATTTGTTCTGTTAGGCTTGTCATGTTGTAATGACAAGTTGTTACTCGAAATGGTGTTTGAGGGAAACATGCCATATTCAAGAAAAGCTGATTAAAATGAAACACTAGCTACATGAAATAGTCTGCTAGCAATCAAATAAGCAGGAAAATAAATACCGTAATTCCCGGCCTACAGAGCGCACCTGATTACGAGCCTCAACGACTACATTTGTAAAGGAAATACCATTTGGTATAAACATACGCCGCAGCCGTGTAAAAGCCGCAAGTGCCCACATTGAAACCCACTTCAATACACGAGATATTTACAAAGAAAGACGGAACGCAGAGAGAGTTGAACGCTAACGCTAACAGGGCCGGTTAAAATTTACCGGTAAATATTACTGAGACACGGCAGTAAGACAGCAGCGACACGCTAGCACAGCGGTAACGCTATCTCAACACTAAGAGGGCCGGTAAAAGTCACTTCATCGGCAAATATATTCCACCAGTCTCATTCTCCCTGCTAAACATTTTCTCTAAAAATTCTATAGAGAACTTCTAAAGTTCTAAAGAACTTTGGCTGTGATTTTCGACAGAATTTCTACAAAACAATAGAATTTCTATAGAAATTCTATGGGACTTTGGTCCTAAAGTTCTATAGTTCTTTAGAAATTCTTTCGAAATGTTCTATAGAAAATTTTTAGCAGGGCTTATCTTTTCCATCCTTTTTCATTACACGGAGACTTTTCACCACGGAAGAGTGCTCAGACCATCACACCGGTTAAAAAAAAACAAACACCTAAATCACCGAGACGCGACAGCAACACGGAAGCGCGGCGCTAACAGGGCTAGTTGAAAAAAAAAAACTTATAAAACTTATAAAAATCACCGAGACGTGGCTAGCACAGCGTTCGCGCAATGTTAACAGGGTCGGTTAAAAAAAAAAACATACCGGTAAAAGTCACTTCCTCTGCACATATATTCCACCGGTCTCACTCTTACCTTTCCTGCTTGAGTGCCCCCTTGCGGCCGTTAGAAAAATAGCACAAATTAGCCGCATCACCGCATAAGCCACAGGGTTGAAAGCGTGCTCTCGTCGGCCGGAAATTACGGTACTAATATGGGCTAATAATTTTTCCACCTTGCTTTGAACAATTTGTCTAATTTGTTCTTGGCCACTCATCCCCCCCCCCCCCCCCCAATATTTTGTGATTTTACAAGAACCAGAAAGTGTCCCGCTTTCAAACAAATGGCTGGATAAACAAAAATGAATATGGCGCATGGTTCACAAAAGAGTCTCAAAGGGCTTCACAGGCCCCCAGGTGACAAAGATGGACAACATCCCGTGAGCTAAACCACCCCCCAAAACTTGAAACCTCGCGAAGGGCCCGCAGATGAGGAATCCCCCCGTCCGGACAAGCAGCCTGCGATGAATGTCGAGTGGGCAACATTTATTACGTGGTACGGTGGTGCACGATGTTAATCAAAACGCCAAAAGAGTCCATTTAAAGAGATGAAGTGCCGCAGCATGGCCACAATTACTTCTCCACTTTTCTTCAAGGCATTCATTTTCTCCCACTCTCGTCACCAAAATGGTGCCTTCTGTCCGACGATTAAAAAAAAATGGCGTGGTCGCATTGTCTGAAGACCGCCGCGCACAGCGCCACCGCGTCATCGCATTCGGCCCCTTCGCACGCTGTGCGTTGGCCTTTACATGATTCTCCATAAACCACAAAGTATTCTAATATACAGTGAAGAAAACAAGTATTTGAACACCCTGCTATATTGCAAGTTCTCCCACTTAGAAATCATGGAGGAGTCTGAAATTTTCATCGTAGGTGCACGTCCACTGTGAGAGATCTAAAAAGAAAAATCCAGAAATCACAATGTAGGATTTTTCAATGATTTATTTGTGTGATACAGCTGCAAACAAGTATTTGAACACCTGAGAAAACCGACGTTAATATTTGGTACAGTAAGTTTAGTTTGCAATTACAGAGGTCAAACGTTTCCTGTAGTTGTTCAACAGGTTTGTGCACAAACATACATGGCCGCCCTCATCCTCTCCTTAATACAATGCAGTCGTCCTGTCCCATGTCCAGAAAAACATCCCCAAAGCATGATGCAACCACCACCCCCACACTTCACAGTAGGGATGGTGTTCTTGGGATGGAACTCATCATTCATCTTCCTTCAAAGACAGTGAGTGGAATTATGACTAAAAAGTTCCATTTTGGTCTCATCTGACCACAGAACTTTCTCCCATGACTCCTCTGTTATCTTCCAAATGGTGATTGGCAAACTTAAGACGGGCCTTGACATGTGCTGGTTTAAGCAGGGGAACCTTCCGTGCCACGCATGATTTCAAACCATGACGTCTTCGTGGATTATCAACAGGCACCTTGGAAATGGTGGTCCCAGCTCTTTTCAGGTCATTGATCAAATCCCGTCGTGTAGTCCTGGGCTGATTCCTCACCTTTCTAAGGATCACTCTGATTGAGATTGACCGTCATGTTTAGCTTCTTCCATTTTCTCACGATTGCTCCAACAGTGGACCTTTTTTTCACCAAGTTGCTTGGCAATTTCTCCGCAGCCCTTTCCAGCCGTGTGGAGTTGCACAATTTTGTCTCTGGTGTCTTTGGACAGCTCTTTGGTCTTGGCCATGTTAAAAGTTCGAGTCTTATTGATTATATGGGGTGGACAGGTGTCTTTATGCTGCTTACGACCTCACTGAGGTGCATCTGATTCAGGATAACACATGGACTTTTAAAGGCGGACTAACAGGTCAATGTGGGTCAGAATTCTAGCTGATAGACAGCTGTTCAAATACTTATTTGCAGCTGTATCACACAAATAAATCGTTAAAAAAATCATCCATTATCTCTCTCACAGTGGACATGCACCTCCGATGAAAATTTCAGACCCCTCCATGATTTCGAGAACGTACAATAAAGCAGCGTGTCCAAATACTTTTCTTCACTGTATACAAAAACATATGATTTCTTACCACCGCAGCCGATAAGACTTATATTGTTGTCAGCGCTTGTGGCTGAAAACATAAACCTCACACAAATAAAATCCCAAACTGAAAACATCCGCTTTAAAAGCGCGCAAGGAAATAATCTGTGACCCATCGCTAATGCCCACTCCAGAGCCCCGAAGCAGTACCAGTTCCCGTACGGCAGCAAAGAAAGATGATTTATCATCTCAACATAATCCTGATCGCCCACATCATTAGCGACAGCCGAGCGCTAATAAAGCGTCGTAAGACTTCTGGCGCCGCTCGTTTGTCAAACATTTGAATCCCGCAATGGAGATTATAAAGCCTGTGCTACAACAACATTGTGCAAAGTCTAAGCTCTTTATTGGCTTCATCTATAAAAGGATAATACTGTGACTCTACTTTCATAGAAAATGTGTAATGAGGCGGTTTGAACTATTCTATTTACTTCATCCACAAAAGTCATTTTTTTTTTATTGGGAAGAGGCTCCTTAATCCCTTAATCTGTTGGACCCTTCATCCGAACCTTAATATGAATAATAGTGTGGGGGGGGGGCACTTAAAATCAGATAATTTAAAATTCAGTCCACAGTTTTCTGGATCTAAGCACCTTAAAAACAAAAATCAAAAAAGGCCACAACAATTTGAAGGGACCTCAATTGAGCGTCAAAACGGATATATGATTCGTTTTCTTCAATTTGTATAAAAGTACAACTATAAGGGGTTGCACAACAAGAAGACAAACGATTCCTGACGGACTTTCCTAAAAATAACCAGACCAGAAAGTAAGTCTCGAAGTAAACATGCAATAAAAGTATTGACACATGCAACTTGTCAATTAGGATATCGCATGCGGAGTGCACACAAAGCCGATCACTAATTCCTCACCACCACATCTCCAACTTCATCCAGCAAACAAGAATGTGCCTCTGATTTGAAATTAACACTCATCCGTACAGCAATCAAAACTCAAAGCAGCTCTGAAATGAGTCTGATTGAGATTGACACGATTTGGCAAAATTTACAAGAGCTCGCTCAGACATTTTAGGACATAGCTCGCAAAAGATTTCCTCGGGCGTTTAATTTCACACTCGATCGGTGGACGGGCATTCCAGAGAAGCAACTATTTGTAATCGAGCAATTAACAAGTGGCGCGGCGAGAATTATACCGCTGCCATCTATCACCTCGGAGATGCACTTGCGTCTTCAATTAGTCACGATAAATTGCAATTATGCTGCTTCATGTCAGCGGTCAACAAATCAGGAGGTGGCAAAGATCTGGTGGCATCTTTTTGGGCAAAATACGCCACAGTACAATTAAAACTGAAAGAGTGTCGTTTATATACCACAAGCTCAAAATGATCACAATTACGTCAGATCAATACCAGAGTCAATATGTTCAGAAACCGGTGTTTTTGCCCCAGCAACCCCAAAAATGACATCTTCGAAATAACTCGGTAAACTCTCCATATAACGGAGGCGGCGTGCTGGATGAGTGTGGCTGTTTGAATCCATGTGCCCCGCGATTGGGTGGCGACCAGTTCAGGGTGTTTGACAGCTGGGATAGGGGTCCAGCACTCCCCCGCGATCCTCGTGAGGATAAGCGACTAAGAATATGGATGGATGGACGTTTGATATAAAATATAACTATTATAACAAAGAAGTCAAGGAGGCGGGGTACACCCTGACCTGGTTGCCAGCCAATCGCAGGGCACGCAGAGACAGACAAAAGTCGCAGTCACAATCCCACCTGGGGGGCAAATTACAGTCTCCAATTAATCCCTTCCGGTTATGCTTTCATAAAAATATGACAAGCTAACAATGTTGCACTTTCCAAGAAAAGATGATAACTACCTGAAGACGAACTAATCCTAATGTTGCATTTTCCAAAATAGAAAACAAACTATTGATGTTCTTAAAAACGCGTCATTGATGCTACACATTCCGAAAAACAACAACAGACTTTTGGTGGATTTCAGTAAAAAGGGGATATGGGATTTTAGATGGCCCCTTGGCTTTTTCTGTTAAAAAACACACACACACAATATTGATGTTGCATTTTCCTAAAACAGAATATATGCGCGTGAATGAGAGGGATGGGGGGGGGAGTGTGAGGGTACAGGGAGAAGAGATAGCGAGGGTGGACGACTTCAAATACTTGGGGGCAACAATCCAGAGCAACGGTGAATGTGGAAAAGAAGTGAAGAAACGGGTCCAAGCGGGGTGGAACAGTTGGCGGAAGCTGTCCCCTCGGACCATGATGTTCGCAGATGATATTGTCATCTCCAGTGAAAGCAGGGAGCAGGTGGACGAACAAGTAGAAAGGTGGAGGCACGCACTGGAAAGGAGAGGGATGAAGATTCGCCGAAGTAAAACAGAATATATGTGGGTGAAGGAGAGGGGCGGTGGGGGAAGAGAAGAGAGGGTGGACGACTTCAAATACTTGGGGTCAACAATCCAGAGCAATGTAGAGTGTGGTAAGGAAGTGAAGAAACGGGTCCAAGCGGGGTGGAACCGTTGGCGGAAGGTGTCTGGTGTTCTATGTGACAGAAGAGTCCCCGCTCGGATGACGGGCAAAGTCGATAAAACAGTGGTGAGGCCGGCCATGATGTACGGATTAGAGACGGTGGCACTGAAGAAACAGCAGGAAGCAGAACTGGAGGTGGCCGAAATGAAGATGTTGAGGTTCTCGTTCGGAGTGAGCAGGTTGGATAGGATTAGGAATGAGCTCATTGGAGTGACGGCCAAAGTTGGAGAGAGAGGAAGACCAAAGAAAAGGGTGATGGATGTTGTGAGGGAAGACATGAGGACAGTGGGTGACAGTGACAGAGGAAGATGCACGAGATAGGCTTAGATGAAAAAAGATGACATGTTGTGGCGACCCCTAACGGGACAAGCCGAAAGGAAAAGAAGAAGAAGAAGAAGAAGAAGAAGATTTTCCTAAAACAAAGACACAAGCAAACAAACACACACAAACAAAATCAGTCAGTTTGTAAGCAAGCAAGTCTGTCCTTAAGAAAGTATGTAAATAACTCCGTCAAGCCTTAAATAAATTGGTCAACCGCTCGGTAAATATGAGAGCCTTTAAGTCAGTCCATAAAGAAGTCAGTTTAAGTCAATAACTAGGTGAGCCATCCTTGGGTAAATCAGTCTGTCTGTAAATCCATTGAAACAAATAAATAAGGTCCACCTGTAAGTACTGTGAGTCCATACGTCAGCCAGTAAATAAGGCAGTCAGTCAGTAAGTCAGTTTGTTGGTTCGTATTGTAAGTACATCAGTCCCCAGGTGAGAAAAAGCATCTGCAAGTACATCTCCAGACTTAAACCCCTAAAGCATGCTTTTTTTAACCTGCTAAAAGGGCAGAAGTTACAAAGCTTTTTTCTTCTTTTTTTGAAACAAATCTTCTGCCAAAATGTGCTGGTGAGTGAGTGTGTGTACGCATGTACCTGTACACGCATTGGACATGGTCGTAATACTGCATTTGCGTCACCGTGCCCGATTTTACCGGCGCGGTCAAGCGATTATGCGAGGGAGGCTGCGGTTTTTTCGCCGATTTCCACCTGAAGGGACTTTTGCGGCACAAAGAGAAAGAGGAAAAATAACGTCGCCCACCGCCACCCATCCACCGACTGCCCCCGCCCCCCCCCCCCCACCCACCACCCCTCATTGTGCGCTGCTTATCGTAAGCACTCAGCGGTGTCGTCGTCTAAAATTAGCTCGTGCTGGCTGAGCATTATCTGGCCGAGATAGAATAAGGTGGCTCTGGTTGAGTATCAGAGGAAGGGGGAGCAAGAGAGGAGCTTCTGCTGCTGCATTATTAATCTTGAAATGTGGAGGAGAAGAATAAAAGGGGGCTTGATGCCTCCCTTATTTATTTCTTTTTTTTTCCCCCTGCGGCTTAAAAGAAATCGAAATAAAAGAAACAAAAGTACGGCTAAACGAGGCTGCCTCCCTCACCTGGCGCTGCGATGTGAGGAGAGACCCTTGGTGAGAAGTGCCCCCTAGTGGACGGCAGGACATTGACACGGCCGGGGGTCTTTTGCACACAAACCCGCACACACACAAAAACATGCTTATTGGTGTGCTGCACACTCGCGCGCAGCTAAATAAACATGTCTGGTACTCCCCCCTAAAGTCACATGACCTCAGGGGGGATTTGGGATGCCCCCGTTGCATCCGATCGCACTTCCTGCTGGTGTGTTTGTCTTTGATAAAAAAGGGTTTACGTGTGTGTGTGTCAACTATTAGATAGACTTGCGCAGGTTCCGCTCCAAAGCGTTATAGATTTGGGCAATCCATTTTGTTCAGACCTTTTTTGGAATATGTTGCCGGGATTAATGGCGTTATTTGGGGCTATGTGCTTCTTTGGTGGAATACAAACAGTGTTTATCGGTGGCCAAACGAAAAAAATAATAATTTTTGGAACCCGCCAAGCAAAAGGATGGTGGTAGTGTTTTGATTGCTTTAGAGCCGAGTTAAACTTAATTCATTCACAGCCAGTCTGTGTGAGTCATGTTGAGGCTGTCAGAGTCATTTATTAGGAATTAGTCAATCGGAGTCACGGTCAATCAGAGTACGAGTCAAGAGTCAGAGTCAGTCATGAGTCAGTAAGACAGATTCAGTTCGCTCTGGAGAGTCAGGTCAGCCATTAAAACTCCGTCAGTCAGAGTCAGGAGAGTCTGCCAGAGTGAGTTAGCGAGAGTCGATTAGAGTCGTTTATAGTCTGTCAATCATTGTCAGTCTTGTGGGAAAAAAATATTTCTTCACTTTATTCACTCTCCCTGATATCACACATGATGTGAGATGTTTGGTGGACACCGGTTGCATCGCAGTAAGAGATAACTGCCTGATTTGTGTTTGTATATAGGACTAAACTTGAAACTAAAATAGATATGGACCCCCCCCCTCCCGTCAGCCTGGTTTTATTCAACCTTGTATACAAGTTTTTATTAGCGTAAGTTCCGTCTCAATTTCTCCCAAACAGGTTCTTGTCATTTTCACAGTGACACATGAAAGCCCGGGTGTCATCCCTATAAACATTCTAAAATAGTTATTGTCATAAAAAATACATATCACATTATTCACTTCAATGACTATACGAACAAAAAAAAAACTGAGCGGAGAGCGCGTCATCCATGCGCAAAGTTGCAGAAATGTCATTCTACGATATCCAAATGTTCGCCATATTAACTGCATCCTCTGTCCGTGACATCACGCGGACATTCGCCAATGAAAACACGCGGTGCATCCTAACTATGGGAGACGAACGCGCCCCTTTTGACACTTTTCGAAGAAGAGAACATCACACAACCGAGCGAAATTACCGGGGCAATATTACACGATTGTTTCGAGCCATATTCAGATGACATGTGATCACGGCCAAACCTCATCCCCGTCGCGCAGCCTTCACAGAAGCAGTGACCGCCGAAAGCGGCGCCTCAGCCGGTGTGGCTGGCATATAAGGAGGAGGTGTAGCCGAGCCATGCTGATTTAGGGGTATGTTCAAAGCAGCCGCAGAACTTGTTGAACACAGTTTCATTACTGCCTACCTGTTATTTGGAACCCAAGAAGCTCTCGTCCCCTGCACCCGTGCAATCCATTTTTCACAACGAACCGGGTCTCTTGCAAACTTAAGAAGCCTAAATCCATTCTCCCGAGTGTTCAAGCAATGTCCAGCAATGCAATGAGCCGGCATTTTGGCTAACACGAAGGAACAACGATCTACCTTCCCGGAGGTAAAACTAATGGAAACAAACGAGTCCACTTGGGGGCGCCGCTGTCCTTTACGTCACTTCCTGCTTCTTCTCGAAAACAAATCCCTCGAGAGGATTTTCATGGCGGGAGTTACAAAAAGCTCTATACGTCAAAATCATGTTTTGTGGTGAAAAAAACACATGGGACCATGTTGGCTGTGGGTTTTTCATTAATAATATACCAAAAATCATCCATTTTATGACACTTGACCTTTAAGAGTCAACTTGTAAGACAGAGTCAGTCAATCAGGCAGTAAATAGTCAAGTCGTCCAATCAGTGGATCAGTGATCAAGAAACGGGTCCAAGCAGGGTGGAACAGTTGGGGGAAGGTGTCTGGTGTTCTATGTGACAGAAGAGTCTCCGCTAGGATGAAGGGCAAAGTCTATAAAACAGTGCTGAGGCCAGCCATGATGTACGAATTAGAGACAGTGGCATTGAAGCAACACCAGGAAGCAGAACTTGAGGTAGCAGAAATGAAGATGTTGAGGTTCTCACTCGGAGTGAGCAGGTTGGATAAGATTAGAAATGAGCTCATTAGAGGGACAGCCAAAGTTGGATGGTTTGAGAGAGCAGACTTCGATGGTTTGGACATGTCCAGAGGCGAGAGAGTGAGTATATTGGTAGAAGGGTGCTGAGGTTGGAGCTGCCAGGCAAAAGAGCGAGAGGAAGACCAAAGAAAAGGTTGATGGATGTGGTGAGGGAGGACATGAAGACTGTGGGTGTTCGTGAGGAAGATGCACGAGATAGGCTTAGATGGAAAAAGATGACACGCTGTGGCAACCCCTAATCGGGACAAGCCGAAAGGAAAAGAAGAAGCAGCCAATCAGTGGATCAGTCAGTTATGATTCAGCCAATTACTGTCCGTCAGAGTCAGTCAGTGGCAGTCAATTAGTTAGTCAGAGTTTGTCGGCCAGAGGAACCGTCACCTTGAGTCAGTTATGTAAGTCCGAGTATGTATGAGTCAGACTCAGTCAATGATGAGTCACTAATTCAGTCAATTGGTAAGTCGCAGTCATTTAGTCACTGTCAGACAGGCAAAGGCAGTTAGTCAAAGTCATTCAGTAAGACTCAGCCACCTAAAGTCAGTCAGTCATCCAGGCAAGGTCAGGCAATCATGAATCAGTCAATAAGGGGTCAGTTAGTATGAGTCAGTCACTTTCGTTTGGAGTCAAACAATCAAGGCCAGTCAAACAGCTGATCACAGGATGTCAATCAGTCGGTTTGAGTCACTCAGTCAGGCTGGGTCAGTCAAAGTATGTAGGAGTGGATCTGTCAGTCAGTCAGTCAGTCAGTCAGTGCCAGCAAGTCAGAGTGCGTATGACTCAATCAATAAGAATCAGTTATCCAGAATCAGCCACTTCACGAAAGAAGGACTATATTGGACCGGGGTCTGTATTTTGGTTCAAGGATGATATACTTTGTTGATTTAAAGCATGTGATATTTTGGTCATTGGGCTTCAAGCTACTTATCTGGGGCAGCCATACAGGAAGCAGCTGACTCAACAGCATTTGGACTGAAATAAAGCGTGTGGGCTCGGGGCAGAGAGGATATGCAAAACAGCAGGAATGTATAAATAAATTTGTTTTTTTTTCCCCCTCCGGTGTTTGGAGCCACTTACATTATCATATGGAGAACGGCAGGTCATGCCGCTGAGTAAGAATGACATTTTGCAAACTGGCGTCCATGTATGGAAATGTCATCAGAGAAAAACAAGAAAGTCCATCAGTCCGGCATTCACAATTTATGAATTTTCTGCAAGTCAGGTAAGATGGGATTGGGGGGGGGGGCTGTGGGGGTAGAAAATGCCAGCGGTGGCACTTCATCCACCGACGCAAAGGCGACCCGGCGAGGTGGTCCCGGACTGGAGATGGCTTTTCCAAGATAAAGCCTCCATGAAAAATTAATGACTTGCAACAAACACAGTGGCTCTTGCATGATTTATGTATGTTGTAATGGGGGGGGGGGGGAGAGCAAATGACACTGAGAGGCCCTTCATCCGTACGGACGTCTGCAGAAACGCGGCATGTAAAATATCAGAGAATCCCAGACAATAACGTAAGAAACAATTATTCTTATCATATATTTATATCGCCAAAAGACCCGAGAGGTCGTCTTTGAACGAGTGTCACTTTAGAAGGCGGGGGCTGGCCTGTCGAGCGATGTCGGCGTGACGACGACGACTAATGTCGACAACAACTAAGTACTCGCTTGAGATCTCCCGTTTTACCAGTCGCCATTTGCCTGGCGTGCATTTGGAACGTGTGAGCACTTAATTTCATCCAATCACGTCGTGCTGTACTTCTAACCAACGTTCCCTCTAATTTTTGACGTGTCCGAGCAAACGCGCTAAGCCCCTGAGCGCCCCCTTTGACCACTGTGAGCAACATCAGGTGCGTGTGCTGCTGTCAGATCGGTGTTATCTATTGAAGTTACGTGCCTCATTAAAAGATTCAGATTACAGCATTTACATTCCCATCAGCTAACCAAACCAATAAAGATAATTTTGAAAGGTCGCTTTCAATTTGTTTCATGAATTTATTTTCAACCCGCTATGATATTCCCGTCTGTTTTTCTTAGTGTAAAACTGAATTATTGCTTGCAGAATATGTTGAAAGCTGAATGATGCTCTCAAACAGTTTTAACGTTAATGTTATGTTGCCTCCTATATTTAAAATATAGAATTAGCTTTTTGGGCACTTTATTGTCTGTGCTTTCATCCTTGATCAGGTTGTCCCAAGGTGGAATTTTAACATTATACACCATCTCATCCTGTACTTTCGATTTTGGCTTCAGACCAGACCTTTCTCACTCAAAAGAGAGAAAATTTCATCCAGTTTCACCACTTTTTCTTCGATTAGTCACATACTTTCATTAAAGTAACAGCATTTCTTTTTTTTTTTTTTTTTTTTTTTTACTTTTGGCATTATTATCGAGAGTAAACATAAGCAGAATGTCTAACTCGTCTTTGCTCTACATTGCCCGGACTGGGTTGCTCACTAAAGCACCGGTGGTGGGGGGTGTTTGTAATTATGAGTGTACCCCTTTAAGAGCCGGAGAAGGGTGGTGTCAGGTAAACTAGGAAGTAGTGCGTGTAGCACGGTGTAGCCGAGCAGCAGCTTGTTAGAGACCGCGTGCTGCCGTGTTTAAAATAAAAAAAAGACGTCAGGCTGTGGTTCACTGCGCTGGATCGGTTTTCATGTGCGCTACAAGTGCGCAATTGCGCAGATGCGCAGCTTAGAGGGAACATTTGCTTCTCAACATAGAATTATCGTCATGAAAAAAAGGCGCATCAACAAAATCGTTTTGTCATGGTCATCATTCATGAAAACGACGTGTCAGTGAAGTTTGATGACTTGCAACCCTGAGAAGAACCATTAAAAAAAATACTCGGGGGGGGGGGGGGGGGGAACCCAGGCCTGAAAAGACACGACGTTTGCCATTTTTGTTCAAAGCATCCATTTTAGTGTTATTTTTATATTTCCACCATTTTAAGTATGACCGTTGTTGTCCATGCGACCATAAGGACTCTGACCTTAGCGCTACTTTTGTGGCCTTGCCCGGCGATGCGACTTGACGTGCACACAATGCAGCGACGTAACGCGGGGTGACAGTAAATGGAGCATCAGATGAGATGCGCGCCGGCACCTACACACGCGGCTCATTTTCCGGCATGAATCCGAGGCTTGCTGCATGACGTCGGACTTTAAAATCCCATTTCAAACGCGGCACTTTGTTTTCAACCACCCCTTCGCGCAGCAGGACGAGGAAATCTATACACAAAATAATGATGCTGTTGTCTGCGCAACGCTGCCGCGACTTCTCGCATCCGGCATCATTAAGTCACGCCAGACCTGCAACCTCGATTTTTATTCATGGGGCTCTCATGTTTATTTGGAAAGGTGCGGGGGCGCACGGCACATACGTGTGAAGAATGCGCGGGAGGCAAGAACGTGACGCGATATTTGAAGGTAGAGAATGTTAAAAAAAAAGTTTTTGTATTAAATTGAGTAAAAATTAGGTGTATCCATAAAAGAGGGCGAGGTCACTCGGGGACTTTGGCTCGTGGTCCTTTGCACACGCCGGCCTGCATAATGACGGGGAAACGAGGAAATGTTCTCGCACTGAGCCGGAGATAAAAAAGGATTTGTAAGGCTATGTAAGTACAGAAGAGGAGTCGGGAGAGCGATCAATAATTAATTTACTTTCAACAGTCAAGGGCAATTAACACGCTTTTTTTTTTTTGCCCATTACCCACCTAAAAGGGGCGACTGTTGCCCGACCCCCCTTAATCTCGCTAACCATTGTCACGCTCGAGGATTAGTTTGCCCCGCCGATCGATATGCCCACGCAAAAGCGGATGACGCTCATGCTCCGTAAACACCCGCGACTCGGATTACTGGCGTTTGTGAATAGTTTACCGGTGTGGAAAATTCTTCAGGATCACACGAACCTCTGACCGACATCAGGAACAGCAAGTCAGTCCTTTGCCATTTGAAAATGTCGACCCCAAAAGCCAGTTTGACTCAGCAACTTCACATTTTTAGAGCTGTGACTCTCATGACGAGACCCACAAAAGAATCTCACATATTTACTCATTGAAAGAATTTTCTAACTTATACTATACCCATGTATAATACACACTATTGACTTGAGTTTTTAGGAGGAAAACTACGCACATTATACACAAAAAATGATATGTTGTTTCAGAGCTCAGTTAGTATTGATAAATGCCTTTGCTAGCTTGGTGGCTAGCGTCTGAAATTCATCCAACCAGTTCAAAACAATTTCCAGAATATGTCAATAATATTGTGTTGACGGAGAACCAGATGCAATATCCGCGGTGCCCTAAACATCTCCCCATCCAATTTCCATAACGCTTGTGATCTTTCGGTAGAAACTACAATACATGTTTTTGAATTGAGGGAGTCAAACCTAAATTCAAACCCGGATCCTTTAGAATGCCAGACGCGCTAACCACATTGACCAAGGTGCCACCTGAAATTCTGAAATAACGAGCTCACTGATCCCTGTTCATAAGAGTTTCCAGAAAAATGGACTTTGGACTTCAGGTAAAACTGGGCTCAAAGTATCACGTGACATAAATGCAACACCTTCTACCAGTATACAATACGAGAGATTTTAATTCATAACTGGGTCACTAAAAAGATTTCTTTTTAATTATCTTTTGACGCAGGCACAGAGTTGGATGTTACCCAAACCTTTGGGGGGAAGTAGATGTTGAGGAGAGGGAGCGCTCGCTTAACGAAGCCACCACCCCCGCAGGATGTTCCTGATTTGCAGGCCCACACAAAACACGTGTAGTCACATTAATGAATGGGAACGGACGCTTTTTTTGCGGGTAGTCGCCCATGTTCCGCTGTTCCACCAGTCCGAGTAGCCGGCAGCAGGTAGGGAAGCTGAGAATATTTATTCTGTGCGTATGATAAACTGCAAGGGGATGTTTGTTTTCTTCTCTTTTCAAGCTGTTTTATACGGCCTCATTTTTTGTTGCCGTAAAGTTGGAATTAGCCGTCGCTCTCTTTAATAAAGTGTTATCTCTTCTTCCGGTTCTAGTCAGCACTCGTGCATCAGCATTCCAAACTAATTTCACTGAATCCCGTCCTCGTGGCAATCCTGGGGTTGCAGACAGTAGTCTCCAAGATACTAAATGATACCCGAAATCCAGGCCAGCCGGACTAGGCCGCTACGCCGGCCAAAAAACGGTAGCCGCACGATTGTCGACGCCGACGCAGCGTAACTGTGCCGGAAGGGGTTGACGAGTCTTTGACCGCACGCTGACAAGCACATTCGTCAAATCCAAACAGCGACCTGGTCCGTCGCGTCCGACCACAGCGTCTCAAAATCTACGTCGTCTCTCGTTAGTAAACGGACATAGACCAGTTCGCCGGCACCAACGGATGGCTAGACCACCAACAATACAAGCGCGGACTTACTGAACTACGCACATGGGCCGTCACCAACACCAGGCTGGCCTACAAGGCTAACATGGTCCTTGGGGGCTACCCGCCTCCAATTCCCGAACGGTCTTTGCCTCGGGAACCACGCTCCATCCTCACCCAACTGGCCTGCTGAACAGCTACAAACACTGCCTCGACGGCAAAGTTGCCGACATCTGCCCGGACTGTGGCACCGGGCCACGCGACACGCAGCACCTGTTCAACTGCCCGGCGCGCCCTACTACGCTCACGGCAGAAGATCTATGGCGGCGACCGACCGAGGCGGCCGCTTTCCTACGGCTATAACGCTTTTGCGCGATTGTCTACGTCGACGCAGCAAAACTGTCGCGCTGGCTATCACAACAACATACCCTAAATGCAATCTATTCCCCTTGTTCTCGTCAACACCTGTGCGGCAGTATTCTGGCCAAGTTTCCCCCGCACCCCTCTCCGTGACTCGACTAAACTAGGCAGTAAATACAATCTTTTCTCCTAGTAGTAGTCACCGCTTGTGCATCAGCATTCCAGACCAGCCAGAGAGCCTTGATGAAGCCTTATATTTGCATTAGAATTGATAACTACAATTTTCCACTCAACTCTTGACAGCGCTGGGGACAGAGTGGTGTCTCCTAGCTGGTTCAACATAGAGTACACTAAGCAATCTCTTCTAGCTCGAGTCAGCACTCGTGCGGTCGCAGCCTTCTGGATCCACCGGAGAGCCCTGTTGCAGCCTTATCTTTGCATTTAGCATGAACAACGCCGGGGTCGCTGACTGCTGTCTCCTCGCTGGTACAAGATACAGTAAATACAATCTCTTCTCCGAGTTACAGTCACCACTCGACCAGTAGATTTCCGGATCGGTTGGAGAGACTTGTTACAAGCTTATCTATTCGTTAACAAGATTGATAATTAACTACAAGCTCGCCCTCCCCCACCATGACAAAAGCAGCTGTATGTCGATGATGGACTGGAGGCATGACTCGGCACGCTGGCTCCACCACTTAATTAACTACTAAATAAATTAGCATAGAGAGCTTGCGTGCTCGCTTCGAGTGACGTCGTCTTGTGAGCTTGGATTCATTAAGAGCCCATCTTTACCTGCCAGCCTCTCAACTATTTGGGCTGCAAATATAGTTTAGTCATTAAAAAAAAAAAAAAAAAGTCTACTTTTAAGACAAAAGGACCGTCTTGACAGGAAGCATCTCATCCCCGTGGTAATAAACGGTTTTATTGGGAGCTTGGGAATTCAGCACTTCTTCAGCACGTCCTGACGCGTGTGACACGTGGCGGTTATAAATAGAGCACTTGGGCAGCTGCGGCCAACCATTGGCAGAGTCTCGGGTCTTGGCGGCGGGTGAAGACGAGGGCCAGAGGCCTTGGTCTCTGGACGGCGACCAGCTGGTAGTGCGGGAGAGGTGTAGGTCCAAGTTTGTGTGTGACTGAACATGACTGTCACTGGTATCGGTCCAATTCTGATTTGTACCAAAGGATGATGATGATTTCCACTAAGGGTGTTCTACTTTTGAGGTTCTACTGTTTTATGTATTTTTGATAGAGTTCCAACGAAATTGCTGCAACAGTCCAGACGCTCCCGTTTGAAGAGCCGAGTTTTCTTCCACCAAGTCTGCCGGGCAACGAGGCGCCGCTCGAATTAGGAACATAGCTCGGTACCACGGGTTCAGACGTGCCCTCCACACTTCTGAACAATGAACGTGGATGAATTTTGGAACTGTCCAAGTATCAATCGATATCAATCTTCAGATGATTAACATTTGGATCAACCTCCCTTCTCCAGGGCCAGTTCAGAAAATACTGATGATTTTTATTTTTTAATATGCCTCCATCATGGAAATTGCTAAATCTAAGTTTCACTCTCATTACGCCGGTATGGATCGCCACCATTTCCAATGCGTTGGTATCAGTATTTTAATCAAATTGCCTGCAACGGGCCCACTATTGCCGCTACCGACAATATTTGGATATCAAATTGTTGGTATCCATCAAAATCAACAACTTTTATGCTGTGTCGACATTGGCTCTCTCCAACCTGCTCCCTGTTTGCAGCCAAGCCAGAGTGGATGCGTTCCATATGTAAACGCCACCGCGGCGTAATCTCCAGAGTCACACTTGTGCACGCGTGGCGTCACGCGACGTGTCCAGAACAGGACTTGGCAAACCGAGAGGATTCCGGCGTCTCGGATGGAGCCGTCACAACATTATTAGCGGCTGCAGGACACCGTCAGCATCCATCCAGTGAACTCACCCACCCGCTGAGCCCCTCTCGGGCTGTAATTCGCCGACATTTCTGAAGGGGGAAGGCGGGGTGAACACACAAGACACGTAGGGCCAACTCCCTGCTTCGGTGTCATGTCTCAGGACTTAAAAAAGGGCGCACTAGTGCACACAAACAGATAGGGAGGCCTCGGAGCTTGACTCCCTCCCCTCCCTTTTGGCGTGAAGCACAGGAGCTGCCGAGGACCACGTTAGACCGAGACAGCGGGGGAGGGGCGGGTCAACTTGTAATGCAGATTTTTTATTGTTGGTCGGAGGGGAGCGTTGGTGGAAGGGTAGGGACAGGGCGCCCTATAAATAAATAAGATGCCCAGCTGCTATTTACAGATAACTCGTTTGCCAGCGTGCAACCGAGAGCTCAGTGGAATCCCAATTTCCAACACTTAGACGTGGGTCTGACTCGGAGGTCGAGGGGCTAATAAATGGAACTACAGTGCCACCGAGTGGGAGGCTACTAGTATTGAAGGAACTGCAAGTGAAAGTAGCGTTGCCAGAACATTTGTCTGCAGTAAATTTTTATTGAGCAATAAACCCCCATGAAATGACTTTCTTTGATATACAAAAAACATTTGATAGTAGAATTAGATAGCTCATTCAACAAAATATCGAATCAATATTGAAAAAGATTTTTTTTTTTAATTTTGGGTGCTTAATGTCTCCACATTTCTAGCCCATTGTCACTTGTGGAAGGTCAAAATATTTAAAAAATGAATACATTCAAAAAATGAAAAAAAAAAAACCCAAGAAATAAAAAAAGTACATTTTTCTATGCATTTAATTTTTCATTTATATCCCCCCCAGACTTTTCACACAGCCCAATTTGACTTCCAACATAATGTGAGGGCTCAAGGATAAGCACGTTTTCTTTTGCAAATTAATTTTTGTAATTAGAAATTAGTTCATGGACAGCAGTTTAAAAATTGTCAAATATATGCCCCTTTATGCTTCAACTAACAATGTGCAATGCGGACAAAAATGTACACAATTTTATATCCTAATATAGTATTTTCTTCCTTGAAGATTACATGAAATGAATGACCATTTTCTGTAATCTTTGTTTCCATTTACTTACAAATGTATATTTTATATCACACAATACAATAAAAAATACAAGATTAAAAATACCGTGCCGTATAACCACTTCAATGAATTCAATAGTGCTAAGTATGCCGACAATTTTTCCAATAAATCTGCTAATAATTGGTTTCACATATTTGAGTTTTACAAACAAGTTTGTCAGCTTGTTCTGAAGGTGAGACTAAATTCCAAATGTGAACATTAACAGGATCACGTAAAAGGAGTACGAAGATGCCGATTACTCAGATATTGACTAATGCAGTTGTTTTTAAATGTTATGATGGGGGGGCACTTTACATTAAGTTACGTCCAGCTGAAAATTTCATCTCCAAAAAAAAAAAAAATATATATATATATATATATATATACACATTGGCAATACACAAAACTGTCATCTTCACGTAGTAACATTGTATGACAGGATTTCCATCATTGTGCCCATTTATCCATGATATATATCATATTTCACAGGTCTGGCTTCAGGTTACTGTGTTAGCGACTTGAAATTCAATTCAGGTAAAAGACCCTCTGGTCAACTTGTACCCAAATACACAGATATGCATACAGGAGAAAATAAAAGGTTTACTCCCAAAAATGTTCATTAATACATCCTTAGCATTGAAGTGTCAAACTGACCTCATTTACACCAATTATGTTGTAGGTCATAATTCCCCTTCGAATTGAGACTTCTCCTTGGCTCAATTAATCTAAATGAACATATACAACGAAAATAGCTCAGTACAAAGGTTTGCAATTGGGTTTAATCAATGTTTATTCCATTTTTTTATTTTTAAATCCACTTCAGAACCTCTTGGATAATTAAATCGTGCCTCTGGTCATACTGACCCCAGAAGATTACTGCAGTTACTGATAATTGTAACAGGAGTTTAAACAACAAGTGAAGGCCACAACATTATGCACAACCAAGTAAGATATGTATTTTTTTCGTCATTACAATATTATGACTACTTACAGGCTTGTTGAAAAGAACACTCCACTTTTTGCTTTTATTTTGAATCTCTGGTGTGCACATTATCTGTTCCGGGACACCAGTAGCAGCACTAATAGCCACCTAAATCTGAAATAGAAATTACAGGAAGTTGACCTGAACCAAAACACAAAAGGCAGAACGTGCAAAAAAAAAAAAAAAAAAAAAAAAAGCCTCATTACCTTGGCTTCCTCAACGCTAGCCCTCAATTAAAATCTGCACATCTGAGGTAACAAAGAGCATGAATAAGCTCGATTTCTCTCTCGTCATGAAAGAACTTAAATATCCCGCAAAACACACGTTCTTAGTTTCTTCAAAAATATTTTTTTTTAACTATTCACACTTTGTACAAGCGACTAAACGAGAAGGGTTTGCTGGGAGCTAACAAAAAGACCCCCCCCCCCCAAAAAAAAAAAAAAAAAAATGCCAAATGTGGCCAGTTCACTGTATTCTAAGTCCAGTAACTTAAATACATGACACAAAGTAATCGGGTGTCCACAATCTTGTTAGTCAACAGTGATAGAAAAAAAAAAAAAGGTGGCCAGACAAATCAAACGTTGAAATCAGGCGACAAATTTGTTTTTGGTGGTAGATCCGCTCTTTGTGGCGGTGTCGGCGTGTGACTGGTAGCCGATGACCACTTTGGAAGGGACGCCGAGCCGCTCTTTGTAGACGCGCCTAATAAAGAGAAAAACAGTAATCAGACACGAGATGAAAAAAAAGAGGGAAAAACAGCCTTCCTGTGCTGACCCTATGTGCGTGATGGCCTCTTTGTTTTCGTAGTCTGTGGTCCAGATAGCAATCTTGTCCCCCTTGGCTCGTACATTGATGACGGCGCCGCATACGTCGTCGCTGTGGTCGTCAAACGCTTCCCCCACGAGACAAAGGAGCTGCAGCACAGGGACGTCCTCGCATGAGGAGCGGCGCGAGAGGACACGGCGGGCACGTGCCAAAACAGGAAAAACATACCGTCTCCAACCAGAACCGGTCCAGGTCGGCCTTGCGCTGCTGCTTGGACAGCGTGATGAGCCAGCGGCCTCCTCGCCGGTTGCGTCTGTCCTCCCACATGGGCTCAATCCCATCCTGTTGATGAAAGGAACACTTGTAGGCACGCTGTAGTAAAGTGGACCTTAAGGAGTGTAACACGGCAGCATCTGGTTCTAAAAACCGAGCAATGGCGTCAACAAAAAATTGACTAACAAAGGTCAAGAGTATAACAATGGGTCAGCTGCAGTCGAGTGGAGGTAGAATACAGTTGAAAGAATGAGTACAATTTTTCTTTAATACATCTGGAAAAATTTCACACGGTGGGAATTAGCTGGTAAAGCGTTCGCCTCACAGTTCTGAGGACCCGGGTACGATCCCGGCCCCGCCTGTGCGGAGTTTGCATGTTATCCCCGCGCCTGCGTGGGTTTTCTCCGTGCACTTCGGTTTCCTCCTGCATCCCAAAACGTGCAACATTAAGTGGACACTCTAAATTGCCCGTAGGTGTGATTGTGACTGTTGTCTGTCTCGGTGTGCCCTGCGATGGACTGGCAACCAGTCCAGGGTGTACCCCGCCTCCTGCCCGTTGACGGCTGGAGGATAGGCTCCAGCACTCCCCGCGACCCTCATGAGGATAAGCGGCAAAGAAAATGGATGGAAAAAAAAAATTCTATTCCATTTTTTCTGTCAATAAGGATGCGTGTACATTTGGGGGAGGGGGGATAAATTAAAATGCCTGCAATATAACAAAAGCATTAAGAGCTCAACTTCAGCAAACAGTTAAGCCAAAAAAAAAAAAAAAAGGCAGCGGATTTGAGTCAAAGTAAGAGAACCACAATGAAGACCAAGAAAATGGGCCCACTGCAGCAAAATGGAGACTGTGGAGTCCAACACCACATGAACCAGGGCTAAGGTCCAGTAGCACTTACCGTAATTCCCGGCCTACAGAGTGCACCTGGTTATAAGCCTCGGTACACAGAAAGCGTTTAATGCTAGCGCGGCGCTAGCTAGCTAGTGTGAGCACGGCGCTAGCGTTAAACCAGGGCTCAGCAACTCTTTTGAGGCTGAGGGCTACTTCGTGAGCACCAATCGTATGAAGGGCTACGTGACCCGTTTGCTGCAAATTTCAGACTCAGTTCATTACATGTACATAGAATTGGGTTTTTTTTTGTATTTATTGTAGTAAATGACATTACAGGTATTTTAAATTTTAATTCACATAAGCAGGTCAGAATCAGAATTTAAAGCGCAAATAATAGTAATTTGTGGCCTATGGTATTTGTAGAACATACCTCGCGGGCACCTTTTCTGGTCCTCGCGGCTACCGTTTGCCCGCGGGCACCGGGTTGGTAACCCCTGTTAAATTTTTTGTGTACCGAGGCTTATAACCAGGTGCGCTAACGCTAGCAAATTACAGTACTCGCATCAATAAGTCAGAAAAATGTAAGCTGAAGAAAGTATGATCAATTATACGGGAGTAAAAAAATGGGAGCGCTCCAGCCAAGTGGAGACTGTGGAGTCTGCGAAATCACAAAATTGGTTGAGGACAGAAGTGACGAGATACCGCCACCAAAACAAGTACCAGTTATGTATTTGAAGTGGGCCAGCATGCTACGTATTCTTACCTTAAAGAGTGAATAGTCACAGCCAGACATCAAGTTACTGGACAGCTGGATATGATTATACAACCTGGAATTGGGGGAGATGGGTGGGGGTGGGACAAATATTACATAAATAACGCTAACAGTTTGCTCTTCACATCAACTTGGTAATACTTACCCCCAGAAGTCTTCCACCGTGTCAAACTTTGAGATGAGGCGGAGATTGGCTTGCCATGACTTGCTCTTGTCGTTCTTGAAAAACCAAAGGGCCCACCTGCACACACACGCACCACGCGTTCAAAACGCACATCAAATGACCTTATTCGAACCCAACTCTGTGTCTCCCCACCTGTTCTGCAACGGATGCTTGATGTACAGTTCTGGATTCCCGACCAAACCTTGAACACTTTTCTTGCTCTCTTCCTTCTCAGACTTTGGGGTGATGGAGGGTATCGCCTGCAGAACAGGAAACCACAAACATTGGAAAATAAAATGAAAATCAGATGGAAATACTCCAGAGGTCATATGTATTTGTATATTTGGCGCTAGCTGATTTGTTTGAGTCTAAATTCCATCAGATACAATAACAGGACCGCTAATAGGTCCTATATAGATAGATAGATAGATAGATAGATGGAAAATACATCACCCAAATTAATCCCTGCATCGAGTACTGCAGCGTGAGGTGAGATGCAAATTATTAGCTATTTTGGGAAATTCATTTTCCAACGATAATTTTGTGCCGAATGTGGAAATAAGCAAATGGATAAGTTTCCAATTACGCCATCTTGTGTGTCATCAAAGAACACGGGTGACAGGTGAAGCGTTTAGTTTTTTTTCTATGTTAATTTATCCGATTGGTCTAAAGGTCGTGGTGACACAAAAGATGGTGTAATTGGAAACCTATCCATTGAATAATAACGTTATGATATCACTGCATTAAATTAAGACTATATTAGTTAACATCCATGTTAACGAGGAAGGCGGGCAGTGAATGAGACTTTTGTTAGTTGCGTGACAAATCAGAGAATCAATCCAAAAAAAATAAACAGTTTTAATTTTATTTTCTTCGCTGTGAAATCGTCGAAAAGTAGGAAATTAGTTTTGCGAATTCACGCAGACTTTGGTTCCACAGAAAAAAGGGAAAAGCTTTGAGAAACCACGTACCAAGCATGAAACTCTTATCGGTGACGCTCCGCGTTAATTGAAATCACACGTGCTTGTTCCTCACCAATCATATCAGTTATGTGACATCATATAAACGCGATAAAAGACAGTTCTTCTTGGATTTTTTTTTTTTTTTTTTGTCGCAGCACCCTGGACAGAGGCTGTTACTAGCTCAGCAGCCAAGCAAGCGAGCGGAATATCTGCCATTTAATACCATTTGGGATCACGTGAGCGGCCTGGCTCGTTCGGCGTCTAAATTTTCAATAAACGCGTCTTTGTCCGTCGGACACAGAGAAAGCTGTGAGCGACGGAGACGCGTCTTTACAGCAACGTTCCTCGCAACACTCACCATGCAGGCGGTCGCCATCTTGTAACCCTGCCTTTGGTACTTCTTTTTTTTCCCCCCTTCTGTTAAATAAATTGATTGGACCAGCTGCGGGGCTTTATTGCGCATGCGCAACGTGGCCATACATTCTGAACCGGATGTGTAGTGACGTATAAGGAAGTAGACCGGTGCCGGGCAAAGTCTGGCCACCGAGAAAATGGACATAATAGCAGGAAAAAAAAAATAAAATTCCAGATATAAATATTACATTGAGGCAGCACGGTGGGGTAACTATTTAGACCGTCTGCCTCACAGTTCTGAGGACGGGGGTTCAGATCCTGTCCCCGCCTGTTTGGTTTGCAGGTTCTCCGCGTGCGTGCGTGGGTTTTCTCCGGGCACTCCGGTTTCCTCCTACGTCCCAAAAAAAGGCAACAATTGGAGTGTGATTGTGAGTAGTCACTGATGTTGTAGTGGTACACACGCCTGGCTTCGGTGCGGGCATCGTGGGATCAATTCCCGCCCATGAAGGTGATCCCTTGTGAGGATAAGCAGCTTGGATAATGGATGGATGCGATTGTGAGCGCGACTTGTTTGTTTCTATGTGCCCTGCGATTAGATGGCAACCAGTTTCGGGGTGTATCCCGCCTCCTCCTCGATGATATCCAGCACCACCTTGTGAGGATAAGCGGCTCAGAAAACGGACGGATGTATGGATACAAATGCCCTCGCCCTAATTTGTTTTTTAAAAAATGAAGCCAATTCGTCATTTATCATTAATTTTCGTTAACTATTGCATTTTTTTCTGAATAAAACACAAACCATCACCTTGGCGCAATATGTTTATTTTATTCTACTTTTTAGATGACTGTAGATGATATTAAATTGCATTTATGTAACGCCAAATTACTCATTATACTTAACAAGAATGTTTTTTTTTCCATCAATAATCACAAACAGTTGGCAAGTGGATTATTAACATATCTGATATGTTCTGTTTTGAAGCCGTTCTTCTACCCCCTGTATTGGTAGGCCAGCACTAAGTACCGTACAGTTTTTGCTGATCTATCATCTGTGCTGGCACTCAATATTAAATTATGTATGTCCCCTTTAAAATAAAGGCCACAATTTTTCATCTTGAATATTTTTTTTCTATATATTTACAATTCACACAATCGAGTACTTGAAACGTTTCCTTGATATGGGACTGTACCTTATTTTCATTAATACTAGAATTAGGATTTTTATTGAAATGTACTCATTGTATTAATATTATATCAAAGCCAAACTAGAAATTGAACATAAAGAAATCAGAAAATACCATATGAATTCATTAAAATGATGCATACATAAATCAGGCAGTAATTGTGATTTTTTTTTAAAGTACAGTTCAGTATTCCGTCCATTTTCTTAGCTGCTTAACCTCACAAGGGTCATGGGGAGTGCTGGAGCCAATCCCAGCTGTCCAGGGGCAGGAGGCGGGGTACACCCTGAACTGGTCACCAGCCAATCACAGGGCACATCTTGACAAACAGCCGCATTCACAATCACACCTTGGGGCAATTTAGAGTGTCCAATTAACCCATTCATGGGCAGGGTGGCATTTTTTTGCCTTGAGATAAAAAGTCTCCTAAAAGGCCACAATCAAGGAAAAAACACTTTTTTGTTGTTTATGGTTGAGTTACATGATAACTTTACTCATTTATAATCTCGTACCAAAAATCCATCTGGCAACTTTTATTGAGTTATCCTCTCCTGATACCAAATTATGGCTTCAGATTAAAACACTTAAATATTTTGATATACTAAAGGATATAATATCGTGAAAATCATGATGTCCCAAAAATGGGACGCTGCCCACGAATTTAAGGTGGCATTTTTTGGGATGTGGGAGGAAACCCACGCAGGCACGGGGGAGAACATGCAAACTCCACACAGGCGGGTCCGGGGATTGAACCCGGGTCCTCAGAACTGTGAGGCCAACGCTTTACCAGCTGATCGACCGTGCCGCATTATAATATGTGCAATGTATTTTAAAAAAAAAAAAAAAAGAGGATGAGAGGAATCTTTTGAATGCTTTTTTTTTTTTTTTTTTAATGAGACTGTCAAAACCAACAAAAATTCTTCAGATAAACGTGGTTCTTATGACAAAAACTAAATGAAACGCTTTTGTTGGAACGTTGAAAGCGGTCTGACACTTGGGAGCTGCTTGAGGGGGACTCGAGGCACTTCAGAAGGTCAGGATAGTGCGAATGCTGCAGAAGATTAAACCCCCCCCCCCCAAAAAAAAGAGAATTCGTGTCAGTGTTAGGACCAATTTGAAATCAATCAAAAAAAAAAAAAAAAAGGACTGCGGCGTTCACGTGCGCACCTCTTTCCAGCGTGCATGAGGTCGAATCCCTCGTTAATCTCATCGAACGGCAGCGTGTGCGTGACGAACTCGTCCACCTTCAGCTTTTTGCTCATGTAGTCTTCCACCAGTTTAGGGACGCTTTCCACGCTCTTCCAGCCTGGGAGGAGGACGATGAAACGAGACTTAAGGGCCCCGTTCCCTTGTGCGAATAACCCGATAGCTCCTAGCTAGCTTATCTGAAGACCGAATTTTGAAAATTTCAAGTCAGATCGCTACTATCGCAAGGAACCACAACATAACCCGCCCCCAAATTACTTTTTTCTCCCCCACACACTTTCTACCCTTGCGGTTTCTGCGGCGATGCGGCTAATTTGGGCATTTTTTCTAGCGGGAAAGGAAAAACTGAGACTGGTGGAATACATGTGCCGTGGAAGTGACTTTTACCGATCCGGCCTTGTTAGCGCTGCGCTAGCATGTTACTGCCGTGTCTTAGTGATTTTTACCAGTATTTTTTTTTTTTTTAAACCGGGACAGTTACCGTAGCGCTAGCGTTAGCACGGCAGCGATAGCGTAAAACTGTATGTATGTATATATATATATATATATATATATATATATATATATATATGATAACTTTTACCAGTATTTTTTTTTTTTTTTTTTTTAAACCAATCCTGTTAGTGCTGCGCAAGCGCTGTGCTAGCATGGGTTACTAACAGGGAACTCAGGGTACGTAGCAGACGCTTACTGGGAAATCACCCGGTCTCATAGTTCCCCTTTTTCTACATAGAGAGAGCTAACATACGTTATAACGTAACCTTAACCTAACCTTAAAACAAAAGCATACACATATCTGTACATTCGCTGTGTTTGTCTTTCTGAGACGTCCGTAGCAAACATGAACACTCGGCGACAAGTTGTCGAATAGCACATGTTGGAGCATGGGTGGGGATGTTTCAGACTGGCTGGAAGTTTACAAAACATACGCGCATGCACATTAATATACACGCACGCACATTAATCACAAAAAGACTTTTTTTGCACCGGGAGCGCTCAGACCATCACACTGGCCCTGTTAGCGTTCTGCTAGCGTGTCTCTGTGATTTTACCAGTAACTTTTATTTTACCCAGCCCCGTTAGTGTTAGCACTAGCATTAGCGCGGCGCTAGCGATAAGCTCTTTCTGTGGACAGTCTTTCTTTGTTAATATCTCGTGTTTCAATGTGGGCACTTGCAGCTTTTACACAGCTGTGGCCTATGTATGTACCAAATGGTATTTCCTTTACAAATACACTAGGTGAGGCTCTGTAGGCCGAGAATTACCGTAGTTAGTCGTCACAGTAGTTGGTAGTCGTGGATGTTGTAGTTCGCAGTAGCTGTCTTGCTCGTAGTAAATGTGGTTGCAGTAGTCGTGGCCATTGTAGTGATCGCAGTTGTTTGGAGTACTACTTAGTAGTTGTGGTCACGGTAGTTAAGGTTGTAATAATTAGATGTAGCTTAGTAGTTTTATAACAGTAGTTTATAATTTGCTTTTTACCAGTATGTTTTTTTTTTTTTTTAACCAGCCCTGTTTGCGCCACGCTAACGTTAGCGCCATGCTAGCATGTTGCTGCCGCGTCTCAGTGATTTAGGTGGTTTTTCTTTTTTCTTTTTAACCAGCCCTGTTAGTGCTGTGCTACCATGTTGCTACCGCTGCTGTTTTTTGTAAATCAGCCCTGTTCATGCTACCGTGTTGCTATGTTAAGCTAAGTTATTAAACCTTCGAAAACTCTGTGTACCGTCGCTTTGTAAATATCTCGCGTTTCAATGTGGGCACTTGCGGCTTATGTATGTACCAAATATTATTTCCTTTCCAAATGTGCCGGGTGAGTCTTATAATCAGGTGCGCTCCGTAGCCCGGAAATTACGCTAATCATCACCTCCGAAGGCGGTGCCGCGCCAGACTCGACCCGTCACCAGCTGGAAAGGCCTGGTGGATATTTCTTGCCCGGCTCCGGCGACGCCGGCGATGATGCTCTCCCCCCAACCTTTGTGGCACGCCTCCAGAGCGGCTCGCTGAAATATTCGACCCGTTGTTGACATCTTTTCTCGTACGAAATTTGAGAGACACTCGAATGCGGCATCTAACCATGATCTGCACGTTGCCGATGCACTCGAAGGAGTAGTCCACGCCGCCGTCCGTCATCTCGACCAGCACCTCGTTGACGGGCTTGCTGTGCTCCTTGGGGTTGACGAACTCGGTGGCCCCGAACTCCTTGGCTTTGTCGAATTTGCTCGGGTTGATGTCCACGCCGATAATGCGCGTGGCCCCGGCCACCTTGCAGCCCATGACGGCGGCCAGCCCGACGGCTCCCAAACCGAAGACGGCGCAGGTGGACCCGGGTTCCACCTGAGCGGGAAGGGGCCCCAACCGGGTATGTTTTTAGGCACTTTTACGAACGTTTGCACTTTCCATGTGTGTCTTGCTAGTTATGGTTTGTGGTAAAATGTGACCTCTCTGCCAAACGCACCTTGGCGGTGTTGAGCGCGGCGCCGTATCCGGTGGAGATGCCGCACCCGAGGAGGCAGACCTTGTCCAGGGGAGCCTTCGCGTTGATTTTGGCCAGGGAGATGTCGGCCACCACCGTGTACTCGGAGAAGGTACTGGTCCCCATGAAGTGGAACACTTTCTTGCCCTTGCAAGTGAAGCGGGAGGTCCCGTCAGGCATCAGGCCCTGACCTTGGGTCACTCTGCCGGGGCGGGAAGACAGGCGCAAATGCACCGTTAACATCGCTAGATGAATATAATTGTTACAGACTTGTGCTAAATATGACATCACAGTCCGTGCTACAACACTTGAGCTGGGCATTTTAGTAAAATCTCTTCCTATGGAGATTTAGCAACAAAAGACACTTTATAGTCAGAATTTTTGGTCCTATTTTTATGTTGTATTCTTAATTTAGATGCATTTAAGCAAATTGCTCACACACTGTTTATTTCCCTTTAATTTATACATTTCTAGATGACCGTAATTTCCGTTTTTCAATAGTTTTAATACCTTAGCTTAACATAGCAACAACAGTAGCAAACAGGGCTGGTTTAAAAAAAACATACCGGTAAATAAAAATTTAAAAAAACAGCAGCGGCACATTAGCAACATGGTACCACAGCACTAATATGGCCAGTTAAATAAAAAAAAAAAACAAAAAAAAACATACCTAAATCACTGAGATGCAGCAGTAACACGGCAGCAAGAGGCTAGCGCGGCGCTAACAGGGCCAGTTAAAAAAAAACATACTGGGAAAAATCATTAAGACACGGCAGTAACATAGCAGGAACACGCTAGCGCGGCGCGATCAGGGCCGGTTATAAAAAAAAAAAAAATTCACTGAGACACGGCAGTAACACAGCAGCAACATGCTAGCACATGGCTAAAGCTAGCACAGTACTAACGGCTGGTTAAAAATAACATGCCGGTAAAAATCACGCAGACACAGCAGTAACACAGCAGCAACACGCTAGCAAAGGGCTAACGCAGCGCTAACGGGGCCAGTAAACTAAAAACATACTGATAAAAGTCACTTCTTCGGCACATATATTCCACAAGTCTCACTCCTACTTTTTCCACTGGAGTACCCCCCTTGCGGCCGTTAAGAAAAAAAAAAATGCTGCAGGGTTGAAAGCGTGTCAAAAAAGTCGCGGTTTATAGGCCGGAAATTACGGTATATAGTTATCAGTATGACTAGTTTATCAGTAACTATTGGCCACATGTTTACACTTAAAAAGGTGAATTTTTATGAACAGAAATACGTTTTCTTTCAAATGCAGTACTTACCTTTTGATGTCACTTAGCTACAGGAGGTTGGTTATACTCAGGACTTCATTTTGTCTCCATAAAATAGTGCTAAAATGTATTTGAAACGCCCTTAAGCGGACATACATAGTGTTAGGACAACCATACCTAATTTTCTGGCAGAGGTTGGTCTTGGGATTCTTGCAGAACTTGCACTCGCCACACTGGGGGACGTACAGCGGGATGACGGTATCACCTTCACACATAGTACATACGTTATTTATAATTCAGAAACAATGTTAGCATTTTTTTTTCGTTTAAATCCAAAATGTGTCTCGGTACCTGGCTGAAACTTGGTGACACCCTCTCCAACACTCTCCACAGTGCCGGCGCCCTCGTGGCCCAAGATCACCGGAAAGACCCCTTCAGGGTCGCTGCCGCTCAGAGTGTGGGCGTCGGTGTGGCACACTCCGGTGGCAAAGATCTGAGGAAAAAAATTAAAAAATGAAAAAAAATCTAATGAATTCAATGTCGTTGTGAATGAGAAGTTCCCACTTAATGGACCTTTCCCATGGCGATCTTAAGCTCCGCCCCCTTAGCCATGTCCCACAAGCTTTCAAAACGGAGATTGAACAGAACATGTTTGAAGTCGATTCTCTAGCTCGTATTTCAGATAATATTGGAGTATGTTTCTTTGCCAAATGTGTCAAATTTGTCCAAGCGGATTCTACAGAGAGGTCTCAACTATTTCACGCAAGGATACGTACACGGAATTAAGATTTTGGACAGGATAAAATCGTGGAATCATACTGCGCATGACAAGCGGGGTGAGTACTTTTTACTTGGAAAGATCACGAGTAATATCATCGTAGTCTTCTTCATTTGAGGACCATTTCCTTTGTAACATGAACTTTTCCAAGCACACGCTTACTGACAACCGGCATTGCTTGTGGGACAACATGGCGGCAGGGGCGTGTCAAGCCAGGAGTTAAGGAAATGCGGTGATCTGATTGGCTGTTATTGTCCGAGTGATTGACAGGTCGGAAAGGTCCACTGTTCCCCAGCCAGAGCAGCCGAGCTTCACCTTAATGCGGACTTCGTGGGCCTTTGGCGGGGCCACCTCCACCTCCTCGATGCTCAGAGGCTTGCCCGCCTCCCAGGCTACTGCAGCCTTGCACTTGATCACCTGGAAAGACAGCAACGCAGCATGGCCATATTTTTTTTTTTCTCGTGTGTTGACAATAACTTTAAATAAATAAGCGGACTCAATGGCAAGCTAGAATAAGGTGATTAACTGGTGGCGTGGAGTACTCGTGAACTTTGAACAAGCAAATAGTGGGAAGTGCTACTCGTGGGGGGGGGGGGTTGATAGGTTGTATATTCAAGACAAAAATCGATCAATATTCACTTGCTCCATCCAGTCGACGGAAACAATGCAGTCATATTTCTTCTCTCGAAGTTTATATAACTAAATCAGCGTACTGTATCACATGCACTGTTTTAATGTACCGATGAACGTCGACAAAACGCGGATCTACTCATTCAATTTAAAACTTCCAACAAGCTATCGATTCAAGTGGGCTGTAGTTGCACAGAAACGCGAGGTAGTTGCGAGTTTGCCCACCTTGCCAGAAGTCGCCATGCTCCTCCGTCGTCTCGAAGTCTGGAAGGTGGACGCGAGGTTTTGTACTCCAGGAGGAGACCAAAATCTGACGCACAGAGCTATAAAGCTAGATCAGACACCATCAGTTTTTAGTCCCTGCCGAAGATTACGGTAAACTTGGGTCGAAGTCGTCAAGAGTAGTCAGACATTTACGAAAAGGGATATGGGAGTCCCTTTCCCGTGTATTTTATTTTGTTAAATGTAGTGTATTAATAGCAGTAACCCACATGAAAATCAGCTGAGAAAAAACTTTAATATCATTGCCGCATCATTGTCTTCTATGGGAACAACGACCTTTCCAACATGGCCGCCATGTATTCACGTTGGCCAACAGGACTTCCGCAGGCCACCGTCATATCTAGCGGTCGTATGTCTAGTTTGACCAATCAGTGACAAGCATAGGGGGTCATGTATTTCCGGAGCAGAATCGATTCAATTTCATATTTTTAATTTTCAGAAACGTCATCCCGTGTGAGGTTTCACCCAAATTATTTATGTGTGCTTTTAAAATATATTTAGAACAAAAACGTAAAAGCTTTGCAAGTACCATTTTCCCCAATTCATTCTGATACGACCTCACCACCAAATTGTGAAGAAATACGCTGTTAAATGCCAGCGTTTTTAAGATTTAACAAAATAATTGAATACATGAATAAGCCCTCCTCGCACACAGAAACATCCAAGTATATATATATATATATATATATTTAAGTATACACAGTTTTTCAAGTTGATAAAAAGTGTCAGACTTTGTCCACTCCTAATTGCACTTTGTACCTGGACTTGTTTAAACTAGAGATTAAGCCCATACAATCATTGAGACATAAATACCATGACCATAAATCAAGGTATAAAACAAATTCACCTTTGCTTTGTGCATAATGGTAAATCACAATGCGATTGTCTGTCATTGAGATTTTATGAGACTTAAAAGCACGATATTTTATACAAAAACATTTACTCAATGTCACAATTTTCTGTTGACCACAGAACAATAACATAATTTTCAATGCAACCAAGTAAGAACTCGAGATCCCGACCCTGACATTTGAGGCTAAAGACTGGTTGCAAATGTATGTGTTCAAGTTCATGATATGACAGGTTTATAGCAAGCATACATTTGAGCCTTTCAATAAAATACAAAGGTCAATCACTCACGAGTGTTAAAAAAAATGTATTTATGAAAACAAATCCACCCAAAGAGATAATGTCCAACTTTATAACCCTCATAGAGGAAGGACTGGGATAAACTGTGGACCCACAGCAGCTCATTTGCCACCTGAAAAAGGAAAAAAAAAAAAAAAAAAAAAAGGTTTTCAAAACAGATACGATGACACGATAACGCACAAGATATTTTGAATGTGCTCCTACCTCTGAACCCACGCCCGCCTCCGCCTCCTCTTCCTCTGAAGCCGCCGCCGCCTCCGCGCCCGCCGCCTCCGAATCCTCCACCTCTCCCGCCTCCTCCGAAGCCGCCGCCTCTGCCACCGCCTCCCCTTCCGCCCCGGAACCCACCTGAAAATCCAGCGTTTTAGAGACGACTGTAGGGAAATGCGGGATCAGGAAGGAATCTTAAACACACGGAACGTATTAAGCTTTGTAAAACTCTGTAAAAGTGGAGCCTCAGCGCTAAATGTGAAAATATCGCATGAACTTGAATATCATGGGGAAAAAAAACACTTGTGCACTCATCTTTTCAAAAAATGAAGGCAAACTATTGATGAACCATTCTCCCTAAAATAAAGAAAAACCAAGTATAGAGCTCGTGCACCTATGTCATAAAATCACGTGACCTTTGTTTACGTCGCCATATTGCCGGTCATTGCTAAGTCGGTTGGAGACGACATGGAAATACGTCTTGTAGCACGACGCCCAGAGTCTTGTCCGATACCGTCGGACATTTAAAAGGTGAAAATAGACGACGGTACGTGGAAAAATTAGATAAACTCGACACAGAGGACCCGGATTCAATGCCGAAATCGATGTTTCCGCCGATAAGAAATTGGACTAAATTCGCTTCCGCTTGTCTTGGACAACTGGATCTACACGTGGATCTGGTCAGTAAGTCGTCGAGATTTACACGGAAAAGTTCGAAAGCGTGTAAAAATCTGGATGCATAAGAAAACTTCGTTGCTGGATCTGTTCTCAACAGGAATAAATCCCATACAGTGACGGTTTTGACGGCTTGTGAACCCGGAAGCGCATACGGCTACACGTTAACCTTTGCCGAAATCCATCGACCTTTTCAGCTAGTATTTAATACAAATACCAATATTTAAATAACTAACCCCTGCTTTTACACAAAGTCGCATTCATTAGCGAGCTCTATATATCAGGTGCCCACAACTCATTTTTGTCACAGTTTCCCTTAGAGCACAGGTGTCAAACTCCAGGCCCGGGGCCCGCCACATGATTTTGTGTGGCCCGCGAAGGCAAATCATCCGTGTGAACGTCCGTGATTCCTGTGAAAATCTGGACCAAAATTTCAAAGTGTCATATAAACGACAGTGTTGCGATATTACAAGCCTTTTTGTGTTGCCAAACGTGAATAATGGCTGAAAAAAAAAATCATTACACTTGATTTCTGATTCCCAAACTGGTTTATAAATTTCGGGTGTGAATATGATGAGGCGATAATTTTTTTTTTTTTTATGGTTTCACAGTCATAAAGGCCCTGCAAGGCAAACCATAACTCCAATGTGGCCCGCGACAAAAATTAGTTTGACACCTTTGCCTTAGAGGGGCAATGTCTGGAAAACCACAATATTTAGTCACATCATAGTATTATTATTAGCGGTATCACAAATAACGGATACCTAGTTTTAAAATCAGAAGGCAAGGAAAATAGTTTGGTCAACTATGATACAAAGAAAATCCCTACAATATCTCAACGATACTGTTTATTGTATGAGAATTTAAGCATGAATCCTGGAAGTTGACAAAAATGATTTGCTTCTGCGCTTTCATTTAACATGAGAATTTACCACTACCAATTTGCATTTATCATTAGTTTTTTTTTAATTTTGGTTTTAAATATATATATATATATATATATGATGAACGTAACTTTAAAACTCAGGTATGTAAAGTACCAAACTGTGACTTTTTGTGTATTGTTACACTCATATTAAAGACATCCATCCATTTTCTTTGCCGCTTATCCTCACGAGGGTCGCAGGAGTAATGGAGCTTATCCAAGCTGTCAAAGGGCAGGAGGCGGGGTACACCCTGAACTGGTTGCCAGCCAATCGCAGGGCACATGAAGACAAACAGCCGCACTCACAATCACACCTCGGGTCAATTTAGAGTGTCCAGTTAATGTTGCATGTTTTTGGGATGTGGGTGGAAACCGGAGTGCCGGAGAAAACCCACGCAGGCGGGGCCAGGATCGAACGAGGGACCTCAGAACTGTGAGGCCAACGCTTTACCACCTGATTCCACCGTGCCGCCGCCAGATGAAATATTTAAGAAAATCCAATTACCTCCGCGACCACCTCCCGACCCTCTGCCTCGACCCCCGCCTCGGCCTCCTCTCGGCGGACCCTTCACGCCAGGCGGCCTGGGCAGGAACCTCTGCAGCGGAAGGAGCTTCATCGGATCTATATAAAACTGAACAAGAGCGTCGGTTAATTTTTAGTTTGATGACACACTCGCATGAAAACTGGACGGGAATGATTACCTTCTGCAATTTCTTAAACGAAGACGCCTTCATGTTTTCAGACAGCTTGACGGAAAAATACTGAACAGGCGACTTAAGGAGCACGTGATCAGAAAGATTGTTCTCCCAAAACAAATTGACGCGTCGCGTGAGTCGGATACAAAGTCGCGCAGCTGTCCGAAGATCTCGTCCACCTTCCCGACCTGCTCCTTGTTTTCCAGGTAGACCGGCGCATTGAAGTAGGGAACCTTGTTTTCTACAGTTGTACACCTGCACACGATGTCATCCTCGCAGGGGTGCATAAACTCTCCTAAATCTGTGACACGAGACATATATTCAAAGTTAATCTTGTGGCCGTTCATGGCCTTTTTTTTCTTTTTTTTTTTAAATTATCATTGAATTATTCATCTCGAAAGACAAAACATTTTTAAACTAGTCAGTGTCGAAAAATACTATGAAAATCTTCTGAGACGAAAAATGAAAAAGAAAAAAATACTATGATAGAAACAAAACGGCAATAGAAATAGAAAAATGTTTGGTAGGGTGAAAGTACAGACCAAAAATGTCACAGAAAATACAAAAAATGGCAGCCAAACACATTAATTACTTAAGTAACAAATACTATTCATGTAACAAAGTACACTGAGTAATAAATGTATAAATACATTATTTTATAAATATATTTGAATATTAAAAAAATGGAAATGGAAAGACAAGAAAAAAAGAAAAGGTTTGAAGAAAAACAATAATATTGGACAATGTAAAAATATTAAACAATTGAAAAATCAATGTTGCTAACAAAAATATTGGGAGTGGGGGTTATAACACAAATATAAAAAAAGTACAAAGAAAAGAATAGAACTTAATTCTTAAAAAAAAAATAAGTGGTGAAAAAAAAAGTTTTGATGGAAACCAGTACGTTCCATTCTTGTCTATTTTTTACTGGTTTCTGCTGTGGACACGCAACGGGTAAGAGAAACACCCAAAATAAATATAGAAAAAATATGATAAAAGTAAAATTATTTTAGGAATACATTTGAAAACTTACAAAAATGGAAATATAAAGACTAGAAAAAAAGAAAAACGTTTGAAGAAAAACAATATTGGACACTGCAAAAATACTAAATTGAAAAATCAAAACAGATATTGCCAACAAAAATGTTGGGGGTGGGCAGAATAACACGAATATGAAAAAAGTACATATAAAAAAATAAAAGAACAGAACTTAAATAATGTAAATAAATAAAAATTATGATAACAGTAAAGCTCAATGTAGAGCTGTAAAATTATTTTAGAAATACATCTGAAATTTCACAAAAACGGAATTACAAAGACTACAAAAAAAACTTTTGAGGAAAAACAAAAATATTGGACAATGTGACAATATGAAAGAATTGAAAAATCAAAAATCTTGCAAGCAAAAATATTGGGGGTGAGGGGAATAACACGAATATGAAAACGTACCTATAAAACAACAACAAATTAATTATTTTTAAAAAATTAAAAGTGTTGAATGAAAAAAAAAAGTTCTGGTTTGCACGCTGGCCCATTTTTCACTGGTTTCTGCTGTGGACACACAACAGATAAAAGAAACAGCCAAAATAAATAACTGTATAATAGAAATTATGATGATCAAAATCAGCTAAGTTCACTGTCGAGCTGTTAAAAAAAAATTAGTTGACTGGTTTATCGCAACTTGTGTGAAATAATCAATCTATTCCGATTATTATTAAATATTGGGTCTAATATTTGCATACTTGATTCAATAAAATACTTCAGTTCAAAGTATGTTTTCATCCATTCAGTTCTCACCAACAACATATTCAGGGGGTCCATAGTCTTGCTGTCGGAAGCCACCGCGACCCCCACCGCGGCCGCCGAAGCTTCCTCGGTTATTATATCCTCCACCACCTCCTCGGTTATTATATCCTCCACCGCCTCCTCGGTTATTATATCCTCCACCTCCCCGGTTATTATATCCTCCACCTCGTCCTCCGCCTCCTCTGAACGACATTCTTCAAAATTATCTGAAAAAACAACCACACAAATAATATCTCAATTCCAATTGACCGGTCAACACGATATACAACTCAGCTAGCTAGCTGCTTGCTACCTCCGAGTGTCAAAACAGCATCAATTCCAAGCGAAGCACTTTCACAGAACGTCACAATGGCAATTTTTTTTTAATATATCATATAAAACACCGAAATGTGTGCAAAAGCAGCTATATTATAAGAGATTTGCGATACAACTTTAGCAACGTGTATAGATTTCCGCAAGGCTCCATGCGCGGACACACGTGTGATCATATTCTGCCGTAAAACTGTTAGCTGCCGTGTCGCGAAAAGATGACGAACGTCGTGAAAAACGTAATCCGCCTCTCCGACGCGCCGTTGTGGCGGCCATGTTGGAGAGGTCGACGTTCCCATCAACGTTTTGGGCCCGGTGGCCACATTGACGTTTAAAATGTTCACAAACAAATGATTACATATGAAAAATAAACAACATAAAAAGGCATTGCAGTATTAATATTTAGATTTACTTATAATGGCAAGTGTAATTGGCGGCACGGTGGAACAGATGTAGAGGGTTGACCTCACAGTTCTGATGACCGGGGTTCAAATCCCGGCCCGCCTGTGTGGAGTTTGGATGTTCTGGCCGTTTTTTTCCGGGTTTCCTCCCACACCCCAAACATATACATTCATTGTCACTCTAAATTGCCCATAGGTGTGAATGTGAGTGCGAATGTTGTCTGTCTCCACGTGCCCTGCGATTGGCCGGCAACCGGTTCAGGGTGTGCAACGCCTCCTGCTCAATAACAGCTGGGATCGGCTCCAGCACTCCCGCGATCCAGGTGAGGATAAGCGGTTAAGAAAACGGATGGATGGATGCCAGTGCATCAAAATCTGGTATGAGCTTTATTGTGGGTTCAGAGGACATGGCTGGATTGTGGACGTATTTGGTATTGCTCCCTCTGCTGACTTCAATCAGAATTACGTTTAGCTCCAGTTAATATTGGACGTTAATAAATGTCTCAAAGCAAGAAATTGAAAGTATATTAGACAAGTGTCGTTTATGAATAATTAAATATGACTATTTTCAAAATCTTTTGTTCGAGGTTTGGCCAGGTTGCTTTTATTTTATTTTATTTTTTTGTCGTCGAATCACCAATGACTGCTTCCAGATAATTCTCCTTTGTTGACGTTCCCATAAATGACCACTAGATGTCAGCGTTTCGCCATGTCCACACATTGGCAATAAACATTGTTTTATTTTTTTTTTCTAAAACAAATTCTTGCCCCCTGCGACACCCTTCATCAAAATGACATCATTCATACACGCTCATCTCGAGTTACTTTGTAGACCGTCCAGACGTTCATTTTTTTTTTTTGAGGAGGAGGTTGAGCGGAGGGAACAGGTGCGAGAGGACATGCTTTTCGGCGATTTAGGAAGAGAGCTTTGTGTCTCACGCCACCGCGATGACCCATATCATCTTTGGCGAAGAAGACGACGAGCGGAAAGCCGCGCGTTTGAATCCCCGTAAACCTCCGGAAAGGGGTCACGTCGTGCTGTAAAGTGATACTCGGGGAACCGGGAGGAGGTTTTTGTCTCTTCGCTCATCTGGGGAAGATTTGTGGGGAGAGGAAGTGGGCTGCCACCACCACCACCACCAATACTCGCAAACTACTTCTACCAGTACTAGCACCAATGCTACACGTACCTCTACTGTAACTACACCAAAACCGCTACCGTAATTCCCGGCCTACAGAGCTCACCTGGTTATAAGCCTCACCCAGTACATTTGTAAAGGAAATACCATTTGGTACATACGTACGCCGCAGCCATGTAAAAGCCGCAAGTGCCCACATTGAAACCGACATTGAAACACGAGATATTTACAATGACGGTACACAGAGAGCTTAACGTTAGCGCCGCTGCGCTAATGCTAACACTAACATCGCTAATGCTACAAGGTAGCAACACGGTAGCACAGCACTAACAGGCGGTTAAAAAAACAAAAAACAAACATCATTTAGACAAGACAGCAATACGCTAGCACGACGCTAGCGCGCCACTAGCAGGGCCGGTTTAAAAATAAACATACCGGTAAAAATCACTGAGACACGGCAGTAACACAGCAGCAAAACGCTAGCGCGGCGCTAACAGGGGCAATTAAAAAAGAACCATACCGGTAAAAGTCACTTCCTCTGCAACCCTAACCCTATATTCCACCAGTATCCCTCCTACCTTTTCCGCTCGAGTGTTCCCTTGCGGCTGTTAGAAAAAATGCACAAATTATCTGGATCACCGCATAAACCGCAGGGTTGCAAGCATGTGAAAAAAGTCGCGGCTTATAGGCCGGAAACGACGGGACTACCACCACCTCCACTCCTACTACTGACTACTGCTCTTACGACTGCTCCTACTGTACGTAGCGTATGAAGTGTTCTGCGTGGGAGTTGCGCGGGCACAAACGAGGCCAAGCGCTGGACTTGAGCCCAAGGCTTCTCGACAAAGTGCTTTGAAATGGAGGCCCATTTGTTGACCTTTCCCCGCCCGGGTAACACACTTTGACATAATCCGCCGGAGCGGCCCGGCATTCCAGACGTCGGTTTGCGCAAAGGGAGCCGATTATGTGTCTTGCGCAAACACCAAATCGGCCCGGGAGCCAGCGGAAAACGGAGCGGTGCCGACGGCGTGGCAGGTCGGGAGCGTAATAGACGTTATTAGCGGAACGCTCGACGCTCGGGATTCAAACCGCCGGCCTCGATAATGACTGTATCGTGCTCTTTTTTTTTTCATTGAGGCCATATGTTTGCGATCCGGTAACCTGCCAATCACCCCCCCCCCGCGTGAATGTGGGATAGTGATGAAACGGACCACACACGCCATTATTACCCAGCGGCAGCCGGGAGGTAAACACGCATGAGAAGGCCTGTGCGTGACAGCCGCTAAGCCGCCGTTGTGTCGCGTCCCGCCAAAGGTAGCGCTTGCGAGATTAGCGCTAAGGTGTAGCGGCGGCGCGCCTTTGTGTGCCTTTGGCGGCTGCAACTGGACCGATAAGTTTTGTAAAGTATAAATCATCACGTGCTGACCTTTGTTCCATTTAACCCTCCTCGTTGTTGAGTATGCACTACCACGATACTACTAGTACTCAAAGTACTCCTGCCACTTGAAACCCGTTTGAGCATTTATTCGATATCCCGGATATCATTTTGCGTTTCTGATGCGGTCTGCAAGTCATGATGTCATCATCTCATTACATGTAATCGGTTACTCCGGTGAAACGGAGGAAAGACGAAAGATTTGCGTGTGTTTATGCTGAAGTAACTCCCAGGAATGTCTGCGAAATAGTAGTAGTAGTAGTAATAGTAAGTACGAATCTTGACGGGTCGTTATACGACTTTTAACGGAGGCTGCACGCAACACTTTTTTCATCTCAAGTGGAGGAAAATGCTGACGTTTGGCTCGTTTGTTTACATGACGACAACACGTTTCAAAAAAAACGCTACTGCTCCCATAATTCCCGGCCTACGGCGCGCACCTGGCTCTAAGCCTCACCCAGTATATTTGTAAAGGAAATACCATTTGGAACATACGTACGCCGCAGCTGTGTAAAAGCCGCAAGTGCCCACATTGAAACACAAGATATTTACAAGGAAAGACGATATACACAGAGTTTAACTAATGCTAGCGCCGCGCTAACGCTAGTGCAACGCTAACGCTAGCGCTGCCCTAACAGGGCCCTTTAAAAAAAAAACGTATCGGTAAAAATCACTGAGACACGGCAGTAACACGCTAGCGCAGCGCTAACAGGGCCGGACCGGTGAAAGTCACTTCCTTGGCACATATATTCCACCGGTCTCACTCTTACATATTCCGCTCAAGTGCCCCCTTGAGGCTGTCCAAAAAAAAATGCACAAATTAGCCGCATCACCGCATAAACCGCAGGATTGAAAGCGTGTGAAAAACATCGTGGCTTATAGGACGGAATATTATATTTCACTGCTACAACAAACTACTAATAATACCACGACTAATAGCTACTACCGCTACGAACAACCTCTACCACTACTGCCACTCTGATCAATGATAACTACTACATCTAATTATTACAACCTCTACTAACTACTATTAACTACTGCGACCACAATTATTCAGTAGTACTCCAAACAACTGCGATCACTACAATGGCCACGACTACTGCAACCAGTTTTACTACTACCAAGACATCTACTGTGAACTACAACATCCACGACTACTACTACGACCACTAACAATCGTAATTCCCGGCCTACACAGCGCATCTGGTTCCAAGCCTTACCAAATACATTTGTAAAGGAAATACCATTTGCTACATACACGTACATACGCCGCAGCTGTGTAAAAGCCGCAAGCGCCCACATTGGAACCCGCATTGAAACAGGAGATATTTTCAAAGAAAGACGGTACACAGAAAGAGTTTAATTCGAGTGCCGCGCTAATGCTAGTGCTAACGCTAGCGCTGCGCTAATGCTAACAGGGCCGGTAAAAATAAAACTTACCGATAAATATCACCGAGACATGCTAGTAACACAGCAGCAACATGCTAGCACAGCGCTAACGCGAGTGCACCGCTAAGAGGGTTGGTAAAAGTCACTTCCTCGGCACATATATTCCACCGGTCTCATTCTTACCTTTTCCACTCAAGTGCCCCCTTGTGGCTGTTAGAAAAATGCAAAATATTAGCCGCATCACTGCATGAACTGCAGGCTTGAAGGTGTGTGGAAAAAAGTCGCTGCTTGCAGGCCGGAAATTACGCAAGTACCGATATGAACCCAAACATTTCTGTGACTAAAAAATGTGAAGAAATTGTGACTATTACTGCTCTAGCGCCACCTGACTACTCGTAGTTCTTACTACTGTCGTGGAACTATTGTTTGGCAGGTCTGTGCGAGCGTTTTTACGGGGTCGTTGTCTTGTAAATTCATTTTCCACATATCTGAGATGAAAAGGCGACTCATGACTTTGTCCCTGAGAGTAAATATGTATATTTATGGGGGTCCAGAGTTGGGGTGTGGGGGTGGTCTTGGTGCCGCCGGTGACTTTTCATTGTTTGCATGCGGCGCTGCTGACGCTGATATTAAAGTCATGTCTGTGTGTGTGCTCGTGTTTGCTAGTTTCCCTTTGGAAAGGAAAAAAGGCAAACACAAAGCCGCCGAAGAGACTTTAGATCAAGAGCAAAGGTCGCCTGATCGTTTTCTCCACGTGACGCATTTTCATAAAAACGTGTCCCGATGGCAAATTCAATCTATAACCCGAAGCTACTCTTGACTCTGACCCGGACTTCAAACCCAACTTTCAAAATCCAAGATTGTCTTGAAATTACTCATTAGAAATCCAAACCCTGCCTGGAAACCCTTGTTTGAAACCTTAACCCCGACTGGAAAACTTTACCCCTAATTCCAAACCCCAACCCATCCTTGAACCCCTACTTTGAAACCTTAACCCCCCGTCTTGAACCCCTAACGTTTGTTTCAGACCCTCATTTGAATCCCAAAACCTGACTTCAAATCTTGTTTTGAAACCCGACTCAAAACCCTACTTTGAAACCGTTGGAAACCCTCATCCTCATTTGAAGCCCGAAAATTAAAGTGAAACCGCAAGAATGGTTTGAAACCCTAACACTGGATTGAAACATTTTTAACACCCAAATTCAAATTTGATTTCCCATCCCCAATCTAAAACTGACATTGAAATCCTAACCTATCTTTGAAATCTTAATTTGAAGTCCGATATGAAAACCTGGTCCCCAAAATGAAACCTAAACCTCTTTTGAAAGCCTAATTTGAAACCCTGAACCTGTCTGCAAAATTGAGTCACTGTTTGAACCCATAACACAAATTTGAAGTTATTATTTTCAACCTTAAATACCGTAATGTCCAACCGAGAGTGCACCTGGTTATAAGCCTCACCCAGTACATTTGTAAAGGAAATACCATTTGGTAAATACACAAGCCGGACCCGTGTAAAAGCCGCAAGTGCCTACATTGAAACATGAGATATTTAGAAAGAAAGAACGTACACAGAAAGAATTTTCAAAGTTTTAATACCTCAGCTTAGCTTTAAAACAGCAACAACACAAACAGGGCTGGTTAAAAAAAAAAAAAAAAAAAACATGCTGGTAAAAAAACAAAAACAGCCGTGGCAGCTACACAGTAGCAACACGGTAGCGCTCTAACAGAGCTGGTAAAAAAAACCTAAATCACTGAGACAGCAGTAACACGCTAGCGCGGTGCTAATGCTAGGGCAGGGCGAACAGGTCCGGTTAAAAAAAACATACTGGTAGAAATCACTGAGACACGGCAGTAACACAGCAGCAACATGCTAGCACAGGACTAACGCTAGCGCAGCGCTAACAGGGTTGGTAAAAAAACAACAAAAAACATACTGATAAAAATCACGGAGACACGGCATTAACACTCTACCACACCGCTAATTCTAGAACGGCGCTAAGAGGGCTGGTTAAAAAATAACATACCGGTAAAAGTCACTTCCTTGATCTTACTCTTATCATTTCCGCTCGAGCACCCCCTTGGAGCTATTCGAAAAAAATGCACAAATTAACCGCATCACTGCATAAGCCGCAGCGTTGAAAGCTCATCCTAATGCTAACGCTAGCGGCGCGCTAATAGGGCCGGCTAAAAAAAAACATACTGGTAAAAATCACTGAGACACGACAGTAACACGTTAGCGCAGCGCTAACAGGGCCGGACTGGTAAAGGTCACTTCTTCGCACATATATTCCACTGGTCTCACTCTTACGATAGGCCGGAAATTACGGTATGTCTTGAAACTCAAATCCAACATTGAACCCAGAACCCAGTCTTGAAACTGTAACCTTTGCTTGAGAGTCTAACCCAATCTCGAATCCCCTTTTTGAAACCCTAACCCAGACTTGAAACTCTTACTTCAAAACCCAAACTTTGAAAGCGTCCCCGTTCGCTTTGAAACCAGAACGCGCGTCACCCCGTCGTTCGCCGACCCCACGTACGATCCTCACCGCGTTATACCTCGCCTAATTTTATCCATCATGCGAGTTTAGTCGCGAGATTAGAACGTAAGGAAGTTAATCAATCGCCGGTGTTGCTGCTAATGCTGCGGCGCGGCTGTACAAAATACGGGGGGACTCCGGAAGAGGCAAACGAGAAACTCGAGCTAATAAACGAGGAGGCCGCCGCTAATCTCTTAAGCAAACCCGCTCTCTCCCTCTGTGCCCTTCGTCTTTCTTGAGCGATAAATAATGTATATTTTGCCAGCCTTCCCTCACCCCTTCATCTTCATTCGCACAAGACCCCCCCCCCCTCAATCTAACACCCCCCCACCACACCACCCCCTCCGTGTCTCTTTTGACTTTTGTATTGCCGTTAAGAGTTCAATCCAATTTCCCAACATCTTATTCTTCCTCCACCTCCACCTTATTGGTTTACTTTAATTAGTGAAATCGAAGACTGGAGGGAGGCGGTGGCGGGGGCGGTGGGGGGGGGGGTGAGGAAGAGGGGTGGTGTTGATGAGGAGGAGGAGGAGTATGGGGGTGCAAATACTGAAAACAAATATGGCGGTTGAATGGGGAGGATGGCGGCGGTTGCTGCGCAGACGGAAGGGGACACATGGTGTAAGCAAACACTCGTAATTGCATTAGATTCCCTATGGCACATGGGTAATCTTCAGTGCAGCCCCCCCCCCCCCCCCACTTCACCCCCCCATGACACAATAGGACACACACACACACACATGCACACACAAACACAATTTCTACTTCAGATTATTTATACAATACCTCCAGTGATGTCGCTGACCATGAGTCAGGCTTGATAAAGGGCTAGCACATCATTTAGATTATTACATGTGTTATAGTGTGTGTATAGGCGTGTGTGTAGGTGTGTGTGTGTGTGTTTCACTACCCAGGTCCAGGTCTTCACACCATGAGCAAACGTGTGTAAAATGTGACGTTACTTGGGGAAAAAAATTTTTTAGAGCCACTAACAAAAGTAATCTGGTTGATTCTCTGTATTGAGTGTCCTGTCCTGTCCTGTCCTGTCCCCGAACTGATTCAACGAATCCGGAAACTCCAGTCGGTGATTCAATCCCAGCGAAGCATCCGCAGGGACTCTCCCGAGTTTGCCGACTGGAGTCAGTTGGACGTGACAAGCGAATCATCCGAAAGTCTGGTGCGTTAGCCGCAAGTCGACTCACCCTTCCACTCTGTGAACAGATACAGCAAGATCGTCTTCGTGTTCACAATCAGGGGAACAATTTCCCATTTAATTTTCATTTTCTATTCGCTATTACTGCGTGGTGCTGCACGAGGACATTTTTCAACTGTAAAATAGCGCACGCGCTTCAGCTTGATGCGGGTTTGCGAAACGGTCTGCGCGAACTCCTCCCGTTGGCAGGCGGTGCCGCGGCGCCACCGGCGCCGGTATACGTTTGTGTGCTTTTGGCGAACGACGGCATACAAACTACATTTAGAGATCAACATGCCGACAGCCCCTGCGCATTATCAAATGTTTTCAAAAGATTTGACGGTATTATATTGTATTACGTTGGCATATTTTTAGCCATCTTTTCCCACAATGCACCCTTTTGTTGGTGCATTGTGGGAGAATGAGAGTAAATGAGTGCGCGTATTTTTTCATTTATTTTCTAAATTTCTATAAATTATGATTTGATCACCAAGCGACATATTAGGCCTTAACCCAAATTTAAAGCCCAACTGGCATCCCTATAAACATTCTAAAATAGATATTGTAATGAAAAATACATATAACATTCACTTTGATGCCTATACGAAAAAATAAATAAACAGAGAGCGCGTCATCCAAGCGCAAAGTTGCGGAAGTGTCATTCGACATCCAAGTGGTCGCCATATTGCTTGCATCTCCTGCCCGTGATGTCACACCCGCCATTGAAATAACACTGTGGCCCCTACTGTAGGACACGCCCCCTCAGACACTGAAGCTCTTTTCGAAGAAGAGAACGTCTCACAATCGAATGAAGTGTCCGGAGCAATATTAGCCTATTGTTTCGAGCCATATTTAGATGATATGCGGATCACGGCCAAATCACCTCCCTGCCCGATTCACCTCCATGCGGCGGTAATAAAGACGACGCTGCCCGCGAGCAACGACGACGTTGCGGCCAAACCGCCTCCCTGTCCGATCCACTTCCGCGACGGAGACGAACCACCGCGGCCCGGCGCCGCGATGAGCCACCCCGGCCGACAAGGCCGGCGGCCTTTAAAGACCTTTAAAGACCCACTGTCATGAAATGCATGATTTTTAGGATGTTATTAATGAAAAAACGGCAGCCGGTGTGCACCCGTCCGTTTTTTCACCACAAAACATGATTTTGACGTATATGTTTTTTTGTCACTCCCGCCATTAAAATGCTCTCGAGGGATTTGTTTTTGACAAGAAGCAGGAAGTGACGTTAGTAGCAGACACCCACTCGGGGCGGTGCCGTATGTTTCTACTAGTTTTACTCGCTGGAAGGTAGCTCTTTGTTCCTTCGTGTTAGCCAAAATGCAGAGTCGTTGGACTGCTGGATATTGTTCGAACACTCGGGAGGATGGATTCACTCTTCATGCTGTTTCAAAAGACCTGGTTCGTCGCGAAAAATGGATTTCACGGGTGCAAAGGACGGGATCTTCGTGGTTTCCAAATGACAGTTAGGTGTGCATACAGCTACTAAAAAAAAAAAAAAAAAAAAAAAAAAAACAATAGTTGGAGGGGGGGGGCGTAATCCTCTCAGACTGTAACAAAAGATCCGCGTACGTAAGTCAAGGGTGCTAAATGTATTGACGTACCTGTCAATGCCGAGCGCGGCTTCAGCCGGGCTGGCTCGTGCATACTGTCTGGGAGTCTGTTGTTAGTTAGAAGTGATCCGCATATCATCTAAATATGCCTCGAAACGATAAGGTAATATTGCCCCGGTCACTGCGCTCGATTGTGAGATGTTCTCTTCTTCGAAAAGAGCTTCCGTGTCCTATAGTCGGTGGAACGGCGTGTTTTGAGCGGCGAATGTCGCGCTGTGATGTCACGGGCAGTAGATGCAGTCAATATGGCGACCACTTGCATGTCTCCGCTCATATTAATTTTTTTGTATGGACATTGAAGTGAATAATGTAATTTTTTATGACAATATCTATTTTAGAATGTTTATAGGGATGACACGTTAACTAATTCATGTTAAAAGGCCAACATTGGCTTCAAAGCCAGATTTGAAACCTGAACCGTCGTTTGTACTCATGCAGTTTCCTAAACCCAGCACTGGCGATACTTCATCAGTTTTTTGGTCATCTTACATTGTTAGATGATGACAATTTGTAGGTAAAGTAGGATATAAAAGCATATTGAAGATTTAGTAGAATTTTGAGGGGGGGGGGGATTTGCATGTTTTCAATAAAAAATACTAAAATGGCGTTTCTGTAGATTTAAAAGAAGGCTGAAAGCGTTACGTCGTCGCTCAACACAAGCGTCGTCGGGACGCTGGGGAGAAGAAGTCCGGGACTGAGCGGATATGCGAGCCTTTGAAGGGAAGCCCGAAGGCCACGGGAATCCAGTCTCTGTGTGGCCCTGAGGCACGCCAAACAGAAAATAAACAACGTTTCTGGTGATTGGATCATCTTTCGTACCGGTCACAACTCTGTACTTTAAGTGAGAAAAGTACCAAAACACACTTTTTAAAGTATTGTCAATGTTAATGCAAAATTTAAAAAGTGATGTTTAACAGAAAACTGTATGATACGGGCGGAAGTACTACAATTTGAAATCCAGACCCGGACTTAAAACCCTGATAGAGGAAAGGTCAGATGAATAAAATTTGTAAGCTAGCACAGTTGTCTTTAGTTGCATTTTAGCGAGAACGGCTGCGTTTCAATTCGGGTCGCCGCCATCATTCTCCCTCGCCGGTGTGATCCCCCCGAAGTCGCTAATTGCTGGTCGCATTCTACCAATTTCAGTCCAAATCTGCCAATTTGCAGAGGACCCTTCGACGTCTCCGTCGGCTGGCTGCTGTCGCCAGACCAAAATGTTCCAACACGGTCACAGTCGTCATACGTCAGCACGAGAACGCTAACTAGCTGGTGGTGGATGAGAACGCCGGTTAGCCTCGATAGCTTCGGCTGTACCGTTTGCGCCTATCGTACTCGTGGTACACCTGGACCGGTGTATCAATGGACGGTCCCCTGTGCTGAAAAATCTCCTTGTGATTAATGCTCATGCGTGTATATTTTGTAAACTTTCGGCCAGTCTGAAACATCCCCATCTGGGTTTCAACATGTGCCATTCGACAACTTGTCGGCGAGCGTTCATGTTCGCTACGGACGTCTCAGAAAGACGAACATAGCGAACGTACATATATGTATATATCTTTTCATCAATTTTTGTTTTAAGGTTAGGTTATAACGTATGTTAGCTCCCGCTATGTAGAAGAAGGGGAACTATGAGACAGAGGGATTTCCTAGTAAGCATCTGCTATGTACCCAGCTAGTAACGCATGCAAATTCATCAGAAGGAGATTTTTCAGCACGGGGGACCGTTCAGTTCGTCGCACCGGTCCAGTTGTACCACGAGTACGATAGCCGCAACAGCCGAAGCTAGCGAGGCTAACCGCCATTCTCATCCACTGCTAGCTAAATTGTGACGACTATCACCGCGTTGGAACATTTTTAGAGTTTTTAGTCTGGCGATGGCAGCCAAACGACGGAGCCGTCAAAGGTTCTCTGCAAATTTGGACTGGAGTTGGCAGAATGCGATCCGTGATTAGCGATTAGCGACTTCAAGCTTTCAACGTCGATGCGGAGCAGGTGAAGCCGACCCGTCAACCATTTGACTAATGGGTTGAAACCCCTTTGTTTCCAAACAAACTCATCGGGCGGCCATCTTGTGGCGCCATCCCATCCCCCGTGCGAGCTGAAGCTAAAGTGGTGTCCTCTGTCGGTGTTCGCCGTAGCTTGTCATGACACATCTGCGGCTCCTGGTTCGGAGGAGGGAGGGCTTACCTCCCGCCCTCCTCGGGCACAGGTGAGCCGAGTCAAGACGTGGCAGACGCGGTCGGGGCGGGGGGTGTCCGGGGCCCGGGCTTTAGGGGATCAAACTTTAAAAGCAACTCGCTGGGTGTTCCACCGCTGCCCTCGCCCTGTCTCGTCCCGCTTGTTTGTTTGTCAGTCATTAGAGCGCTTTTGGGAGCGCGTTGGGCGGGGCCTCCTAATCCCGGCCGGTAGTGATTACGGGGGACGGTCAATAAACGCTAATTGCCTGCACCGCGGGGTTAATCCCGATGAAGACGTCTCGCGACGCGGCGTTGCGGAGGTGGCGAAATATTGTTTTGGGTCCTTTGATGGCGCGACGTTACTGGCGACTCCCGGCGTCCGCCCCACCTGTCTGCGGCCTTTCGTAATAGATAGATGTGATATTCCCAAGCTTTACTGAGCCTAGACATATATTTGACATATGAAAAATCTCCCAACACGCCACCAAACAAAAATGTATACGGTACGTATGCTGAAATAACTTGTCGGGCAATAAAATTTTAAATTAATCGTCATAGGGCTGCCGGGCCCAGGATGCCGTCAGTATTTTTCCGTTGACTTGACTAGCAAAACACACCTGTAGCCATCTGCGCATATTTATATAGTTTTAATACCAAAAGATTGGTATCAGTCTCAAGACCGGTCCCGAGATCACAGTTTCCAGGTCTCTGACTCAGTCTCGGGGATGGCCAGACTCTGGATTAAATCTGATGATAAAAATGATCACATGGTAAAACAACAAAACCATCATGTCATATTTGACATAAAAATAACTTTCTGCCTGCTCTTGGCTGGCAACCGGTTCAAGGTGTTACCCCCGTTGACACCTGGGATACTCCCCGTGACCCTTGTGAGGATAAGCGGCAAAAGAAAATGGATGGATGGATGGACAACTTTCTGCTAGCAGCTATATGGAAATTTGTTTGGTCACTCGGAATTTAACAGTGACTTTCCACATTACTAGTATGACAGTTATTCCCCCGGCGCACCGAATCGCTTTACTAGTAAACATACTAGTTCGTTAAGATGGATATGAATCATATAAAAAAAAGGCCTCTCATCCATTTGATGACATGTCGCAACCACTGCTAAAAAAAAAAAAAAAGACCGGATGGCTCATTGGCCACCAAAATTGAAGTCGCCGTCCGCCATCTTGATACTCCCAAAACAAGCATGCCGACCTGCGCAGAGACAGTTTCGTGGCTGTGACAAAAGATTCCACACGTAAGTTAGAAAGATTTACTTTGGCACTGTTAAAGATTGTTTGTAAAGTTTTTTTTTTTTTTTTTAATTTTCTGATGAGCTTAATTCACTTGAACAAAGTTCTGTTTCCGGTTGTTTTCGTTCGCTATTCACTCTCTGCTTCACCTTTAAAGGCTGACGTTTTTCTCTCGAAAAAGCGACGTGACTATTTTTCCAAACTTCATCAGTGGATTAGCAAGAAAACACATTTTCTGTGAAGTTTTTGATGAATCTCATAATACAGAACTTTGCAAATTGAATTTTTTAAATGAGAGGAAACAAGTTTAAATTTACGTCACAGAGACAACAAACGAACAACGCATTTAGCATGTATTTCCCCATCCTTATTTCCAAAAATATATCGAACAGATTTACTTAAAATTTAATGTTTTTATGACAAAAAAAACGTTTTTTTTTTTGCTATGTTATGATGACAGTGCTTCATAGCGTATTTTGAGAAGAGTTAACATCACGGAAATCGGGCCTGAGGTAAACTGCAACGTTTCTTGCTAGTCATGGTGTTTGTTATATGTCTTATCTTTGCACTTAGCCTTTTTTAAAGTCAAATTAAAAATCCTTCATGTTACCAAAACTGAAAACACGTCAAGCTCACACGACCAGTTTTAATTCTACACGCCAAACTCTGAGGAAAAACCCCGGCATAATCCGAGTCCTCCACACATTTTATGAGTACCAAGACGGCGGCTAACTGGCTTCAACCAATCGACATACCGCTCCATGTGTATATGCTATCCAGTGTTTTTTTTAATTTCTTTTAAGATCTGATAGGCTTAGATAGAAAAAGATGACACGCTTTGGCGACCCCTAACGGGACAAGCCGAAAGGAAAAGAAGATGAAGAAGTGGTTGCAACGTTGCCGCTTGCTTGATGCAGTGGCGAGGATGCTCCGCCAGAGGGAGCAGCGGGGCACAAAATCAAGTCAGACGACTGGTTGCGCCTTGCGAGTTCCAAACATGCGCACAAACAAAACAAAACAAAACACTAAAAATATGTAAAATATACATACAACAATGGGACTTTAAACATATGCTTACTTTTAAAACTACATTGTCGCTGTTTTTAGTCACATTGGTTTGTTTACTCCTAATAAAAAGGAGGGAAACCTCATTTGAAACCCTAAACCTGGTTTGAAACCACAACCCTGGCTTGAAACCTTACTTTGAAGGCCTAACCCTGAAATTTAAAAAGGTGGTAAAAGTACTAAATATAATTAAAGTGCTGATAATAATTTAAACGTGCAGGGAGCGGGAACGGGGCACGCAAATCGATTTAAATCTCACATTACACAGACATGCATTTGTTTCAGTGTAGCAACAGATAAAAAAAAAAAGAAAATATGCTTAAATCGTACGTGTTTTTTTAAAAGAAAAGGATATATCTATATTTGCGTGCGTTTGCAAAGTTAAAGTAAAATTTCCCGAATACTCGACGTGAACTTTACTTCGTTGACAAGCGCCGCCAGCGTTCCCACGTGGATTTTTCCTGTGTTTGCTCTGCAATCCTGCAAATCTTCGCACAATCTGCAAAGAATAAAACAACTTATTAAGTTAAAAACAGTAATTTCCCACGAGCACCCTCGCTCCAAATGCTTCCTTTGGCCCGCAATCATGTTCGTCCTCTTTTTTTTTTTTTTTTACATTTTTTTTTTAACGTCCTAATGAACAGAATGAGGATTTGATGTCCTCCACTCACATCGCTCAGACGAAATGTGTGTGCGTATTAAATAAAGATGGAATGAAGCTTGAATTACTAAAAAATAATATATGTTCTATCGTACACAAGAGAGAAATTAAATATATTATTATTGAAATCATATTTTGTAAATGTTTCAACAAGCAATTTTGGCAACCTCTGATACATATTAACTTAAGTTTAAGTTACACAATACACAATTATGCTAAAAATATATTTTCCAATCAATGTGTATTGATATTTTTAACAGTGATGATACAAATAATTCTAAATATTATAGTTCATTACTTACTGTGCCCATTCTTTCATAATATGTAACTATGCATATGTTATTATATGATGGAAATGCAATAATTTGCTTTTGGCTGACACTATAAATATGTTTTGCTTTGAAAATGATGAATATTTTGCATGTGTATCACACTCAGAATGCTACATTTGCCTTAAAAATGCACATTTTTGCTCCAGAAATTATATTTCACATTATCCCCCGCAAAGGATCACATTTTTTTTTATTGTGACCAAGATTCATTTTGTGGGTATTTTTCCACTCAAAATATGGTATTTCGTCATTTAAATGCTATATTTATTTTGCTTGTATTTTCCACACAAAATGCTTCATTTTGTGATGTTTTTCTTGTTTTGTGTTGAAAAAAAAAAACCCCATCGAAAATATGATTTCACCTTCAAAATTGTTTGTAATTTCAAAAGTTTATAATTTGGCGGCACCGTGGATCAACTGGTTAGAGTGTTGGCCTCACAGTTCTGAGGTTGCAGGTTCAATCCCGGACCCGCCTGTGTGGACTTTGCATGTTCTCAGTGTGCCTGCGTGGGTTTTCTCGAGGCCCTCGTATGTTAGCTCCCTCTATTTAGAAGAAGGGGAACTATGAGACCGGGGGATTTCCCAGTACGCGTCTGCTCGTAACGCATGCGCATTGATCACAAGGAGAATTTTCAGCACGGGGGAGCGCTCAGACCGTCACACCGGTCCCAAAAATATGCAGCATTAATTGGACGCTCTAAATTGCCCCAAGGTGTAATTGCGAGAGTGTCTCAATGTTCCCTCGCGAATGGCTGGCAACCAGTTCGGGGTGTACCCCGCCTCCTGCCCGGTGATAGGTGGGATTGGCTTCAGCACTCCCGTGACCCTCGTGAGGATAAGCGGCTCAAAAAAATGGATGGGTGGAAGTCTATTTTTTTTTTCTTTTAAACTAGCTACACATGCGTTTTAAACTCAAAATGTTACACTTTGTATTGGAAATCTTTGATAGTGTTATTTTTCACCCTAAATATTAGATTTTGCCTTGTAAGTAGCACCTCTTGCGTATTTTACGCAACAAATATTTTGCTAGAAAATGCTCCATTCTTCTTGGATTTTACACCGACAAAAAATGTATATATTTTGCATTGAAATTTTGTCGTTTGATTGTAACAGTATCATATACTCAAAGTCGTGTATTAATGTGTTATAAACGAGAGCGCCCGGTCAGCGTCTCAAACGGACGACAGGCGAGGGTGAAACGCACTTCAGCTGTGCGCGCCGCCGTAAAAACGCATCGTAAAACGTTACGGCATCAAGTGGAGCGGCGCGAAACGGGCGCCGTAAATCAGCCGCCCTCGCCTCTTCATCGTCTTGTCCTCCTTAAGCAGACTCCTCAAAAGTTACCGGCGGACTTTGACCTCGTCGGACCCGCTCGGAATCCAGATGCAATCCGCGTCGCGCGCTCGCCGGGAAATAATTATTCTGGAAGAAAGCAAAAAAAATGAAAAAATAAATTAAAGGCAGCTTTGTTTAAGGTCAGAGTGTCGAATTAAAAAAAATATAAAAGATTGTGTGTGAAATCCAAAAATTTTAAGATGGTACAAGGCAAAATGCAGCACTGTGACTGGAAACCACATGCAAAATATATCAAAAGTTTTAAGGAATAACATAATGCATATAGTATAGTTGGAGAAGTAATAGAAGCGGTAGTACTACTCGATTGTATAAAATTTTGAGTATTATGTGCTCGAAAAATATAGCATTTAGTGTGTAAAAAACAAACTAAAAAAAAGAATTGAAAGTGCAAAATCCATCACATTTTTACTACTAAAATACTAATAATAAAAACTACTGCAATTTCAAGCAAAAAAAAAAAAACATAAAACAAAAAAACACAAACATTATTTATTTTAAGAAAGTGACAAAATACAGACAATCATGCTTTGTTCATACGGGTAGAAGCAAAGGATAAAAGTTTGTAAAAATGCATTATACAGTAGACAGGTGGAAGAGTTTTCCAGAATTTCCAGAATTTTGAAGTCAACTTTGGGGGTAATGTAGTTTCAAGTACCTAAATTACCGTATTTTCTCGAGTAGAATGCGTCCTGAAGTATAACGCGCACCCCAAATGTTGACCCCCCCCCAAAAATCAGGAAAACCCTTCTACCAATGTACAATGCGCACCACCAATTTGCTGCTGCCCATACGCTCAAAATATTAGGAATGATCTGTATTTATATTTTGTTAGGTTTGTACTTGTATTGTTTTTCAAAAACTGTACAACAATCATTAATAATAATCATTGTGCATCTGCTGATGTAGCGGTAATATAATCTCAGAATAGAATCCCTCAACCGGCTAAAATAAATGCTCAATTATGATATATCATTTTATTAATACTGTTGATAACACATATAACAGTGAAAAATTATTATTTAGTATAGTATTTACTATAGGCATAAATATATTATTCTGAGCACAATACTAGCCTAATGTGGCATTTTAATTGAAAAATTCCTGAAAAATAAATCATTTTAAAAAAAAAGCTTCGATTCGGAACACGAAATCGGAGCAAATCTCCAATAAAAAAAATTAAAAATAAATTCCTATCCTAAAATACAAGCATAAAATTGCATTTCGAGTGTAAAATACACACAATAAATCATTTTCAAGGGAAAAGGGGGAAAAAAAAATGTCAGAGGCGAGTTCGGAATGCGAAATATGCGCAAATAAATGACACGAATGACAAATGACGGTCAAGTGTCCGCTTGGCACGGCGGGCGGAGTTTGGGGAGTTTCCAGAGGATCAGGAAGGTGTCACGCGTATCATCGGGGGGGGGTCACGCTTCCAAAATGACAAAAAGATGGAGCATCTCAGCATTTTTTTTATTGTACATTCAAATATAGAAGCGCACCATAAGAAGCCATTTCAAACGCACATGTCTGCGTACATGTGTGTGTTGAGGTCTGCACACACACACAACACACACACGCACACAGACACAACACACACACGCAGATGCTCCTTCTGCCGTCTTGCACGCAGCAGACCTTGAGCACATCCCTCCGCAAACTGAACCAGAAACTTCCCGAGTTCCAGATCTTCCCCGCGGCCGACTTTACTCTCGACGGTCTCCGGCGCGAACGCTCGGGCGGAGGCGAAACGAAACGAGTTCAACGTGAACTCCGAATCTCGTCTCGGACTTCAATCCAAAGGCCACGGCCTCCGTCGAAACCCCGACCGCGGCTTTTCAGCCCGACATCTATTTTGTAAACGTCGTCTTCCGGGTGACTGTAGTGCGCGTGTTCGGCCTGGCTTGTCGGGACACATCTAGTCGATCAAATACTTTTTTTGCACTTGAATCGCAAATATCAGATTTGTATTTGGTGCGGGCAGCGTGGGATCGATTCCCGCTCTGTGATGGTCTCGATATCCGACCTGCGACTGATTGGCGACCAGTTCAGGGTGTAGTCCGCCTTTCGCCCGAAGCTAGCTGGGGTAACCTCCAGCTTTCCTGCAACCCTTGTGAGGATAAGTGGCTTGGATAATGACATATTCGATTGTTGTTTCAAAAGCAAGCATGTCCTCGATAGTTTTGTCCTAGTTGCTACCAAATCCAAGTCGAACACACAAAAAACTAAATGACTTCGCTTGCGTTTTTCCCCACTTGAACGCAAAGGCGCCATTGAAGGAGCGCCGCCGCCGCCGCCGCAATTTGTTAGTTTAGCCGCCGTGCGAACGGCGGCATTCGCCAGGCGTACCACTAAGGAAATATTTGGCTCCCGCTTTGCGAAACAAAATGTCTTCTCCTCCGTCTCCCCACCCACCCCCTTCGCCGCACTAGGCGAGCGGCGAAAAACCTAGAAACTAAACAGTGGAGAGGATCACCGTTGATCCCCCGTCTAAGCCGCGCTCAATCGCGCTTAAACGGGCCGGCTTCTCCGAGCACAGGAACCGGCGCAAACCTTTTAAGTCGGCGGCTAATGCCGCTTTAGTCGGGACGGCGTGGTACAAGCTACTAGGAGAATGAGGCCCCACGCACAGCCGCCCTTTTGAAACCCCGACAAGGAACGTTCACTTGAATACCAGAAGCCTCGCGTGTGCCTCTGAAATCGAACCCTCGTTTGGAACCCAACTTGAAACCACAACCCGCTCTCTCAACAACTTTTGATGCCTTAATTTATCCAAACCCTGGCTTGATACCTGGAGAACAATACAAACCAAGTCTTCTAAATGCTAACCATGACTTCAAACCTTCCTTTGAACCTTTAGCCCTTGATTGAGACCACAACCCTGGCTCGAAACCCGACTCTGAAAAATCTTTAGCACTGACTTTAAACCCTAAATTTGAAACCCGAAACCCGTCTTCAAACCTTCCTTTGAAACTTAAGCCCTTGATTGAGACCCCAAACCTGGCTCGGAACACGACTCTGGAAAATCTTTAGCACTGACTTTAAACCCTAAATTTGAAACCCGAAACCTGTCTTGAAACCTGAATTTGAAAGCGTAAACCTGGTTTTGAGCAGCGACATTGAAAAACCCTAACCCCACCCGAGATTTGAAGCCTTACTTGAAACTCTAGCCCCCGGTTTAAAACCTTCATTTGAAACCTTTAACCCGAGATGAAAACGGCTCGATAAACTGTACAGTAACCTTGAAACTAGCGGCGTGACAAGGGGCCACCATCGCTGTGGAATTTTCTAAAAACATGGACTGAGTGTTTCAAAGGCCTCAAAAATCCTCCATAAATAAATTCAGGAAAAACTAACTGATGACTTAACGTAACCACAAATCAGTTTCTCCCGAATCCATCATCATATTTTCAGAATTTTTGCTCCATTGCTGTCAGGTTAAATTGGTCATTCCAAGCAAATTGAGAATTGTGAACATTTTGGAAAGTCTCACAAACTTGCTATTCAAAGTCTTCACCTAAAACTCCAACCATGTGCTGAATTGCCACTTTGAAGCAACTGCAATTCAGGAGTCTGTAAAAATGTACACGCGCTGGAATTGATCCCAAAATCCTGCTTTTAATCACAATGGCCGTCCTCCCGTTGGATTTCAGGCATCAGTTCTTGAGAGATTTATGTGTCTCGAATTTTGACTCCTACGAAAAGTCAGTCAGTAGCGTCCCCTGGAACTTATGAATCAATTCTTTTATAGTTTACCTAAAATAACAGCAAATGTTTTTTGATAGCTAAAATTAAAAGTATGTGTGAGATAAATGACCATGTTAGTCATAATTTGGACTGATCTTCTTTAAACGTCCAGATGATGTCTTCCTATTTTAGAGCAACAGCATTATGTATGTAGAAAAAATATTCACCTTGCTCTAAGCCTTTTGGTTTCGGTTGATATCCTTATAAAACATTCTCAGTTTTTAGAAAATAAATCTCTATTCACAAACCAAATACTTTCAAATGATATGTGACATAAAATGGACGAAGTATCCTTGAGTTAAAAAAATCAATTGGCGCAAGGGGTGAATCTAGTAGAAAAGGTAAGAGCGAGACCGGTGGAATATATGTGCCGAGGAAGTGACTTTTACCAGTGTGGCCCTATTAGCGCTGCGCTAGGGTGTTACTGCCGTGTCTCAGTGATTTTTACAAGTATGTATTTTTTTTTAACCGGCCCTGTTAACGCGGCGCTAGCATTAGCGTTAACGCTGCGGCGCTAGGGTTAAACTCTCTGTGTAGTGTTTTTCTTTGTAAATATCTCGTGTTTCAATGTGGGAACTTGCGGGTTTTACGCAGCTGCGGCGTATGTATGTACCAAATGGTATTTCCTTTACAAATGTACTGGGTGAGGCTTATAAGCGGGTGCGCTATGTAGGCGGAAATTACGGTACTTTATGTCCGTTATGGGCAAAGATTGAATCGAGGAAACTTGAGTCTACTTGTTTGTTGAATTTTTCAGTCTTTTTCTCCTCATCCGAAGAGAATCAAATTGATTTCGGCAGTGATGCAATTAAATTATTTATTTAAATTTTTTTTTTTAATTCTTCGCCAATCCGATCGCGCAGAGTTTGATTTCGCCGCAGCCGTTCTTTTCCACGTCCGGACATCACCCCTCCCCTTTTCCCGGAGTCACCTCCGAACCCGCCAAAGTGGCCACCTCCCGAGTCCCCGGTCGCCCCGAGACGAAGTTGACATTTCCTCCCCCCTCCCCTCCCGACTCCCTGGCCTCCCCCTAATCCAATCAGCGAGGCCCACTTTTTCTAATATACTGGTGGTCTCATACTCTGACTTGATCCCTGCAGCTGTGCCGGACTGCTCATTGGCAAGCTTAAGGCCCGCGCAGCCCCTCTGATCATGTATTTCAATATGAATGGGACCAATAAGGGGGTGGATTAGGGCTTAGTTACTTTGGAAATCCGAGGCCCCCTTTGATGCCCCTGAGTTCGGGCGACAACCGCGGAAGCCCTGCCTGGTCGGCGTGGCGTGGCTGCGGCGGCGCCACCTGGCAGTCCAATGTTTGCTCATATGCGCTCATTAAACAACACCGCGCCTGGCACCGCCGAGCGGCACCGAGCGCCGAGGGCCCCCCGATGGCGAGCGGCGGCCCCGGCCAGATGGCGGCGCCGCCGGCGTGCCAGGTGGGGCCCTCGCCGCCGTCCGCGCCGCTCGTGAGATGCGTCGCGGGCGAGGGATTTGAGATTGAGCGAGGTGTGGGAGAGGAGAGACTGGACCGAGAGTGTTGCCAAGGAGGACAAACAAACAAAACAAATTCAAAGCAAACTTCCAGCGGGGAACTGATGGACCTTTTATGGTGTTCAACACTTGACGCGGCGTAATAGCGATGCCACTTTTGCGCCGTTAGCGTTCAGGAAGAACTGTTTAGTTTGGTGTTGGTGGTGCCATTTTTGGCTTGTCCCGTGAGAGGTCGCCGGGGTCAGTCACTCGATTTGTTTTTATCGGAACGATTCATTTTCTACAACATTACCTTCGACCCTCTCCTTTGTAGCGTCAATTGACCGATGGTTTCAAACCAGTGTTGGGGTTTTTAGTCTTCTAGATCAAGGGGTGTCAAACTAATTTTTGTCGAGGGCCACATTGTATTTATGGTTTCCCTCAAAGAGCCATGATGACTGTGAAACCCTAAAAATATGTAATCGACTCATCATCCCACATCAATTCATGAACTATTTTTGGAATCAGAAATCAAGGGTAATGAGTTTTTCAACTGTTCTTTCACGTTTGGCAATTCAAAAACGCTTCTAATATCACAATGTTACCATTTATGGAATACGACAATTTGAAATTTTGAAACCGTGGAAGTTGACAAATTACATTTGCGGGCCACATAAAATCACGTGGCGGGCCGGATAGGGCCCCAAGGCCTTGAGTTTGACACCCGTGTTCTAGATTTAGTTTCGAGGCAAATTTGGAATTTCAAATTACGGTTGCATGACAGGCTTATGATTGAAAATTATTTTTTCAAATCTGGGTTTGTATTTTAGAGTAGAGATTCAAGACAAGGTTAGGGTTTCAAACAAGGTCTAGAATTTTCAAATTAGGGGTTCAAACCAGGGTTAGAGTTCAAAATTGGAACCTCAAGTCTGTTAGGATTTACAGACTGGTTTGGAATTTAAAGTATGGTTTCAAGGTTAGGGTTTCAAATTGGATTATGTTTTTCAATTGGGGTTTCAAGACAGTGTGAAGACTTCAAGTTATGGTTTCAAACAACGGGTTCCAATTGAGGTCTCACACCTGGGTTAGGTTTTCCAATTATTGTTTCAAGCCCGAATTTGGCTTTCATATTAGAGTTTTAGATTTCTATGAGGCTTTTTAACAAGAATTTGAAGCCGCGAGTTACGTCTTCAAATTCAGGTTTGAAACAGAATTCAAGGTTTCAAATTTGGGCTTCAAACGTAGATTGAGGTCTAAAAAAAAAGACTCGGGGTTTCTGGAACTGCCTCACGATGCGGGTTGTGCATGTGTTTTCACGTAGAAGTTTTCCGACCAACTCCCGTCGCTTTTGGACTGCCAACCACGAGGAAAGCGTTGGGCCGGGGTCCAGGAAAAAAGTGCTTCTGGCCTGGCACCACACGTCCGTGTTTGCCTCCTCCTCACGCCCACCCTCCTCCCGCGCTCTCCAACTTTGGAAGGTTTCTGAAGGCCCTTCTGGCATCTCGGGGTCCCTTCTTTTTTGTGCGTGTGAAGTGCTGGAGGTGATTAATATTTGTTTTCCCTCCTCTGTGGGAGAGGAAGCCCCCCCCCAGCTGATCCACTGTGAGCCTTTACTTAATCCCCAAGCAGGTCCACCCCAGCTCTCAGCGTTTCCTTGTGTCGGGGTACGTCTGACAAGAAGCCACGCTGACCGAAGCCCTAAAGAGGCGCTGTCGAGGTTTTGTTCATGCTAGACAAAGTCCGTGGTGGCGGAGAGGAAATGAGACCCCGTTCAGTCTTTTCATACTTGGTGGAAGAACAGGGACCACATCTATTTCCTGGTCACCCCGGTTTTTATTGGAAAAACTAAAATATGAAACTTAAATAAAAGCAATAATGATTTGGATTAGGATCTCAAAGTACAGTCTCAAACCAGGGTTAGCGTTTCACAGCAGACTTTCAAGAGATTGGCAAGGATTCCAAACAAGGATGAGAGTTTAGGTCAGGGTGTTCAATTAGTCTTCAGCCTAGGTTAGGGATTCAAGAAGGGGTTAGGTTTCCAAACTACTGTAGGGTTCTAAAACAGGATTAGCCTTTCAAATTAGGGTTCAGATTCCACGTTTGGGTTTAAAGCCTTGGTTAAGATTTCAAGATAGGGTTTCAAGGTCGGATAGGGTTTTCAACCAAGGTTATGGGTAAAACTTTGGGTTTTCAAGAAAGGGTTCATATTTCCAACTAGGATTACAAACTTGTTTTAGGGTTTCAAGCAAGGAGTAGGATTTCAAACTAGGGTTTCAAGACTGTTAAGGGTTTCAAGTTTGCGTTTCAACACAAGGTTAGGGTTTCAAACTCGGTTTTCAAGCTTTAAAGGCCATCGAGACAGGGGTTGGGCTTTTAAATTAGGGTTTCAAGTCATGGGTAGGGTTCCCAAGCGGGTTCTTGAACCAATGTTATGGCGTCAAGTTGGGGTTTCAAGACCACATCAGGCTCTTAAACCTGGATACCGTACTACGGTACGACATAGATGCAGTTGTTGAGGACTCGCGCGCTCACTTCACGGCCACACGGGAGTAAAGGAGACGGCAGGTGCGGCGGGGAAGGCGTCGTGTTTCCCGTGCGTTGTAAAAACGCAGCTGTCGGTCTGCAACGTGTTGGCTTTCTTCTCCAGCTCCTTGTTGCCTCGTTGGCGTCGGCGTTTGCCGGACCGCAAACACTCGCCGACGCGCGCAAACGGGCAGAGCGGCATCGACGCGCTCGGCACACCGGATGGGCAGCGTGCTGACGGCAACGGGACACCGCTGAGATATTTAGCGCGTAGGCACACAGCAGTAAACACCAATACACAAAACGCAGTCGGGAGAGGCACCCTGGTTACTACAACGACTATTACTAATAATTACTCTGATGACTATAGATGTGACGATTACTATCACTATTCCTACTACTATGACTATGACTGCTACAACTACAATGACGACGACTAATACTACTTACCAGACTGTTAACTACTACTAGTACTAACTACTACAAAGACTAGTAGAGCTAAGACAACTAGCAATGCTACTTTGACTACTACTACCACTTCAATGGAGAGCCATTTGAGAGTTTATCTGATATTCAATTTAAGTTCCATGGACTAATATGATCAATGTCTTCCACGGTAGGAGAATTTGGTGTACTAGTAGTACAACTAGGACAGGGGTGCTCAATGCGTCGATCGCGACCGACTGGTCGAAACAACGACAGTACAGAAAAACACGCTAGTCGGCGAGTTTTCCCCCTATTTTAAGCCCCCGGTCGATCGCGAGAGGCTGGCAGCTTGAAAAGTAGATCTTGTGGTAAAAAAAAGTCTGGGCACCCCTGAACTAGCATGTAGTAAAACCACTACATGTTACTAATCAGGCAAAACTGGACCGGTTGACATCTGGCTGCAATTAGTACTAGTTAAACACGAGATGTTAGCTAACTGAATTTTACAGTTGCTCGTACTTGCTGTTTGACAAAGTTGCGGCATACTACAAGGCAACAGTGCTGCAGGCTTTACAGTACTACAAGAGTGAAGTACTACGCAGGGCCGGCCTTGGTGGCAGTTATAGTGGAGGAGGAATTAGTTGTAGTAAGCCCTCACTCAAGAAATCTTATCAAACACGAGTATGTTTATACCCCCCGGTTGATCGCGAGAGGCTGGCTGCATAAAAAGTAGATCTTGTGGTAAAAAAAAAAAAGTCTGGGCACCCCTGAACTAGGGCGTGGTAGAACCACTACATGTTACTAGTCAGGCAAAACTGGACCGGTTGACATCTGGCTGCAATTAGTGCTAGTTAAACGCGAGACGTTAGCTAACTGTATTTTACAGTTGCTAGTACTCGCAGTTTGACAAAAGATGCGGCATACTACAAGGCAACAGCGCTCTAGGCTTTACAATACTACAAGAGTGAAGTACTACGCAGGGCCGGCCTTGGTGGCAGTTATAGTGGAGGAGGAATTAGTTGTAGTAAGCTCTCGCTTAAGAAATCTTATCAAACACGAGTATGTTTACACCCCCCGGTCGATAGCGAGAGGCTTGCTGCTTGAAAAGTAGATCTTGTGGTAAAAAAAAAAAAAAAAAAAAAAGAGTCTGGTCACCCCTGAACTAGGGTGTAGTAGAACCACTACATGTTACTAAAACTGGATCAGTTGACATCTGGGTGCAACTCGTACAAGTTAAAGATGAGATGTTAGCTAACTGAATTTTACAATTGCGAGTACTTGCTGTTTGACAAAGATGCGGCATACTACAAGGCAACAGTACTGCAGGCTTTACAGTACTACAAGAGTGAAGTACTGCGCAGGGCCGGCCTTGGTGGCAGTTATAGTGGAGGAGGAATTAGTTGTAGTGCTGTTTGAGTCCCCGCTAATCCTCTTCTGATTAGTGGAATTCTCATCAGGCCTCTTTAAGAGCCAGCGAGAGAGCAGCAGAATGGGAAAGTGAACACGTATACACGCGCGAGCACACAAGAACACGATCCCCTTCCCCCCGCCGTGGACTTTCTCCGGCCAATGAGACCTGAGGTCACCTGATTCGGCTGCACTAATCCCGCGAGATTAGCGCTCTCCTTTTCTCTCTCTCGCTAGCTCGCAAGCCACTCCAGCCCGAGCACCCAGCCCTGGTAAATCCCGAGGTAAATGTTGGCAGATTCCATCCGAGTAGCGCGGCTGGATTACAAAGAGAACAGGATAATATTTACAAGGCCCCTTGCCAGTGGCGGCGGATAAACAGTCGCCGTGCTTCTTTTTAGCCTTTTGGCCGTCTCGGGCTCTTCAATCCTCGCGCGGTGTACGACTCTAATGAAGGAGGTCACTTAACTAAAGCCCGGTGCTTGTCGAGCCGATGGAGACGATTAATTAGGGATGATTGTTGGGGAGTGTTGAAAAAATGGCGAGGCCTCGTTTTTAGCCGAGCCGTTTTCTTCGGGATATTGTTCAGAAGCAATCGGGTTCTTGATGCAAACTGCAGTTTTAGAGCTGGAAAGTTTCAAGGGCCACTTGGTACTGAATTTGATCAACATGACGTTTGTACTTCAGGCGCTTTGTCCATTTTCACGCTCAGTGTGTATTGCCGATCATTCAAAAACCAAAAAGTGTCTTTTGTGGTGAACATGTTTTCAGATCATTGATCGTGTTCTTGCTCCAATAACGACAATCTATGGAGGTTTAGGGATGATGAATCTAACAATGAGGACTAATTTGATTTTTTAACTCAAGGATACTTTGTCCATTTTATGTCACATATCATTGGAAAGTATTTGGTTTGTGAATAGAGATTTATTTTCTAAAAACTGAGAATCTTTTATAAGGATATCAACCGAAACCAAAAGGCTTAGAGCAAGGTGAATATTTTTTCTACATACATAATGCTGTTGCTCTAAAATAGGAAGACATCATCTGGACGTTTAAAGAAGATCAGTCCAAATTATGACTAACGTGGTCATTTATCTCACACATACTTTTAATTTTAGCTATCAAAAAACATTTGCTGTTATTTTAGGTAAACTATAAAAGAATTGATTCATAAGTTCCAGGGGACGCTACTGACTGACTTTTCGTAGGAGTCAAAATTCGAGACACATAAATCTCTCAAGAACTGATGCCTGAAATCCAACGGGAGGACGGCCATTGTGATTAAAAGCAAGATTTTGGGATCAATTCCAGCGCTTGTACATTTTTACAGACTCCTGAATTGAGGAAAAAAAAAAGAAGAAAACCTGATGGATCCAAAGTTTCTATGTGTGACAAATCCTGCGAGGTTGCTGGGATGACAAGTAGTCATCAAATCCAGTTCGCACATAAGGATTCTTATGTATACATGGAGCTTTTGGAGAGGAAACCCCCCTCCCCGCCCCACCCAAGAGACGTGGGCCACGGCAGTGATGGATGGACTGCTGTTATCTCTACTGTAGATGGCACTGTTAACCTTGACTTGAGGGAGGGAATTGTTGGCGTCTGCTCCTCGTTAGAAAGGGAGGAATTCATAATAAAACTGGGGAAGAAGGGGAGATGGGGGGAGGCATGGGGTGGGGGTGGGGGGAGTCCAATAACAGTAATTATCTCAGTCATCACATCATGTTGTGTTAACATGTTAGCTCCATGGGGAACAAAAACAACCCCGCGGACAAAAGCGTAGGTAGAGGCTTGTTTCTCTTTCCTTCATCTGGTCTTTTCTTCAAGGAACGGCGAGCGAGGGAGGAGGGGAGGCGGGGGAGGGGGGGGGGGGGGGGGGAGTTCGGTGAAAGGTGAGCGTGTTATTGTAGCCGAGTCAGGAGGAGGGCAGCGTGTCGCTCGCACGCGAGGCTCCGACCCGCAAATTCGTGACGCGGACCGACGCCGAGCGAACCTCGCCGACCGTCCATCTGGAGACGAGGGATGACCTCAGTGTTGTTTCCAGCTCCGGGCCAGACAAAACACGGCGGCGAAGCTTCATCTGGTCGCCGCGTCATTTGCCCCAGACAGGAAGTCCGATTCGGGTCGGCGTGGATGCACACATGGCGGCAATGATGTTTGCAAACATGCCCCCCCCCCCCCCCCCCAGTTTCATATTCCGTCATATGAACCGATAGACGGGGATGGCGGGACCGGCCCTGTCTGGTGACCCTCGCTCGAACCCTCAAATCGTCATTTGGGTCGCCGAAGCCGTTATAATAGGAGGCAGGTGCCGGGACGGGAAGGTTCACAAAAAGTCTCAGCGGATCTCAATCTTATCCGTTCCGCTGGCTCATCAATAATTTCAATCCAATGACGATCAAATGAGTTCTGCCAAATTTAGACCTCATATACTACAAAACTCCATTTCAATGAAGTTGGGGCTTTGTGCAAAGCAAATAAAAACAGAAAAGTTCATATTTTTCTATAACCATGCCAGGTTGTTACAACATGTGCAGAATGATTCTGAAAAAAATCCCTGAAAATCATGTTGCTTGGATGGCAGCATATGTTGCTCCAAAACCTGAATTGCTGAACATTTCGGCATTAACGGTAACTTGGCAGAAGCGGACATTTTTTGGTTTGAAGCGAGTATTTAAAACGTCCATGGAATCACCGCCACAAAAGACAATCAAATATAATTATGAGAATATCTCAGGGAAAAGGAAAGGCCCAAAAGTGTCAGCATAGCCAAATCATCGGTTCTGCTCACTAATCAATAATTTCAGTCCCGTCCAGTGAGGACGCGAGATTGCAAATTTGACAAAACTCTAAATTTTTGAAGACAGTGAGAGAAGGGAAATGTTCCTGTTTGTTAGCATAGCTGCTCATTAGCGCCATGTCAATATTTGCTCAGCAAAGCCAACGGCAGTCGCTCTGTTATGTTGCGTTTTATGTTGTCCTCGCCGTAGGAACTAATTTCTTTCAGCTGTAGAGGGGGACAAAAAAATAGGAAATCAGTTATCTGTTTTAAGACCTGAAATATTTTGAAGGTTTTTCCAACACACACCCCAAGAAAAAAAAGAATCAATCACAAAACTCCACATTTGTTGTAGGGATGAGACCCAAAAAATTGCTTTGGTAGAATCTTATGATAATCAAGCCCCTGCAGCAAGTTTGACACAGCAACATGATCATAGTGGCAAAATATACAAAAATATATCCAAAAAAACTGTGATAACTCAGCTGCAATAACTTTCTGAAAGTAAAGTGAAATCAGAGATTTGTTTCTCGGTACCAGGTGTGTCCAACTCATTTTTTATCGCTTGCCACATCATAGTTACAATTTCCCTCAGAGGGCCGTGACGGTAAAACCACAGAAATCCTGAATCGCCTCATCATATTTACACATGAAATGTACGAACTAGTTTTGGAATCAGAAATCAAGCGCGTTGGGTTTTTTAACCATTGTTCATTATTTTGTGACACAAAAATGCTTATAATATCTCAACATTATCATTTATCATCTATGACAATTTGGAATGTTGGGACATACAGTATTTTCACAAGATTCCTGGATGATTTGCCTTCGCGGGCCACTTAAAATCGTGTGGCGGGCCGGATCTGGCCCCCGGGGCCTTGAGTTTGACACCTGTGCTCTATACAAACTACAATTGACTAAGAACTACTCATTTGTAGCGCTAAAGGGTTTTTCAACATTGCAGTTTCCCAACTTTTTGGGCCTGTTGCTAACACTGGGACGGGCGACGGTCCTCGGCCCTGGGATGAGTCGACTCTCCCCGACTACAGAAGAAACCGGAAAACTATCAGTCAGATCAGCAGTGATCTGGCACGACTGCAGGGTTAGGGTTAGGGTTAGGGTTAGGTTAGCTAGCTATATCTAAATATTGAAAATATACGCAGTCATACTTTGAATAGTATGCTAGTATGGTCGTTTTAGAGTGCCTCGTCGTGTCTGTGATTGTTCACGATTTTGAAGCCAAATTTAATCTCATTTCATCATTCATATCCGTCAGTTTAATTAGCATTGGAGCTTAAAGGACCTGTAAAGTGAAAATAAAAGTATTTCAAATTTGACACACCAGAAAGGGAAATTTGAAAATTTTGTGAAAGGGAAATTCCGGTGGTTGGATTAACAATGTATCCAATATTTCACGTATTATGTACTCTCTCATTTAATGTTTTTTTGAGGAGATTTTTATCGGCAATTATGAATTTTCATGGGCACCGCCATTTTGGTGAGTCACATGACCTCCGTGCCTCGCTTATGTTGGGAAACCATTGTGGCCGGCGCTGATTTCTCGGATTTAGCCTAATCTTATGAAAAAAATTGCAGTATCGGTTGATCGGGAAGACGGAGGAATACGTCCATACAGATTTGAACGTGTGGGTGTAAATAATGTTAAATATTCGGATGGTTCTTCAGACGGGAATGACGCGGAGTCTGACGAGCGAGCTCCGGCGAAGTTTTAGGGAGAGGGTTAGCACGTTGTCAAGGTACAGTACATATGTCACGACCTATTGGATACATTTTTAATCCAAACCACCGGAATTTCCCTTTAACAACTCTTCTCTGGTGTATCAAATTTGAAAGATATTTATTTTCACTTTCCAGTTCCTTTAAGCTGCGATGCTCATTAAACTGATGGACAATTTGCGTTTTTGGAATTGCTTGCGGGTGGATCGTGGACGAAAAATATAACGACTGGCCATTAGACAAGAATTTCTACTAACTCGACCACAATACTATTATTTCTCTTTTTTTTTTTTAACCCCAGAATGTATAATTTCACTCAGCATTTTGATATTTGGTTAGCATGTCTATCATGAGTGCACCCACAAAAAAAAAAAAAAAAAAAAAAACATGCCCAAAAAGTCACAGGACGTCTGCCATTTTGGCTCGAAGTGGCCATTTTAAGGTAATTTTTTGGCCATTTGCGGGGGTCCTTCACACGTGAACTCCACTGGGAGGCTCCTTAGTGTGTTTAGGCGCGTATTTGTCAGGTACAGGAAGCACCCAGACAGGAAGCGGCGGCATTTCTTCCAACACGGTAACCCGAGCGAGGCAATTACACACACGCTCAGCCTCGCACTCGGAGGGGGTCACCGCCCGGGAGAGGGCGGGGGGGGGGGGGGTCTCGTGTGAGGTTGAGATTTGCCCATTAAAACATCATCAAAAGCGCCGTTTATTTCAAGAGACGTCGGAATCTCCGGCGCTACTGTTGACACTGCCTCCGCTGGAGAGCAAAGAAAATACAGTCTGGATATCAAAGAGCGACCAGGGCCGCCCTTGGAAGCAAACACATCGGGGAGGCCGCCCCCCAAATCGTGACCCCCTCAATTTCAAAATGGAACGTTTTAGGGCTGGTTTGACAGTGAGATCTCTGTCTGTCGAGTGGGTGATCCAAATTTTCCGGTTGTGCTTTTGAACACTGAAGTAAAAATCCCATTTAATTCATAATCAATACACAGTGGCTGCGGATGGAAAACAAGGCAGAACGCTAACATGTTTTGGTTTCTTTTAAGTAAAAAAAAATAAATATATAATCGATTGGTCATCTTCAGTCCTTCAGTGTTTTCTATTACTATTTATTTATTAATACAAGAACATAAAAAAAAAATCAATGATTAAAAATACTTTTTTTTTTTACAGTAACTGATTTTTGCTTGGAATATTCAGGCCTTCAGGCTTTTGGTTTATTTGTTATTGTGAGAACCCTTTTGATTTTGATCATCATTATGTACGTCTTTATAATAATTTCCAATCAGTCTTATTTCATCATAATCGCTTATAACGTTTCAGATTTTTCCTTTTTTTTAGGTGAGTGCTATCATTATTTTTAAATTGGATATTGACAATAAGGAAAAAAAACATTTTCACCCCAAACTATTTTATGCAAAAAATAAAAAAAATATTTTGAAAATAATAACTGCAAAATAAAAAAAAAAATCACTCCTGTGGGTTATTATTATTTTTTTGTGAGGCAATAATCCTCTTTATTTTGGATATTAAAGAGAAGCTAATCCTAACATTTTTGTCATGTTTTATATGTATATTTTTTCATCACACTGCTGATGATAAAAATAATAATCAGAAATTATCAATCCTTTAGATTATTATTTTTTTGTGAGGCAATAATCCTCTTTATTTTGGATATTAAAGAGAAGCTAATCCTAACATTTTTGTCATGTTTTATATGTATATTTTTTCATCACACTGCTGATGATAAAAATAATAATCAGAAATTATCAATCCTTTAGATTATTATTTTTTTTTGGTTTGTTTGTTTGTTTGATCAAGAATTATTTTGCTTTTGAACTTGAATAGGCCGGGGGCACATCCAACGCACGTTCTTCGTTCAAGCAAAAATTCCATCGACCACACTGACGATCCGACAAGAGTTTGGCCCCAAAAATGGCAAACTTCAATCAGAAACAGTCCATTTTGCACTCTCGCTTGTCACAATTTCCCCCCAAGAATAATTATCCGCCGTCTGCGACACTCGCAGGCACGGCGGAGGGAAGATGTCGAACCGTCACTCCCGTGAAGATAAATCAGTCAACACCCGCAAGGCCCCGGCGGGGGCCCCTGCGGCCGCATGCTCACCTTATCTGGAATATTCCACTCCGATAGCGGCTTTGCTCTCATCTAATTGTCCTGTCAGTAATTCGTTAGCGTTAAGATGTGTGCGTGCGCGCAAGCACGGTGTCTTTATTGGCGCCGCCTGGCTTGGGTGTGTGTTCTGAATACAAAATAGAACTTCTGCCTGGCAACATTGGAAGCATGATGAGAGGCTCAATCAAATGCATCTTTCTCCGAATTAGGCTGCGCTCCAGCATCCACTTGTGGGACCTTCTTCCTTGATTAGCAAAGAAAAACGTAGGCGGTCAGTCGTAACGGGCATAGCGGGACCTCAAACGCTGTGCTCTGGTACTAGTTTGCCAGATAAAGTGTGTCTTCTTTTCTGGGACTCTGCAAGATCATCAACACATTCCATGTGAGAAACTGCTTCCAACTAAAGTGGTTAATAGATACTGTGGTCTGCCCAACATCGTGGTCTGGTATTACTTTGTCTTCTTGTTAAGAAAGCGCAAAATCAATAGTTTTTCTTCTTCTAAGGAAGTGGAACATTGATCGTTGGTCTTTTCTCGGAAGTGGAACTGATTACGGTAATTCCCGACCTACAGAGCGCACCTGGTTATAAGCCTCGGTACAGAGAAAGAATTAACGCGACTGTGGCGCTAGTGTTAGCGCTGGGCTAGCGTTAGCACGGCGCTAACGTTAAACTCTTTCTATGTACCGTGGCTTGTAACCAGGTGCGCTAACCCTAGCGGCACAACGCCGCATAAATCGCAGGGTTGAAAGCGTATGACAAAAAGTCCTAGCTTGTAGGCCGGAAATTACGGTATTTTCATTTTCAAAAAATTCAACATCGATAGCTTGTCTTCAATGTTAATAGTTTGTATTTTTGGCGGGAGGTCGGGGGGGAAATGTATCAATACTGTCTCTTCTTTTCAGAAAAGTGCAACAATAGCTTGTCTTCTTTCGGGGAAAGTGCAACACCAGGACTGTTTGTTTTTTCTTTTGAGTAAAGTTTACGTAAAGTAAAGTAGAGTCACTAGTGTGCTCTTTCCAGAAATGCAACAATAGTTTTAGTCTTCCATTTAGGACAGTGCAACATCAACAATGTCTCCTTTTTAGTAGAGTGTATTATATAAAGTGCGACCCTAGATTGTCTTCTTCTCAAGAAAGCACACCAGAATTTTTTTTCTTTTCGGTAAAGCAACAATTTTTTTGTAAATTTTTGCAACTATCAGTTGGCACTGTTTGACTCATTACGTTACGAAAACCCCAATAGCGTTTTCTTTTTTTTAAATGACATCTGCCACCAGCTCCCTCCAAAGATTTTCTATTGGGTTTAGGTCTGGAGACTGACCAGAACCTTGATATGCTTCTTACGGAGCCACTCCTTGGTTTTCCTGGCTGTGTGCTTCGGGTCATTGTCGTGTTGAAAGACCCGGCCACGACCCATCTTCAATGCACTGACCGAGGGAAAGAGGTTGTTGCCCAAAATCTCACAATATCCTCTCCTTAATACGGTGCAGTCGTCCTGTCCCATGTGCAGAAAAACTTCCCCAAAGCATGATGCTACCACAGTAGGGATGGTGTTCTCGGGATGGAACTCATCATTCGTCTTCCTCCAAACACGGTTAGTGGAATTATGACCAAAAAAAAGTTCCATTTTGGTCTGATCTGACCACAAGACCTTCTCCCATGACGTCTTTGTATAACCCAAATGGTCATTGGCAAACTGAAGACGGGCCTTGACATGTGCTGGTTTAAGCAGGGGAACCTTCAAACCAAGACGTCTTAGTGTATTTACCAAGAGTCACCTTGGAAACGGTGGTCCCAGCTCTTTTCAGGTCATTGATCAAGTCCCGTCGTGTAGTCCCGGGCTGATTCCTCGCCTTTCTAAGGATCATTGAGACCCCATGAGGTGATATCTTCCACGGGGCTCCACTCCGATTTAGAGTGACCGTCTTGTTTCGCTTCTTCCATTTTCTAACGATTGCTCCAACAGTGGTCCTTTTTTCACCAAGCTGCTTGGCAATTTCTCCGTAGCCCTTTCCAGCCGTGTGGAGTCGTACAATTTTGTCTCTGGTGTCTTTGAAGAGCATTTTGGTCTCGGCCGTGTTACAAGTTTGAGTCTTACTGATTATATGTACCCCTCCAGTATTTCTAAGTGGGAGAAGTTGCAATACAGCAGCGTGTTCAAATACTTATTTTCTTCACTGTACATGTGCCGTCACACCCTGACTGGCTTTGCACAAACAGTGAGTGAGCACAACGAGCTTGCTGAAAGCGCCGGAATGTCCTTCAAAAGGCCACGGGTGCGCTTGTTTATTGTGTCTTGTTTTAGTTGACCCGAGCTGCTCTGAAGACGCCCCGCCTCCCTGCCATCAATCAGGTGCGCGGAGGGCGGGCACCGAGGGTAATTTGTCAGCCGTTATCCGGCGACCTCTTTCGACCTGGCGCTCGCGAAAAAAGTCTCCGAAATGAGGAAGGTATCAATGTCATACATTAGCGAAGAACGGTACTTTTTTCTTTTTTTTCCCCTGTCATAACTCATTCTCCAATTCATTAAAAAAAATAAATTTTATGTTGTTGTTTTTTTTTTTTTTTAATCTATAAGCGACAAACAGCCTGCTGCTGCTTCTTTATTATTATAATTCAAGGCACAACTCCGCGGGCAAATGCTGTATATGCCGATGCATATTCATATGTTTAACGTACACACGTGAATTCATAATGATGCAGCAGCGGCGGCGGCGGGCGGAATGCAGCCAACCTCATTAGCTAGCGTTACCATGACAGTGAATCAAGCACGACGTGTGCTTCAATGGCGCCCGGAAACAAAGGAAGCGCCTAAAACTGAGAAGTTATTAGTATTAATTATTATCTGATTTATTTTTAATCATGTTTCATTTATAGAATGTATGTAATTTAGACTTTTCTGAGATTGTGAAATATTACCATGTTTTTTAAATTATAGAATTGAATGTATTTAACATATTTGTCAAAAAATAGAATACTTGAGTTAATCAATTTTAAATAATTTGAATATCATCATTTCTTGTATTTATTTATTTTGGGGGACCATTGTTTGTTTTTGTCATACCAACACCACATTTAATATAATTTTTAAAAACTGCTAAGTAGGATGCAATTATAACACGGCGATATGACTGTGTAATCATATCATTTAAAAATTGGATATAAACTAAAAATGTGTATTTATGGGTCAATTTAACTGAAAATCATTTAGAATAAGAATATCGGGGAATTGTTGGATAATGTAATTGAATATAACATTTAAATTATGAAATATTTTAAAATATTGTAAAGTACATATATATACATGTTCGTAATGTATGTAGGCACTGTATTATATTTTGCAGCATAAAGGTTTTAGTGTAGTCAATTCAGAAATAATTATAAAAAAATGTGACTTTATTATTTCCTTTTTTTTCTCACGAGTACAAATTTCAATCTAAAATACAAATGTTAAACATTGTCAAAAGCATTTTAAAATAATTAGATAACATATTTTTGAAATGTATGATGTGGGAGTTGACTTTGCTACATTATTGTAATGCAGTCCTTTGCTTTAAAATGTACTCAATAAAACGTAAAATTTCACATGTAATCCATAAAGAGTTGACCATACGGAATGAAAATTTGTGCGCGATATGTCACGCGTGCAGCTACGCCGTCCACTCATTAGCTCCGCCTTCACATTCGAGTTCGATCCTGCTGTGTAGAAAATGGAAATCAGAATGAGCTTCTTCGAATCAAGTTTGGGGTTTTTTGTCTGATGATTTTTAAAAATTGTCCTGGAGGGGTCGAAAAACTGATTGGACTACTCAATGCTCGCAGGCCTGTTATTAGTGTAAGCAATGCACAGCAGCAAGCGACAATGAGGGACTATAGAGTCGAATTCAAATAAGTTTTCAACATAATTAATATTTCAATTTGGGAAAAAATCCCACGCCATTTGGGCTAAACAAGGCAGTTATCATCGGCAGCGTATTTTGCAATATCAATTAAAAACATTTATATAGATATATATATTTCTTTTATGTTTGTGTCGATTCCCGTTCATCCGGTCCAAAGGTTGAATCGAGCCACGTTGTAATTGTAATTAGTGCACAACAGCGAGGGGAAATCCTTTGAACTACAGTTACTGAAAAAGACATTTCTTTTTTTTTTTTTTTTTTTTTAAAAAGTGAAATAAATCATCCAGACAAATACATAATTAATATGTCCCCTCCCTCCTGACAGGTACACGGAGCATTTGGTTCCCACCTCTGTCTTCTTATCTCTTCTGTCACGTCCAGAAGATTTAACAAGAAGCAGCTCCTGACGCTTGCCGGGGGGGGGGGTTGAGGGGGGGGGGGGTTTAGACAAGCAGATGCACCGTGGCCCGCCACCTTTTTTTTTTTTTTTTGTTTATAACTTTTTAATGATTTTCTGCCTCGGCTGTCATCTTGGACAGGCGGCGGCAAGACGAGACAAGACGACAGGACGGGACGCCCTGTTTGCGTGGCGTGAGGCTTTCACTCTCTTCCTCAAACAGATTGCAATTTATTCCTCTGCAGTTTGTCCGTCAAGGCAGACTCTGACAACTTAATCCCGCGCTAATCCGCCGTGTTCAGCCTTCCTTGTTGGCTCTCATGCCAAAGAAAGAAGAAGAAGAAGAAGAAGAAGAAGGAAAAAAAAAATGCTCCCTGCCAAATCCCGCCGTACCTGTCAGCCCCGAACCCTTCCGCGGGGAGCCCGGATGGGGGGCACGGAGGATGAGGTGGTGGGGCGGGCGGAGGGGGGGAGAGGGGGAGGGATTTAACCCCTGCCTCCCTCGCTATAATCCACTGTAAACAGCCAGAGCCTTAGAAGGGCTAACTGCGCTAATCAAGCCACAAGATGGCCCAGTCACTATCATACACACTGGCCTAAGAACTCGAGATTGCAGTGGCTACTGCACAGAATCGCATTTGTGTGTGTGTGTGATCCAGTGACTGCCGCCTGTCTCTTCTCCCCCCGCACGCCTACGTGGATTTTCTCCGGTTTCCTCCCGCATCCCCAAATACATTAATTGGACACTCTAAAATTGCCCCTCGGTGTGATTGTGAGTGCGCCTGTTTGTCTCGATGTGCCCTGCGATTGTCTGGGAAACCAGTTCAGGGTGTGTCCCGCCTCCTGCCCGTTTACAGCCGGGATAGGCTCCGGCACTTCCCGCGACTCTCGTGAGGATAAGCGGCTAAGAAAATGGATGGATGGGTAATGGTTTCAGTTCAGTCAGTCATTTTAAGGGAAGGTCTGAGGAAATTTGTGTTTTGGTTCGAAGCAGCCATTTCCGAGCTCGTTCTTCAACGCGCTTACAAAATGAGCCCAAAACCTGAATTACCGCGGCCGGTCGTACGATTCAGTTCGACTGATTTAGAACAGGAGATGCTCAAAAACGATCGTCTACCGCATCATATTTCATGCAACGGTATTGCAGGCCACCTTGCGCGCGACAATCTAGGCGAGTCGAACTAACGGCAAAGACAACGCCGTTGGACTCGATTTCAAGCCGGCTGCAGTCGAACGGATCGATGGTGCGGATGATTCGTGACAATGCACTCATATATGCCGCAAACGCGGATGTTTGTCTCCATGTGCTCTGCGATTGGCTGGCGACCAGTTCAGGGTGTACCCCGCCTCCTGCCCGTTGACAGCCGGGATAGGCTCCGCCACTCCCCGTGACCCTCGTGAGGATGAGCGGCAAAGAAAATGGATGGATGGAAGAACGGTCAAACAAAAAAACCTCATGAAGTTTACTCATGATGAGTATACTGCAGTAAAATGACAAACTAATGAATACGGTAATATGAACAGGCATAGGAGAACAGGGGCTCCTGAGCCAACTGCGTCAACCGTGAAAACCAAAACCGACATCCATGGGGAGCGGGAATGGCAATTTGAAAATGTTCCCCATTCTTCCTTGTGTGTCTCAATCTTTAGAAAAGAAACAAACTTACCAAAATTTCTGGCCAATAAGCCGTGACTTTTTTCACACGCTTTCAACCCCGCGGTTTACGCGGCTAATTTGTGCATTTTTTCTAACGGCCGCAAGGGGGCACTCGACCGGAAAAGGTAAGAGGGAGACCGGTGGAATATATGTCCCGAGGAAGTGACTTTTACCGGTCCGGCCCTGTTAGCTCTGCGCTGGCGTGTTACTGCCGTGTCTCAGTGATTTTTACCAGTATGTATTTTTTTAACCGGCCCTGTTAGTCCGGCGCTAGTGTTAGCGTTAACGCGACGGCACTAGCGTTAAACTCTTTGTGTACCGTTTTTCTTTGTAAATATCTCGTGTTTCAATGTGGGTTTCAATGTGGGCACTTGCGGCTTTTACACAGCTACGGCGTATGTATGTACCAAATGGTATTTCCTTTACAAATGTACTGGGTGAGGCTTCTAAACAGGTGCGCTCTCAGATGAGAGGCAAAATGTCTTCTAAGACAAGCAGAACAGTCCAGTTCTGAATCAAATGGCCTGTAAAAATTAATATTTACAGGCCTCTTTCCAAGAGGTACTACTGAGTTTTCGGGGCACATGTTCAGGACCCCTTAGAACATAGCTGTCAAACTCAAGGCCCTGGGGCCACATCCTGCCCACTGCATGATTTCACGTGGCCCGCGAAGGAAAATCTTGTACATCAACTTCCATGATTTTTGTGATAATCTGTAACAAATTTGAAATTGTCACATCATAAATGATAAAGTTGAGATGTTGCAAGCATTTTTGTGTTACCAAACATAGACAACAGTTGAAAAAAAATGTTAAGGCTGAATTTCCGATTGAAAAATAGCTCATAAATTTCATCTGTGAATATCATGAGGTGAAAGATTTTCATGGATTTGCAGTCGTAACGGCCCTCTGAGGGAAATCAAAACGACAAAAATGAGTTTGACACCCCTGCCTTAGAAAAAGATTTACAGCTGCTCAGCTGGGCCTTCAAAAATTGTTTTTTTCCAGAAATGTTATTAAATTATTTTTAGGGTTCAAGAGCATAAACACTCACAAAAGTGTATTACATATTTGAGGGCTCTTGACCATGAAAAAAAAGAAAAAACTTCCCGAGGATCATTGCTCCACATTTAATCGGAATTTTGGTTTCCAAGCAGCCATTTGGAGTAAATTCTACAGCTCGTAGAATTTGTCCAAATGAGCCCTGACTCCAGAAGCCCGAGTATGAAAGCTGTCCACAAAAGCTCCTCCACTACTCCAAGGGCTTCAAAGGGCAATCCCTGCAACAAAGCGGATCCGCGAGACCCACTGGAGGGACTTACCAGCTCCATGTCACATCGCCATTTTCACCGCGGCAAGGCCGGCTCATGACTTTTTTCAGTTTTGTTTTGTTTTTTTTAATCTGAAGTGCTAAAGTGACACACATTTGTCCAGAGCTTTCCCACAGCCCCCCCCCCCGAAGTTGGCAAAAGCCACGCACGCGTGGGGCTAGTGTCTATATTTGTGCACGGCATCTGTGTCATCAGACATGTTGGACAAGCCGGAGGAAGATCCTGATGTCTTAAAACGCGGTGGAAGGTGGCTGCATCGAATGCCAATCCTGCGGTACAGAACTGGTGGCGAGACGAGCGGGGCTTGGAACGTGGAACGCTCTGTTCGAGTCCGGCTGGGTCTGCCCGCTCGCCTGTCGCTTCTACCCTCTGGTCCCAAAGACAAATCTACAAAGTTGAGCCGCTGCCAAACAAACATGTATTGCAACAGCTGGCCAGGAAACCCCAAGAAGGAAAAGAACTTCAGGACCGTTTGTAGACCGCTGCCATGTGCAGGATTTTGGAACCTAGTCCCGCCGAGGCATCGAGGCCCAGGCATCGAATATTGCCGTCTTTGGTTCTTGAGTGGGTAAAAAAGAAAGCGGAGACATTTAATATTTCTACATTTGCATTTTGCTTCTCCTACCATAGGCTCAGCCGGTCACCTGGACCGGAAAGAAGTGCTTCGACCTGTTTTGCCGAATGTTGACTCCACACAACCCCTTGAGTTAAAAAGCCTAGACTTCACAAGGAATATTGTAAGCTGAAATAAGATCAGCATTTCAGAATACATTCTACACTTTTTGGGGACATTTTTGTTTATTGGTGTGCCGCCACTAAAAGATTCAGCCTTTTGTCTTTGTTCCAAACCACCTTACCAAAAAAAAAAAAAAAAAAAATGCTCAGGCACTCCATTACACCTCACAACAATCTGTGAATTCTTCATAAAACAATCATATCAAGTGAATATATTAGTGAGGCACAAATTCCTCTCACTAGCACTGAACTGATTTAGCACCGTTGGTTGAGTTCTCCTTGGCCTTTCTTCCTTTTTCTACTACTGTGTGTCGCCGGGAGAATCACCGAGAGGACCTGAAGGGAATTTTAATGAAGCTTGAAGACAAGATGAGAATATCAAGTGAAGCTACAAGACCCTCTCTTTTATTCTTAACCTTCTACAGCAAGTGAGTATGACTAGAGAACACTTCCAGTTAAGAATATTTACATTAACGTGGATTATGTACGTATGCGCCGTACATAACAATAGGGAATCCAGTGATTAGGGGGCATGGAATCAACAATTCGTCCTCCATATCAATTATAATTACCAAAAATACTCAGAGGTTTGTAGCAGTCATTTTAAATTAATTCCAGGGTTTGTAATTTGATAAACTCTGATGACGAGCCACAACAGAAATAGATATATGTCACCTAATCTGGTGCCGATCGGTAGAACTGGAGTCCACAATCTTTTCGGGGTGTTGCGTTTGACCTTTAGTGTGAATGGATTATGGATGAGTTGCCTAAAATGTGTTTTTGTCACGACCCATTGAGACGGAGGAGGACCCAAATGCAGGACTCCGGAGACGCAGAGGCATTTTGGGAAAAGTGTTTATTCGTTCCAAGGTCGGAGATCGGGTAGACAGTCAAGTGCAGCAGCGGTAGTCGGGACGCCGGGCGTTGAAAGCAGGTCCGCGGGCAGGCAGGAGTCGGTGCACGGGAGATCGAACAAAGAAGGCAGGAGTGTCAAAGGAGTCAGGCTTACGGGGTCGGTCGGAGAACAGGCGGAGGTCGGTACACACAGGTTTCCGATCAGAGATACGGGAGTGCAGGAACGGGGCAATGAGTTACGACGATCTGGCGAAGACCAGTCGTCCCCTGGGTCCTATATCTACCGGGGTTAACCAGCCAGCATGAGGCGCAGGTGTGCACCTCCTAATCAGTGCGACTGTGCGGGAACCCGCACACCCAGGGCTGGACCGGCAGGACCATGACAGTTTTCGCCAAAATTAGTGAGTTTCTGGAAAGTCTACGCTCCCCGAAAAAGGCAATCGATCGGTGAGAAGAATAACGATAAACACGCCAGGTCCAAGAGGGCCTGAGCGTCGGCCATTTTAGTTTTAAGCAGCCATTTAGAGCAATTTTCAAGGCTCGTACTTTAATGAAGTTTTGACTCGGGAATTCATCCAAATGAGCCCTCCGTCCATCCAAGATCTATGCCCACCCAATTTTGTCGAACGGTGACATTTTTTATCGAGCTCCCCCAGGGTTTTGAATTTTAGAGAGCGGATCTTGATCTCTAAAACACGTCCCAGGATACACACAAAAATGGGCACCTTTTCGAGCATTACAATAATGATCAACACAGCGATTCAAAGAGCGTCGGGGCTCGAAAAGTAATGGATCCCTGCAGAGAAATCAGCGCTCTGCGCTTCCATCAGTGCCACTCTAATCTTTATAATATTAACCTAATGCCAATGAGCCGGTGAGCTTTTTTACGCTCTTGTAATGAAGGTCGGCTTCATCTTACCCGGGATCAAGCGCTCTGGATGCACTTCATTCTCCCGCTAAGTCGCTCTCAGAGGCGGGATCAGAGCGCCGAGATTCTCTCGGTGTTTGCTCGTCGGGGCCACCCGATATTCATTAATCATTTAAAAAAAAGCCGCCGAGGCTTCGGGTTGTGTCCGTTCTGTCAGCGGGGATTTTGTCACAGTTTCCACTCGTGGACCGGTGCAGCCTCTGACCTTCTGCTTTTATTGGGGTTCTATTGCAGGAACGGCAGCACGGTTTGATTTACACGAGGGTCGGGAAACGCCGAGCGGGATTAATAAGAGGTGGCAGTCCGTTGGGTTTACGCTTCTGAGAAGGGGGCCGTGAAAGGTTGCGGACTTTGAGCGAATTGCCGTCCCAAGTATTCCGGTGGGCATTAGCGGGTCGTCCGTGGCGGTGACCCCCCCCCCCCTCGCCTCATAAATCAAAATCTCCAATGGCCCCCAGCGCGTCGGCCGCATAGCAGACTTACAGAAGGATCTTCGGTGGCCCAGATTAGCCCCGTGCTCTCACTGGACCTCGAATCGGCGTTTGTTCCCAGTTGGTGACCTCAAGCATCGACGTTGTAAAATAAACACGACAGCGTCAAACTTTCCCCCCCTACAAAAAGAACAATGAAAGTGAGCACAAAGCACAATAGCTGCTGGGGCGGGGCGGCCGGCCTCCGCTTTTAGCCCCCCCTGAGTGACTCTGCACTAGCAGCTGCTTCAAAACACCAACTTGCCATGTAATCCCCCGGGCATTCCGGGGCGCAAAACCAAACAGCACCTGGACCAGCCATCCCAAATCTTGGCCGGAGTTTGGTTCTATTTAGGGTGAGAGCACAGAGGGGCTTGATCCCTTAACAAAATAAATGCTTGACACATAATCCCGCCCTTCACCACAGACGTTCGTTGTGTTGGAGTCAAGGATGATATACAACGGGGTGGGGGGGGGGGGGGGTGAGGTCCACGGCGAAGACAGGCCATTGTCAGTCGGGATGGCCCGGCTTGGCGGCGTGATGGAACCTACGGGCTATTTAGGGGAAATCCGCACACAGACTCCCGCTTTAAGGTCGACATTTGGCCCGACCTCGCTGTCGTTGGCCCGGCGCGTCGATCCCTCAATCGTGGTGGTGCTGCGGTTTGGAAACGTCCCCCCCACCCCACCCCAAAACCACACCACCCCTTCGTGTGTGTTTTGTAATGCGTCAGTATTACCAGAGGCTCTACAGCCGTGTTAGCGGTAAGCCTCCGTGACACCGCTCCACTTCGTCGCTCATCCAGAGATTACGGTCAAGTTCAGACCACTAGGATTCCGTTTCATCATTAATCGCAGCAGGCCACGGTCTTGATGTGTTCGAGTGGTTCTAATCAACGCCCAGCTTGATTCTTGGCTACAATTTGCTTGGTCAAGCGGGTTGGCATTTCCCAAATCGTGCCCACTCAAGGTGTGAACGGTTGGGAAAGTGTCAGAAAAAGTCCAGTAAGAAACTTGTGAGGTGTGATTCATGTTTTTGAGACGCTGCCCGATGTTGTTTTGGGCTACTGTTGTCTTTTAGTTGAGGCGGTTCCAATGACCACAAGGCTCGTTTTTTTTTTTTTGCATGATTTCCTTGGACAAGCATGTGAATTTCCAAAATCAAGTCCAGTGAGGTAAATTTGAAAGGGGTTTTGAAATTGTTAAGGCCAACGCCCAGCTCACAGTGGCCAATCTACGTTCCTACCCTCACCTATAGGCATGAGCTGTGTGTCACGACCGAAAGAACAAGATCACGGATACATGCGCCTGAAACGAGTTTCCTCAGCAGGGTGTCCGGACTCTCTCCGTTAGAGAACGGGTGAGAAGCTCGGTCATCAGGGAGGGGCTCAGTGTCAAGCCGCTGCTCCTCCACATTGAGAAGAGCCAGATTAGGTGGCAGGGGCATCTGATTCGGATGCCCCCCGGACGCCTCCCCGGTGAGGTGTTCCGGGCACGTCCCACCGGAAAGAGACCCCCGAGGACGACCCAGGACACGTTGGAGAGACTATGTCTCTCGGACTGGCTTGGGAATGCCTCGGGATCTCCCCGGAAGAACTGGAAGAAGTGGCTGGGGGAAAGGGAAGTCTGGGTATCCCTGCTGAAGCTACTTCCCCTGCTATCTGACCCTGAAAAGTGGTAGATAATGGATGGATGGATGGATGGATGGATGAAATTATTCAGGGTGTCCAGTTGAATTCTTCTACACTAACCTTTCTTCTTCAACCTGAACCCAAAGCAGTCATCTCCACCTAATAGACCTGACAGAATTGTTCTTAAAAGACTGCCAAATTTCAATGGATAAAAAAACTAAAAAAAACAAAATCACCACATGCGTAAAATATAACTCAGAAATCTCTCGGGCTGCAGGATTGTGAGCGTGTTCGCTGAAGATACCGCAGACAGGCCTTCATCTGTCAATAAAACATTTGTCGTTTATTTATTTCTCATATGTAAGCATCTGCTTGTGACTTAGCCAACATGTCAAAATTTTAAACGTCAACGTGGCCCCTCAGCTAAAAAATATGCCCAGACCCTCCGAGGGGGACTACTTTGGGAGGCACCCACTCCCTCGGACTCTGCACCTCCTCAACACCTGACCTCCAGCTGCACTTTGACCGCCATCGCTCCGCTCTTTTAACAAGAAAGGCCATTACAAGCCATGCGAGTACAGTAGTTTTTTTGGTGGGACACGTGTGTACACCCCCCCACCCCCATAAATCACTTGACCTCGACTCGGGGTTGACCATGGATCTACAGCATGTTAGCATGACGACGTATGCGCCTTACATCCCAAAGAGGCCGGCATTTAACGTGTGCGGGGGTTGACTGGCGACAGTTAAAGGGGGTGGTGTGGGGTGGGGTGATGTAGATGGATGGTGCTAAGCTCAGGGTGGAGCCATCAGGCAAAGCGTCTCCCCCGCTTCTCCCAATGACTCACAGCAGCTGGCAAGACGGAAATGCACAGCAACAGTGAACGCATTGAGAGTCGGAACCGGTCAGAATGTTTGATAACGCATAGAATGACATAAAGAGCGGTTTCAAAAGATGAAATGTGAGAACGGGGCACACTGTAAGATACTCCAGAAAGAAAAACCTGTGACTCAGACGACCACCTACCACTGTCGCTCCAAGAGTGTGATCAAAAAATGGTAAAAAAAAAAAAAAAAAACGTTATTACTCCGCCTGGCCATATTTTAACGGAGACGGTGATAATGTGCAATCGAGTGATGGAAAAGGATAAACGGAACTGTTGCAACCTGCTTCAACGTCACTTTGAAACTTAAAATGCGTCCGGTATTGCTGCATTCCGCAAGAGCAACCGTCACACAACACTGTCATTTGCACACCATACCACTACCGTAATATCTCGAGTATAATGCGTCCTGAAGTATAATGCGCACCCCCAAAGTTGACCTAAAAAAAAAAAAAATCAGAAAAACCCTTCTACCAATGTACAATGCGCACCCTCAAAGTTGACCCCCCCCCCAAAAAAAAATCTGGAAAACCCTTCTACCAATGTACAATGCGTACCCTCAAAGTTGACCTAAAAAAAATAATCAGGAAAACGCTTCTACCAATGTACAATGCGCACCACCAATTTGCCGTTACCCATATGCTCAGAACATTAGGAATGACCTGTATTCATATTTTCTTAGGATTGTACTTGTATTGTTTTTCAAAATCTGTTCATACAACAATTATTAATAATAATCATTGTGCATGCGCTGATGTAGCGGTAATATAATCTCGGGACAGGCCACAGGACACGCTTTTCCTGGTCCCTGGAATTGTCAGGACAGAATCCCTCAACCAACTAAAATAAATGCTCAATGACGGCACATTTTATTAATACTGTTAACACATATTTCAGTTTTAAAAATATAAACTCTTTAACATTGTTTATTAAACACTGCATTAAATATTTGTGCAGAGTGCACATCCTTGGCCGAGCCTTCAAAAGAAGCATTACGACTCATCTCCAAGCCGTAAAAGATGCATAGTAGCTTTATTTAGCGCATCGTTGTGGAACTCATCATTGATGTCATGAAATATTTTTTTCATCCCAAAAGTTTGGGTTGCGCAGCGCAAACTCTCCCCCTCCGTTCGGCTCCAATCCGCCGCATCTTTCACTACGGCGTCAGGTGGCTATCAAAACTACGCAGAAACGATCATAAAGGGCACATTTTTTTTAAAAATCGAGCATTTCAATGCCCTCCCAATGTCTCCACGACGCTCGTATTACATAGTTTTGAGCTCACGTTTTTTTTTTTTGATAGCCACCTGAAGCCATTGAGGCGAGCTGTCGTTCTTTCGGACTGCGGCGCAACTTCCGGGTTTGCGGCATCATCGGCACGCGCTATCGTCTCATTTCTTTTAAAAGCTGCTGCACAACTAGCCGTTGTAGTCGACATTTTTTTTTTTTTTTTGTCTTAGTTTAAGCTAAAAACAAACTCACGGGCAGTCTGTTATGATCTTTGGAGCGGTAGCAACAAACATGCTACGCTAACGATCGAAAAATGCAAGCTCCTCGAGGAGGTCATAGAGTTCAGGTAGGCGGCACACATTACCGTAATATATATAAATGTGTAACATAAGACATTGAATATCATATCGAAATGCATATGTATATGTTTTTTTTTTAATCACGCTATGCACCTGAATAAGACTATACATTGTGTGTTTTTTATTTTTCATCCATACCTAGACATAATAACTTTTTGAAAATATTTTTGGGAAATATGTGCGCGTTATTTTCGAGAAATTACGGTAGCTGGCGGCACGACTCCCGCCTCGGCGGGGCAAATGTTTTCTTTGGAAGACGGCGACGACTCGGGGACTGGAACACAACGCGATTTGGTTTGCAAGCGCCGCGTCCAAAACTTTGGCGAACTTCGTCATCCGTTCGCCGTCGTCGGCTCGCTTTCCCGCTATTAGCTGTCTGTCGTTTAATGAGGAAAGAGTGAGCTCATGCGCACGTGGGTGATATTTAACAATATTTACAGCCAATCTGTCTGCCTGCTTCTGTTATAAATTTACATGTCACCAACAGTGCAAAAATTTCTTAACTATAATTTCCCTTCCATCATAACCCAAAAACAAGAGCTCCACAGGGCTTATGGCGGTGTCTAAAATAAATGAAAAAGAAAATATAAAACGGGGCTATTCATCCCTCTTTGCAGATTTAACTGAAATTATGATCAGAAATGAAAGAATATAGAAACACAGTTGCGCTCAGTTTTAGACAAAACAATTGTCATATGCTTAAATTATGTAAACAAGTAAGCATTCCTTCCCCGTGACGCTGATCAAGCTTTTCGTCTCGCGCATACTCGACTGCCATTAATCTCGGCGCGGCGGCCATTAGGAAGTGCGCGTAACATGCGGGTCGGCGCTGGTGTTTACATGTTCCGTCTCGCGAGGTCAGCTAGGTGCGTCTTTGTTTAAAATCAAAAACACCCCAAAAAAAAAAAAAAAAAAAAAAAAAAATGGCCCCCTCCGATGCCAGGGTTGGCTGTTGGATGTGTCATGTGACGGGACAGAAAGTAAACGCTCATGAAGGCATCCTTCCGAAATCCCTCGCATAGTCGCAAATATTCAGCAAGTGTAAATATACGCAGTAATACTCCCCCGGCGTAAATAAATGCACAAATGCAGGGTTCTCTAACCTTTGGGGTCCAGGGAGCAGAAAAGGAGCGCAAATAACTATTTCGATTACGTGCCAGCGAGCGAAAAATGTTCTGAATTTTGTGAAATCATAAACGTCCCTCGGCTGGGTAAATATTGGGAAATACTGCGATTCGAGCCCACCAAGTTTTTCTGCGATGTTGTCAGGAGCGCTTCAGTGACGCAGAAGTGAGTCGACCCATTACAACTTGTTACGCCATTTCAAAAAGTATTCAAAATATAGTTAACTCATTCATGGGCAGGATGGCTATTTTTTATTTTTATTTTTTATAATATTATATTTTTTGTATTTTATTCCAAAGTCCACAATCAAGGAAATAACTTTTTCGTTTAACGCATAAAACAAAGGGCAAAAAAAAAAAAAATGCAGCATCCCAAAACAGGGACGGGTATGTGATCAGTTCTGTGAAGTGGTACATACGAGAGATATGTTTATTCATGAATTATTACTCTCGAACGACACTTGCGCATTAATAATAGTGATGGATTAGCATTTTGAAGACAAACTCGGTTGCATACTGACCTTGAGGCAGCCATGTTGGGTCAGGAAGGAAAGGGAAATAATGAGTTATCCTCTCCTGATACCAAATTATGACTTCACATTTAAAACACTTCAATATTTTGATATACAGAAAGATATAATGCGTGAAAATTATCATGTCCCAAAAATGGGACACTGTCATAAACACAAAAATGATTATACTGATTTTAACTGCCTTATTTGGTTCTTTTCTTCTTTTAATCATATCCCGTAATTTCCGGCCTATAACCCGCAACTTTTTTTTTCCCACACGCTTTCAAGCCTGAGGCTTATGCGGCCGCAAGGGGGCTTTCGAGCGGAAAAGGTAAGAGTGAGACCGGTGGAATATATGTGCCGAGGAAGTGACTTTTACCGGTCCGGCCCTGTTAGCGCTGCGCTGCCGTGTTACTGCCGTGTCTCAGGGATTTTTACCAGTATGTTTTTTAACTGGCCGTTAGCGTGGCGGCGCTAGCGTTAGTATTAAAGCAGCGGCGCTAGCGTTAAGCTCTCTGTGTACCGTCTTTCTTTGTAAATATCTCGTGTTTCAATGTGGTGCGCTATCGTGTTACTGCCGTGTCTCAGTGACTGTTACCAGTATGTATTTTTTTTAACCGGCCCTGTTAGTGCGGCGCTAGCGTCAGTGCTGCGCTAGCATTAGCGTGAGCACGGCGACGCTAGCATTAAACTCTCTATGTACCGTCTTTCTTTGTCAATATCTCGTGTTTCAATGTGGGTTTCAATGTGGGCGCTTGCGTCTTTTACACGGCTGCGGCGTATGTATGTACCAAATGGTATTTCCTTTACAAACGTACTCGGTGAGGCTTATAATCAGGTGCGCTCTGTAGGCCAGGAATTATGGTATTTATTTATTTTTTCAATTTGTACAGTTTTTAACCCGTGTACAGTTGATTAATAAACATATTTGGTGGGGTTTTTTTTGTTTTTTTCATGAGGGGGGTGGGTCCTCTTTTGTTGCCGCTCGCAACACCTCGTAACACTTTGTTGTTGCCTCCTATGCTCAGCGGGGCTCCAATTACAAACTTTCCTCAGTTAACCGGGTTAAGCTCTTTTGCTGGACCTTAATCGCAGATACTTTCAAAAGCCTTAATTGAAAAAGAAACGATGAGAAAATATATTTGTAGAAGAGAAAGAGAAATAAACACGTTTTCCGTGTTAATTCCGCCAGCGAGGACTTTAAGGAAGAGGCCAGATTGAGTCTGAGCTGCGGGATTTACTCAAGGGTTTGTCGAGCGCTCGCCGCCACGGCGACGGGGTCATGGTAACCTGACAACAACGTCACAGCGCCAGTCCTTAGACGGGCAAAAGGGGAGCTTCCTCGACCACCTTTCTGGGGGTGGGGGAGGGTCACCACGTCCGACCGCTAATCCACGCCGGGCAACAAGTCACCGACTTAGCGACTAATTTCATCCTTCGCTCGCAGGAGGAGGGAGAGCAAGGGATTATGGGATGAGCAATGACCCAGAGGAGGGGAAACTAGCGGCAACATCACAGCTGAGAGAAAATCCGGCACCGCTTGTTTTGCGAGAAAACAACTTTTGAGTCTGGCCAAGAAAAGTCTCCAGTTTTCGGCACAATTGGTCGACTAGCAATTACTTGCTTTGGTTAGCTTTGGTTTTGACTCATCCCGTTCCATCCCTGCGGGATTTTGCGACGCCGCGATCCGTTCGTGCCAAACTGCTCGATGAAGTTTCCTGAAACTTTTCGGCTAATCACTGCCGTTTTTCCGTGATCGGCGTCGATCTGATGCGGCGTACGCCAACCACACAATTACGGCTCTCACCAGTGAATCTTTTTTAAATCATTTCTATTGATTATTGGTCGAATCATCGAATAATAATCACACCCTCCTACAATCTAATTTAATACATTTACCGTAATATCCGACCTATAATCCGCGACTTTTTTCACACGCTTTCAACCTTGAAGCTTATGCGGTGATGCGGCTAATTTGTGCATTTTTTCTAACAGCCACAAAGGGGCACTTGAGCGGAAAAGGCAAGAGTGAGACCGGTGGAACATATGTGCCGAGGAAGTAACTTTTACCGGTCTGGCCCTGTTAGCGCTGCGCTAGCGTGTTACTGCCGTGTCTCAGTGATTTTTACCAGTATGTTTTTTTTTACCTGGCCATTAGCGTGGCGGCGCTAGCGTTAGTGATGCTAGCGTTAGCATTAGCGCAGTGGCACTAGCGTTAAACTCTCTATGTACAGTCTATCTTTGTAAATATCTCGTGTTTTAATGTCAGTTTCAATATGGGCACATGCGGGTTTTACACAGCTGCGGCGTATGTATGTACCAAATGGTATTTCCTTTACATATGTACTGGGTGAAGCTTACAACCAGGTGAGCTCTGTAGGCCGGGAATTACAGTACTAACATGTTATTCCCATTTATGAGGGATGGACTTCCATCCTCAAACTGCAGATGTTGGTCCTGATTGTACGGCATAAATTTGGTGTACACAATTTGTTACAGCAAAATGCTAAACGGCAATTGCGATTAACATGCTAGCAAGCACAGTTTCAGGTCCAAAACTCCCAATTACAATTCTTCCACCAATATGTACGTTACACGTCAACCAGTATCTTAAGAATCATGAACACAAAGAAGCTCCTCGGTCATTTTTGGCAAAGTTTATCAGTGGCCCACCACCACGTCCGTCTCCAATAAATGTCCGTGTGTTCCGGCAGCGCTAATAGGGTTCCGGGCAATTTTTATTCTTTTTTTGGTCCTGGTGCCGCTACCAAGCACGTCAACCTCATTTTGAATTTGACTTAGCCGAAATAGTTTGAAAATTGGAGTTAGTTCCACATTCCAGTGTCCATCCATCCATCCATCCATCCATTCTCTTCACCGCTTATCCTGACGAGGGTCGCAGAGAGTGCTGGAGCCTATCCCAGCTGTCAACGGGCAGGAGGCGGGGTACACCCTGAACTGGTTGCTCGCCAAATCGCAGGGCACATCGAGATAAACAGCCGCACTCACAATCACACCTAGGAGCAATTTAGAGTGTCCAATTAACGTTGCGTGTTTTTGGAATGTGGGAGGAAACCGGAGTGCCCGGAGGAAACCCACGCAGGCACGGGGAGAACATCCAAACTCCACACAGGCGGGTCCGGAATTAAACCAGGGACCTCAGAACTGTGAGGCCAACGGTTTACCGACTGATTCACCGTGCCGCCACATTCCAGTGTCTTTTCCCGAAATGACTTTCTTCGCTTTTCTGATTGGCTAACCATCTGCCTTACAAGTAAAAAGCAAGTTATGGAATACATGGATGCACGAAAATCCTACATTTTGCCTCAAATATATTGATAATGGGATTAAAATAGCAAAACCATGCATGAGAATTCTCAAAAACACCTGTTTTTATTTTAAAAACACTCAAAGTTCACAATGATGTTCCGATCCACATTTTTATCCTGACTACTGATTGGCTGGATGCTACAAAACTCCACACAGTCAAGGGTTAGGTGACCTTCCACTACTCTGGAACCCAACTCCAACTCGTTTGCGTGGAGAATCACAACGTTGTCTAAGGGAGGCCCGCTCGGGTGTGGAGAGGGCAAATAAATCAACCCTCAGTCCCACTCGAGAATCACTTAATGCATTGCAGCGTAGCTTTAAATCTGCCAAGATGGAGGTGGTCTGGTTCAGGGAGCAAAGTACCAAAATGGAGCATCAGAGTCGTCCCCCTGGTTGTCCAGAGCCGCTTCAACGACTGATAAGACGGACGCGGCAGCATTCCAGCACCCCCCCCCCCCCCCATCCCCCCGACAATGTCCAGTCTACTCGAGGCGAGGAGTCGTCCCCCGGCACCGCACGTTGGAGTGTCTTGATGAGTGCTCAGATAAGGCAGGATGTCCTCCGACCGTATTCCGCGCGAGCTCGCTGATAAGAACATTTTTGGAGCGAGGCGCTGCGAGTGATGTCGGACACTTTGTTTGGATTAGCCGCTTGTGTACGTACGCACGAGTGGACGCGGCGTCTGGAATTACGCCGACCGCTCGTTAACGCTTGAAGTTTGGCACCGTGTCAATAGCTGGTATAAAAATTGAAAGTCGTAGTAGTAGTTAACCAGAGAAAAATAAACATGGCAGCACGGTGGATCAAATGGTAAAGCGTTTGCCTCACAGTTCTGAGGTCCCGGGTTCAATCCTGGACCCGCCTGTGTGGAGTTTGCGTGTTCTCCCCCGTGCCTGTGTGGGTTTTCTCCGGGCACTCCGGTTTCCTCAAACATGCAACATCATTTGGACGCTCTAAATTGCCCGTAGGTGCGATTGTGAGTGCCGACTGTTGTCTATCTCCATGCGCCCTGCGATTGGCTGGCAACCAGTTGAGGGTGTACCCCGCCTCCTGCTTGATGACAGCTGGGATTGGCTCCAGCATACCCGTGACCCTTGTGAGGATAAGCGGCTAAGAAAATGGATGGCTGTATTTGTAAGGGGATAGTCCAAGTCTTATTCTTCTGATTCGTAATCAAATAATATTTTTCATCTGATGTGGAGCATAACATTATTCAATAAACAATTCTCACTATTCAATTATATATTTTTTCATTATTGTTTGAGAATGTTGTCAATTTAGTCTAAAATTCTTCCAGCATTGTTTTTTTTTTTTTTATTATTTGAATTAATACTTTGGAAATATTTTTAAATAAATCTTACTACATGAGAAAATGTTGAAAATTGCCCCAAGATGCAACTGTGAGTGTGGCTGTTTGTCTCCACGTGCCCTGCGATTGGCTGGTGACCAGTTCAGGGTGTAACTCCGCCTCCTGCCCGCGACCCTCGTGAGTATAAGCAGCTAAGACAATGGAAACCGAAAATGCGGCTGTCAAGACCAGATCCCATAACGTTAAAAGTGGTTATGATGCCAAATATTCGTAAAATTGCTGACTGTGTACTAATATGACCAAAACTCATATCACAATATGTTTCTTATCGATACGATAAAAAACATCGATAAAAATGTGGAAAAACCCAATAACGTGACTGAAAAGTTTGGCACTGCAGACTTATTTTAGGTTTGTTGCGAATGGCTTCATGTACCTTGTACTGCTTGTACTAGTGACTTTTCTTTTTCCTAGCATGGTTCCCACCTTTAGCAATGTAGCCTGAACGCGTGTGTCGTGCAGGCTTTATCGGCGTTGTCGGTGAAGAGCTGTCGTCGGGATGGATTGCGGCGGGGGGCGGAGCTAATCAGCGCCTGTCCGCACCGCTCAGCGGGACTTTTACGTGTCCCGGTAATGTGAGTTTTCTCACGCTCAAGCTGCGAGAGTCTAATCATTTGGTGACGTCGGGTACAATGGCTTTCAACGCAACAGTGGAAGCGAAGGGGAAGCGAGCGTCGGGGGATAAACTACACAACTAGCGAGCACTCACATACAAGGCCGCTGGTGGAAATAACAAGTGCACGGATGCTAAGCGCAAAACCTGCAGTGACATGCGACACACAGTGTGTGTGGTTGTGTGGCTTTTGTGTGCGTGTGTGTTGGATCAGTGTTTGTTTTTCTATGGTTTTTTTGTGTGTGTGAGTGCTGTATATGTTTGTCTTTATGTTTTGTGCGTGTGGGGGTGTGTATTTTTCTGATTTTGTGTGTAGATTTTTGCTTTTTTGTGTGTTTTTTAAGTGCAAAGCCTGCAGTGACATGCGACACACAGTGTGTGTGTGTTGGTGTGGCTTTTGTGTGAGTGTATGTTGTATCAGGTTTGTTTTTGTACGTTTTTTTTTTTCATGTGAGTGCCTGTATATGTTTGTCTTTGCTTTTGTTTTGTGTGTGTATTTTTCTGATTTGTGTGTATATTTTTGCTTTTTTGTGTTTGTTGTATCAGGGTTTTTTTTTTCACGTTTTGTGTGTGTGAGTGCTGTATATGTTTGTCTTTATGTTTTGTGTGTGTGTGGGTGTGTATTTTTCTGATTTTGTGTGTATATTTTTGCTTTTTTGTGTGTTTGTTGTTTAAGCGCAAAGCCTGCAGTGACATGCGGCAGTTTGTGTGTATATGTGGCTTTTGTGTGTGTTTGTTGTATCAGTGTGTGTTTTTGTACGTTTTTTTTTTTCGTGTGAGTGCTGTATATGTTTGTCTTTATGTTTTGTGTGTATGTGTATATTTCTGATTTGTGTGTATATTTTTGCTTTTTTGTGTTTGTTGTATCAGGGTTTTTTTCATTATGTTTTTTTGTGTGTGAGTGCTGTATATGTTTGTCTTTATGTTTTGTGTGTGTGTATTTTTCTGATTTTGTGAGTATATTTTTGCTTTTTTGTGTGTTTGTTCTTTAAGTGCAAAGCCTGCAGTGACATGCGACAGTGTGTGTGTTTGTGTGGCTTTTGTGTGTGTTTGTTGTATCAGTGTGTGTTTTTGTACGTTTTTTTTTCGTGTGAGTGCTGTATATGTTTGTCTTTGTTTATGTTTTGTGTGTAAGTGTATTTGTCTGATTTTGAGTGTATATTTTTGTTTTGTTTGTTGTATCAGTGTTTGTTTTTGTATATTTTTTCGTGTGCATATTGTATGTTTGTCTTTGTGTTTTGTGTGTGAGGGTGTGTATTTTTCTGATTTTGTGTGTATATTTTTGCCTTTTTTGTGTTGGTTTAAGCGCAAAGCCTGCAGTGACATGCGGCAGTGGTGTGTACGTGTGGCTTTTGTGTGTGTGTTTTCAGTGTGGTATCATGTTTTGTGTGTGTTTTTTGTACGTTTTTTTTTTAGGTGAGTGCTGTATATGTTTGTCTTTGTTTATGTTTTGTGTGTGTATTTTTCTGATTTGTGTGTATATTTGTGCTTTTTTTGTTTGTTGTATCAGGGTTTTTTTTCATGTTTTGTGTGTGTAAGGGTGTGTATTTTTCTGATTTTGTGTGTATATTTTTGCATTTTTGTGTTTGTTTAAGCGCAAAGCCTGCAGTGACATGCGGCAGTGTGTGTGTATGTGTGGCTTTTGTGTGTGTTTGTTGTATCAGTGTGTGTTTTTGTACGTTTTTTTTTTCGTGTGAGTGCTGTATATGTTTGTCTTTGTTTATGTTTTGTGTGTAAGTGTATTTGTCTGATTTTGAGTGTATATTTTTGTTTTGTTTGTTGTATCAGTGTTTGTTTTTGTATATTTTTTCGTGTGCGTATTGTATGTTTGTCTTTATGTTTTGTGTGTGAGGGTGTGTATTTTTCTGATTTTGTGTGTATATTTTTGCTTTTTTTGTGTTTGTTGTTTAAGTGCAAAGCCTGCAGTGACATGCGACACACAGTGTGTGTGTTGGATCAGTGTTTGTTTTTGTATGTTTTTTTGTGTGTGAGTGCTGTATATGTTTGTCTTTATGTTTTTTGTGTGTGTATTTTTATGATTTTGTGTGTATATTTTTGCTTTTTTGTGTGTTGTATCGGTGGTTGTTTTTGTATACTTTTTTTTCGTGTGAGTGCTGCATGTCTTGGTTTGTTTTGTGTGTGTGTATTTTTCTGATTTTGTGTGTATATTTTTGCTTTACGTGTTTGTTGTGTCAGTGTTTGTTTTTCTGTCTTTTTTCTATGAGTGCTGAATATGTTTGTCTTTGTTTATGTTTTGTGTGTGTGTATTTTTGCTTTTTTGTGTTTGTTTTTGTATGGGGTTTTTTCATGTGAGTGCTGTATATCTTTGTCTTTGTTTATGTTGTGTGTGTGTGTATTTTTCTGATTTGTGTGTATATTTTTGCTTTTTTGTGTGTTTGTTGTACCAGTGTTTGTATTTGTATGGTTTTTTTTCGTGTGCGTATTGTATATGTTTGTCTTTGTTTATGTTTGTGTGTGTGTGTGTGTGTGTAGATTTCTGATTTTGTGTGTATATTTTTGCTTTTTTATGTTTGTTGTATCAGTGTTTGTTTTGTATTTTTTTTTCTCGTGCGAGTGCTGTATATGTTTGTCTTTAATTATGTTTTGCATGTCTGCGTGTGTTTTTCTGATTTTCTGTGTATATTTTTGCTTTTCTGTGTGTTTGTTGGTGCATTTGTGTGCATTCTTTCTTTGCATGTGTGTACGTGTATTTTTTGCAACTATGCATGCATATATTTTTTGTGTTTGTTTTTGTGTATATTTTTTGCTTTTTTTGTTGTGTTTGTTCGTGCATTTGTGTGTTCTTTTTTGCATGTGTATTTTATACAACTATGCATGTATATAGTTTTGAAATGTGTTTGTTTTTGTGCGAAAATTTTTGCTTTTTTGTGTTAGCGCATTTGTGTTTTCTTTCTATGCATGTGTATTTTATACAAATATGCATCTATATGTATTTTTGAATGTGTTTGTTTTTGTGCATCATTTCATTCAAGTTTTTATTTTTTATACTTTGTGTGTGCACTTAAATTAGTTTCTTGTTTGCATTGTGTGTTGTTTTTGAGTGTTTGTCTTCATGTGAGCATATTATTGCATGCATTTTTGTGTTTGTTTTGTTTGTGTAGTTCTTTTTCTGTAGGTATATTTTGTGGTTGGCACAGTGGATCGGCTGGTAAAGCGTTGCCCTCACAGTTCTGAGGTCGCGGGTACAATCCCGGACCCGCCTGTGTGGAGTTTGCATGTTCTCCCCGTGCCTGCGTGGGTTTTCTTCCGGCACTCCGGTTTCCCCCCACGTTCCAAAAACATGCAACAATAATTGGACACTCTAAATTGCCCCAAGGTGTGATTGTGACTGCGGCTGTTTGTCTCCACGTGCCATGCGATTGGCTGGAAACCAGTTCAGGGTGTACCCCGCCTCCTGCCCAATTACAGCTGGGATAGGCTCCAGCACTCCCCGCGACCCTCGTGAGGATAAGCGGTGAAGAAAATGGATGGTATATTTTGTGTGTGTGAATATAGGAATCTTTGTGTATTCGCATGCATGAGTGATTTTGAAAGCCTGTGTGTCTATTTGTGTGATTTTGTGTCTTTTTGCGTTTCAGATGATCTCCGCAAAGCCAGTGGAGGCAAAACAGAACTGTAACTACCCAAACCCTCCAAATGGCCGCCACCGCCGCGTTTGCGGGTTAACGGCAGACGCAAAAAAAAAACCAAAGAAAAAAAAAAATGTAGACGACTTAGTCCCGGCGCGAAAAGGCCAGATTAACGCGCTTTCTCACAGCTTGAGCGTCGGAGCTAAAAGTGATTTAGCGAGGCTTACGCTAGCTCTGCGGCGGGGACGGAAGGTCTCGCGAGGGAGCTAACGACAGCCCCTCCATCTCGGGAAGCTGCCGGATCAGGGAAATTAAGTCTTAATTCTGTCACTTGTGCGATTTCTGGCAAAAAAACGTGTTGTTCGCCGACCAAGATGTATACAGTACACAAAACAACTACCAGGATTAATTAACACTACAAGTATGATGTTTATCATGTGTGAGGTAGGCAGGTAAGTAGTAATCCAACGGGATCGTTTACTTGACATCACAGCCACATCCCCATTTGTCAGAGGGCATGCACACCATCCATCCATTTTCTTTTGCCGCTTATCCTCACTAGGGTCACAGGGAGTGCTGGAGCCTATCCCAGCTGTCAACGGGCAGGAGGCGGGGTACACCCTGAACTGCGTTTTTACTGCTGAAATACTTTTCACCCTCGGCTGTCATCTGTTTGAGATGCTGATCGGGTGTCTCGTTCGAGGCTTATAATATATTAATACATAACTTTGAGTATATGATACTGTTACAATCAAGTTATAACATTTAAATGCAGTTCACCCCCCCCCCCGTGTAGAATCCAAGAGGAATGTAGCATTTCCGAAGCAAAATATTTGTTGTGTAAAATACTCAAGCTGTGTACTTACAAGGCAAAATCTAACAGTTGGGGTGAAAAATAACACTGATATCAAAGATTTAGTCAAGAATATAAAGTAAAAAAAATGTAAAAATAAAGTATATAAAGTATAGCATTTTGAGTTTAAAATGCATTTGAAGCTAGTTAGAAAAAAAAAGACTTCCAGCCATCCATTTTTGAGCTGCTTATCCTCACGAGGGTCATGGGAGTGCTGGAGCCTCTCCCAACTGTCAAAGGGCAGAAGGCGGGCTACACCCTTGAAATGGTCGCCAGCCAATCGCAGGGCACATCGAGCCAAACAGTTGCACTCACAATCACACCGAGGGGCAATTTAGAGTGTCCAATTCATGTTTTGAGTGCCCGAAGAAAACCCACGCAGGCATGGGGAGAAACATGCAAACTCCACACAGGCGGGGTCGGGATCGAACCCAGAAACCTTTACCAACTGATCCACCGTGCCGCCGGATAAACACTAATAAGTACAAATTTACTTTAGTGTCTAGTTTTGCTTCCTCTTCCAAAAATTATATTTTTGTGTGGCAAGACTTGAATTATTTATTTTGGTCTCTTTTTTTTTTTTTTTAAACATCACAAAAACCTGCCACTGGACTTTTTATAATCGAGTTTTTCGCTCCCTTCTCCGCCTTTATTAATAATTCCATTATTGACTGTTTTGTTTGTGGGAACATAAATCAATACACGCGTTAAATACATACCAATCTTTATTTTTATTAATTGTATGAATCTTATTTTATGGTGGGGAGGGCAATGAGTGCCTTTTTTTTTTTTTTTAGGATTTGAGGACCTGCGCCCGAAAATGTGCCAACGTGTGATGCTTTAAAAAAAGAAATATGAAACTTTCCCAATCGTGAAATAATGGCAGGAAACGTTGAATCGCAACTTCTTCATCTTGGAGATCCAGCAAAGTTCTCACTGTTGCTAATAATAATAATAAAAAAAAAAAAAAACGATCACAACTCGTCGTTACACTGTCACGCATTATTTTGTCCGCAGACATTTAATTCATCCATATTTTAACAGCGTTCATTTGGCCTCGCAGAAAGAAAAACACACACAGGGTGAGCTCATGTCGTATTTCAGTCGGCGTCTCGGCGGTTTTGCCAAAGTACACCCAAAAAAAAAAAAAAAAAAAAGTTACATCAGCAACTAAAGTGGGTCAGCAGCAGCTGCCGCACTAAATACTTATTTGACTACTTTATTGCTTTTTGAATGTAACCTTGGCGAAGTAAATTATGCCGGAGGAATAAGGAATACATCATAATAATTACGGCCGAGTGGCTTTGTGAACAAACTCTCCCGTCCTTATCATGTTGAGATAATAATTGAAAAGAAAATATGAAGACATTTTTTTTTTTTAAAAAGTTGCTATCGCGGTATACTTTTACGCAGGTTAATTGTAGCTTCTGCCATCTAGTGGAAGACAATTGAATTGTTCCGTCTGTCACGACACCTCATCCAAATCGAAACAGAGATGTGCAAAGATAGATTTGTTGTAAATTAATAATACATTTTGGACCAATTGAGTGAAATCGGATAACGTCCTCGAGCAGACGTGATGAATTCTCACACCACATAAAAATGATTTGAATATCTTCAACCAATAATTCCAGTGCTCTTTTTGTTCCCCATGAGTTTTGTAAATTGAGACGACGACATCTATTGATTATCAATATTGATTGCAACAGTGTATTGCACACAAACGCATAAAAATACCCACAAAAACATGCAGACACACAAACACACAACAGATGCACTTTTGCATTACGTAGCTCTGCACACACACACTTCAGCATCTGCAATCAGAGAAATTTTTGAATATATTTTGAATATTCAATTATTACTAAAGTTAAAATTTAAATGTTGAATTTTCTCGTAATAATAATAATACATTCTAATAAAAACCCAATCAATCAATAAATGAAAGAACAGAAAATACAATCAAATGGTAAAAATACAAATATTAATGTACAAAAAACATCAATAATGGGAATTAATTGTCATATAATACTGCCAATGTTTTGAATGGATTCAAGTATTTGTACACATTTTTTTTTACAGTTAAGTCACGGTAAATGGCAGTCCGACTGCTTCCGTTGCACCGTGTATTTATTTATTTTATTTTTTTTTAGAGGAGGGTGTGGAATTTATGTTTTGTGCTCTTATATGGACCCAGTTCAGTCTCTAGTGGTTTGGAAGACACATCACAACTCACCTGTGTAGGATCCATTTTTTTTTCCCCTTTGTACTTTTAAATACACCAACAACTACACAACACATTCCTTCACAAACAACGACGACGACGCGCTGCTAATTCCCGCGAGCGGCGCAGCCCAACGGCGAGCGTCTCTCGCTTTCCTGGTTTCGCGGTGTGCGTGTCACAAATTGTCAGGGCCCTCTAAATCCGTTCCAATCCATTTGCTTGTCCCTTTGTTTGTGTTTGGGCTCACCTCCTCTGGCGGGAATCGGGACGCACGGCATTAATTATGCGCCTGGTGAACTCTAAATTCATGAATTCACGCCAGGGTTTGACGCACCTGAAGGAAATATTTGGGTGGGATGGTTGGGGGCACAGGAAATGACCATTTTTATGTTTTCTTTTCGGGTTCTTCTTAGGGTGGTGGCCACCCTCTGGTGGCTACTTAAGGAAACTGCACCGGGGAAAATAAAAGAAGCCGTCAAGACTCGGCCGGGGCTCAGAACCGTCTTATGGAGCCATTTTGGGGGCCCACACAACAACAACAACAACAAGCATTATGGTAATAATGTGCGGTTTGAAAGATGATATTTCGTTGCCTTCCAACCCCGAGGCCACGTTTCTCGTCTCCAATGCACCCCCGCCCCCCCCCATCTCTTTTTGTCCGTTTTGTTTATTTTAATGGCTCTCAAAGATCCCCGCAGGGGTTGTTTGCTCAGGAGAAGTCAGAAACTCCAAATATCTTCCACCCCCCCCCCACCTTCTTCCTTTTTACTCTCGCAGCCTCTTCAGCTGCTTGAGCCCCCTGAAATCCTCCGAGTGAGTGAGTACAACCCTGTTGTCAAACGCCCCCCCCCACCCCCCCCTTTCCAGTACACACACCCAAGCAGCATCTCTGCTTTGCTATGCAACAGCTTCACATCTCTGGTTTCAAGTTCCCTTTGTTCATAATCCGTAAAACACGGCTCCATAAAATAAAAAAAAAAAATCACCAAAATACCAAAATGAACAACTTCAATGTCATTTTAATATGTCGAATTATGACGTGTTAAGCCCATTTGGTGCACATAGCTATCATGGATGCACCCGAAAAGAATTCGACGACAAGGTCAGTACGGTACAAGACTTTCAAAATAATAACGTGGGTCAATTTGACCCACGACCTAACAACGGGTTTCATATAGCATAGTGAAAAAAAATAAATAATTATGAAAATATTGACGTGACCCCGCAGCACACCAGCTCGGATGAATATGAAAAGTCAATTTTAAAATAATGATAAAAAGAAACAACAACAAAAAGTCAAAATTTCAGACACAGCTCACTTTGACCGACAACATAACAGGTCGGTCAATTCTATTAAATGTTTGTCGTATTATTAATAATTTGTGATGGCGCGTGATACTTTTTAATTTATAATGAAGTACGCAAAAGGATGTAAAATATATTATTCATTGTAAAGGTTATCTAAATACATTTGACTTTCTTCTACTGGATTTGAAATATTAGCGATTTTACATCTGTATGCTAACCGTCGGTAACGTCACGGCTACAACTGACCCCACGTCATTTCTCGAGTCTTTTGCCGGCTTTGCTCTTTTCCCGTTCGAACGAGTGTTTTTTTTTTTTTTTTTTTTAATCCTAAAATGGTTCTGAATCGACAAAGTATATCAATTAATAAACCAAACGGAGCGGCAGGATCTTGCCCGGGCTCCGCAGAAATCCGGCCCCCTTTCGCTAACGCGCTAACGGCGTTAGCGTGCCCGTCGGACGCCGTCGGTGCCTCTCCTTCAACGATTATCTGTACGTCAGCCCCCGTGGCTGCGGCCCGCCCGCGATCCGCCGGTTTTTTTGGCCCGGCGCATTAAACGGGATGAATATTGATCTGCGAAAGAGGATTTATTTATTTCACGCTCCATCCCAAAGATCAACTGCGAGCGGCTTTGCGGCGGATCTGCCGAGGTCTTACGGCGCAAAGCTAGTGCACACACGCCGCTTTGGACTTGACATTTTGGGCCTGGAAGGAGACCAAAGAGTAAATTCTGTGCAATAATCCCAGATAAATGAGATGATCACTAGCAAAGCTTAGAGGTAGTTAAGTGGCCTACCGCTTAAGTCGGCCCGACACCGGCGTCGGAGGGTTCGACGCCCACCTGAGGACCACCTAAGCCCGGACCTTTATCCGGAGTTTACAGTAGGACTTGTCGTTTCAGTGCCATCTTTAATTATTATCATTTCCGATACCATGGCGTTTATTACTCGATGTGATTTTCGATAGAGTCGACGATGGAACTTGAAATCTTCATGGGAATCTCAATCAATTTCCAACCTCACAACTTTTATGATTACAATTTTCGATAAAACCGCTTTCATTACTTTGGATGATTTTGAGTTTACAGTAAAACTTGTAATTTTAATATGAAACCCCATTACAATGATTTTCTTTCTTAAAATTGTATCCTTAAAAATACTAAAATGTCAACTTTAATTATTATTACCAGTTTAAGGACTTTATTTTATTCATGATTAATTTTACCAAGGGGACAACTTGAAATTTTATCATTACCAATCTCAGAATTTCCATTCTTACTTTCTTATGAAACTAAACACTTGAATTATCTGAATTCACATTTTTATTTTTATTAACCTCAGAACTTTAATTATTATCAAATCAAAGAACTTTAATGACCAATGTACAAGAACTTAAAAATTATTTTAAGACATTTATAATTATAAATAGTAAACCAAGAATGTTTATTCCAAACAATGAAAAAAAAATTGAATTCTAAAATAATTATTAATCTCAGAATTTAAATTTTTAAGATTGGGATTGATCGTCGGGCCACAGGGGTCATGTGATCACCGTGGTCACGTGGGTTATGAAACTGAGCTGCTTCTAAGCTTTTAAAAATCCTCATAAAGGCCTCGTCACTCTCTGCCAGCAAATTTAGCCCACCGTCATCAAAATCATCATCATTATGATGATTATTCAATACAAACACATAATTTTTTATTCACATTTTATTTATCATGTATTATTGTATTTGTTTACTATTTGGCAAAAACACATCTATTATATTTGAGTGTTTGAGGTTGCGTGGGAATGTGCAAGCAAGCTGATGTGGGGGGGGTGCAGGTGTAGTTACCTGACTCGCCGGTAGATGGCGCGTGACGCCTGCTTTCGAGGGAACTGCACCGCCCAGCACACTGCAGAAAAAGCGCAAAAACCAAATACAATAAATTGCAGCCTCAATTATTATTTTCACTCAAATCAGTACACGACAATCTCCTCAAAAGTGTTTGAATTAATTATTAAAAGCGTCATGAAAAAAATGTGCAGTGGGCCAAATAAAAAAAATAATCCCATTCAGGTTAATTTGCAAAAAAACATTTGAAAAATCGTGCAAAAAAAAAAAAAAGATTTGCAAATACAAACTATAATTACGCAATTAATAATTTAGACTAATAACAGGAACTAAAGGTGGATTAAAGATGCAAATAATCAAGATGAAATAAATAACTACTAATATACAAGTGTGCAAGTATAAATAAGAATTGTAAATATAAAAACATCTGGAAGATTCATAAAAATAGAACAAATATATTGTAAAGATTGACAAAACAAATGAATAAAAATAAGGAATAAATCCAAATAATAAAATATGCATATCAGTAAATAATACATTCATTTAAAAATGTATATGATTAATACTAAGATAGAGTGATCAGCTAAAATTAATGTAGGTCGTAAAATCAGAACCAAATTTAAATTTATGATAAGAAAATACTTTTGAAAAACAAGATACAATTTACAAAATTATTTGAAAATACTAGCAAAATAGATGTGTGTGGGGGGGAATAACATGAAATCATATTCATGAAATAAATTTTAAATTCAAATGAAAGTACAGATAAAGATGACAGAATCCATTTATAAAGATTAAGACAAACAAAATATACGAATTAAAATTTTGGGAAATGAATAGTCAAAATTACGACGAATAAATAAATAAAACTACTATTAATAACAAATGAAACATAAACAGAAATGTAAAAAAAAACCCCATACATATGAGTTATGGCACGGGAAAAGAAGCCCAGCCGAGTGGATGATTGTCCACAGGGGAGCTGACATCTCGTCGAGCTTCTCATAAAAGGCTCCTGCATGTCTTGAGCCCATCAAATTAAAGTGGGGAATTATTGCAACGAGGGTGGGGGGGATGTGGAGGGGGGGGGGGGAGCTTTAATTGAGATGTATTTGATTGCAGCCCTGAAGAAGAAGAACTGAAAAAGGAAGACGAGCAACCGAACGAAGCCTCTCCGTGTTTTCCGCGTGTGGGTCTGCGCTTGCACGTCCGGCTCCATATATTTTGCAGCAGGACATCATTGTCTTTGCTTAGACCCCCCCCCCCCCCATATATTTTTTTTTTTAACAACCTCGACGCCATCCGTCTTGCGCGCGCGCCAGAAAAGTGTCAGGGCCTCTGAAGGCGAACGTGCCGTGGCAGCGAGCGAAGCGCACGCCGTGGATGGATCGGCCAAAATTGTCTGCAAAAGAAAAAGAATGTCTTGTGCAATGCGGGAGAAACCGTCGCTCGTCAAAAAAAAAAAAAAAAAGGGGGGGGGGGAGCTCCTTCCTGCGTGCTGCAATGCAGCAGCGGCCGCGCTGCATCTGCAGGTAAACTGTGCAGTGCTCAAATCGGGACAATCGCATGAAAACAATGCCGTGAAATTATTGTTTGCGTATCATTATTTTCATTTTGTAGCGTTTCCCTTGACTTCCCTGTTTTTGGTACTTTATAATCATGTTATTACTGTTTTGTCCAATCCGATTTGACTCATATGTGTTGCCTTGTCAGTGTTATCTGTCCAATTATGATTAATCCATTGCAACTCCTTCCGGTATGCTCGACTTGGCCACCGGGGGGCAGTGGAATATTATCGTGGAGCCAAACGCCGAAGAATTTCACAACTTGTGACTCAGTAAACTGCAAAAAACATAAATTATTTTTAGCAAATAAATATCAACGCTATTCGTCGGGGCGTCTGTGTCATTTTTCATCGGGCGTTGGTTGGCATTAAGGTCGCTAAAAATAGACAGCGTCCAATACATGGATTTCCGATGACGTCACCACAGTCCCAAGATTCCCTCGTCCACCATCTTGTGTGTCACTAGCAGTAATTGGAAACCGATCTATTCTCTTTGTTTGATGTTTAGTTTGACAGTAAACATCACCACGGAAGGTTCCAGCAGGTACCAAACGCACGTCCCGCCGACCACTGATCAGAATTCATGCTGGAAGCTTCTGTAGCTCTCTCTGGGTGATAATTCTGATTTTATTTTTACAATCCATCGTTACGCAAACACGCGGGCGGCCGCTCGTGACCACCCCGGCGCGCGACCGCGCTCAGCAAAAGAGCAGCCACGCCTCAGATAAAGGTCCTTAACCTCGGAGCTCGCCGAGTGGCCCTCGCCGCATTAGCGCTTAATGGGAACACGGCGCACAGATTAGAACGGGGAGTCTATTAGGCACAAAGACCGAGCAAGTAGCGGCATATTAAAACCGAGCGCCGGGGTCACGTTTAATGCGCCGTTAGCTCCGCGCGGAACGGTACTGTATGGCTGCACGCTGCATGGCAATGGAAACGCACTTCAACAAGGGCGGCGCCGATGCAGTGCATTATGGGGTACCTTGTCCTTCTTGACAAAGAGTGAAGCCAAATTTGGATCAACTGCATGTTCTTGTAGTCTACGGTGTTTTTACTACTGATAATACATATAAATATAGTTGTATAATATATACTGTGTTTTGTACTGTATTACCCAATGGAAAGTTGGGAAAAAATTCAGCCCTTGGTCCCAGTTTCACTGATCAACATGAAATTGGGGGAACATGCTTACCGTAACGGAACACACGAAAAAGTCTCAAGGACCTTCGTCTGGAATTGAACAGGAAGTCGTCCATAATGGTTTGAACCAGTCATTTTGAGTCAATTCAAGATTTCCAATTGACTCCTCCGAGGAAATTGCCTAATTCAAAATTCGGTCAAGGAATGACCATTTTTTTGGGACCACCAAACGTCTGAAATGTGGCAATTTTTGCAAACGTGTCCTGGTGAAAATAGAAAATAAAATAATGAAAAAATTAAATAGTTGGAGTCCAGAGAACGACCACCTCAAACAGTAGCGCCCCCTGGAAATCTATAAAATCAAATACCCAATCAAGAATTTGTTTGCCCAAATGAGCCCCAATCGGAAGAAGGTACCCAAGATGCTAAATCGACGAACCTTTTCGCTTGCGTCGCTAACGTTGGTGGAACATGACATCAATGTTTGTCGGTCATTTTTACGATTATTATAACAGAACAAATTAGCACCCGATGGCGGTTTCAGGGCGGCAAGGTGGATCAGCTGGAAAGCCTCACAGTTCTCCGGCCAAATCCTGGCCCTGCCTGTGTGGAGTTTGCATGTTCACCCTGTGCCTGCGTGGGTTTTCTCGGGCACTCCGGTTTCCTCCCACACCCCCAAAACACGCAACATTAATTGGACACTCTAAAATTGCCCCTAGGTGTGATTGTGAGTGCGGCTGTTTGTCTCTATGAGCCCTGCGATTGGCTGGCGACCAGTTCAGGGTCGAGCCCGCCTCCGACCAATTGACAGTTGGATAGGCTCCAGCACTCCCTGTGACCTTTGTGAGGATAAGGGGCTAAGAAAATGGATGGATGGATGTATTTGTAGGGGGATAGTCGAAGTTTTATTCTTCAGATTCGTCATCAATATTTTTTTCATTTGATGTGTAATAACACTATGATCATAACATTATTCAATAAGAAATTCTCATTATTCAATTATATATATTTTTATTATTGCGTGAAAAGGTTGTCACTTTATTCGAAAATTCTTTCAGCATTGTTTTTATTATTATTCGAATTATTACTTTGGAAATATTTAAAAATAAATCTTACTACATAAGAAAATGTTAGATATTTTTTATTTTAAGCATTTTATAACATTTATAACAATATTGTAATGATTACTTCCAATAATATTTTTTCATGAACAGTTTAACAGGTCTACCCCGCCTCCTACCAATTGACAGTTGGATAGGTTCCAGCGCGCCCTGTGACCCTTGTGAGGATAACCGGCTAAGAAAATGGATGGAAGGATGTATTTGTAAGGGGATAGTCTAAGTTTTATTCTTCTGATTCGTCATCAATATTTTTTTCATTTGATGTGTAGTAACACTACTATGATCATAACATTATTCAATAACCAATTGTCATTATTCAATTATATATATTTTTATTATTCCTTGAGAATGTTGTCACTTTATTCTAAAATTCTTACAGCATTCTTTTTTGTATTATTCAAATTATTACTTTGGAAATAATTTTAATTAAATCTTACCACATAAGAAAACATTACATATTTTTTTATTTTAATGTAATTTTTTTCAACACTTTTAACAATATTTTAATAATTACTTCCAATAATATTTTTTCATGAACAGTTTAACAGGTCTAGTCCGCCGCCTACCAATTGACAGTTGGATAGGCTCCAGCGCTCCCTGTAACTTTTGTGAGGATAAGGGGGCTAAGAAAATGGATGGATGGATGTATTTGTAGGGGGACAGTCTAAGATTTATTCTTCTGATTCGTCATCAATATTTTTTTTATTTGATGTGTAGTAACACTATGATCATAACATTATTCAATAAGAAATTCTCATTATTCAATTATATATATTTTTATTATTGCTTGAAAAGGTTGTCACTTTATTCTAAAATTCTTTCAGCATTCTTTTTATTATTATTTGAATTATTACTTTGGAAATATTTAAAAATAAATCTTACTACATAAGAAAATGTTAGATGTTTTTTATTTTAAGCCTTTTATAACATTTATAACAATATTGTAATAATTACTTCCAATAATATTTTTTCATGCACAGTTTAACAGGTCTACCCCGCCTCCTACCAATTGACAGTTGGATAGGTTCCAGCACGCCCCGTGCCCCTTGTGAGGATAAGCGGCTAAGAAAATAAATGGATGGATGGATGGCAGTTTCAGTTAAGTCAGCCATTTTAAGGGAAGGTCTTAGAAAATCTGTGTTCTGGTTGAAAGCAGCCATTTCCTAGCTCGTCCTTCAACGCACTCCAACTAGAAAATTATGACAAAATGAGCCCAAAACGTGATTTACCGCGGCTGGTCGTACGACTCAGTTTGACCGATTTCAAACAACCGAGCAGGAGATACTCAAAAACGCTCGTCGACGGCATCAACGCGCGCGACAGTCGAGGCGAGTCGAACTAACGGCAAAGACAACGCCGTCGAACTCAATTCCAAGCCGGCTGCAGTCGAACGGCTCAACGGTGCCGACGACTCGTGACAGTGCAATCGTGGACGCCGCGAGCGCAAACGTAGACGCTAAAAAAATGAGACGGAGGGAAGTGTCGACCGAGGGAACCGTGAAGAGTTTTGCACGTGCTCACGGAATAAAGCACGCGGGGTTATTTTATTATTTCAATCCGAAGGAGAAGAAGGCGAGGAAATGAGTCACATCTGTGCTTGTTAACTTTGCGTGGATGTGCTAAAAAAAAAAAAAAATGACTCAAATATGGTTTTGTGCACGCTTGTTACCGCTGATCCCTTTTTAATGAAATTGGACGAAGAAGAGGTGGGACGAAAACTAAAAAGACATTTCTTCTTTCTTCGCGCATGACATCATGTTGGCGGACACGCAATCATAACTGGACCGTGACCCAATAGATGTGCCGTTTAAGCGATATAGAAATAATAATAATAGAGGGGCGGGCAAAGGAAGGCGTTTAAGTGAAGGGATTTTTTCTTTTTTTTTTTTTAAGTGGACGACAGCCAATGATTGATTGAGGCGTACGCTCGAGATACGGTTTTGTGTGCACGGGTTTTAGTGGACTACTGGATTTGCTGTTTCAGTCATTTGGGTCATTTGACGTGACGTTTTTGTTTGTTTTTAAGTGAATTGAAGCTACTGTATCCAGTATAGTAGTAGTAGTAGTAGTAGTAGTATTCTTGAGGTTTATCGTTTCAAGTTACTTTTTTTTAACAGTAGTCGTGTTGGAAAAGTCCATTTGAGGAATTTCTTTAAACGGATCTGAAGTCCACAATTAAGGCCACTATTTTTACACTTTTTTTAGTACAAGGAGTCTTCGAGTTAAGACGGTCTCGACCTCAAGACGTTTCGACTTTACAACTCCCCTCCCCCGTCCGCCATTTTGTCCGGCTAATGCTTGTCCCTCATCGCAGCAAATTGGTGGTGCGCATTGTACATTGGCGCAAGGGTTTTCCTGTTTTTTAGGTCAACTTTGGGGGTGCGCCTTATACTTCAGGACACATTGTACTCAAGAAATTATGGTGGTGCGCATTGTACATTGGCGCAAGGGTTTTCCTGTTTTTTAGGTCAACTTTGGGGGTGCGCCTTATACTTCAGGACATATTATACTCGAGAAATTATGGTGGTGCACATTGTACATGGCGCAAGGGTCCTGTTTTTTGGTCAACTTTGGGGTGTGCCTACATTTCAGACTATTATACTCAAGAAATTATGGTGGTGCACATTGTACATTGGCGCAAGGGTTTTCCTGATTTTTTTAGGTCAACTTTGGGGGTGCGCCTTATACTTCAGGACATATTATACTCGAGAAATTATGGCAGTGCGCATTGTACATTGGTGCAAGGGTTTTCCTGATTTTTTTGGGTCAACTTTGGGGCTGTGCCTTATACTTCAGGACTCATTATACTCGAGAAATGACGGTATGCTCCAAGTCGAGTTTCTCCACATCAACCAGGTGAGTGAGTCCGAACCGAGCCTCGTCGTACGAGCTGATAAAGCCTGCTCAGACGAGAGGGGAAAAAGTATCGTACATTTGACATCCGGAAAAGTCCGTTTGCGATCGATTCGCTGCCCTGAAAATTTAATGACTGGGGTGAATGACAATATTCACGGGAAGAGTGCAGGATTAAGACTTTTGCGCAGCATCGTTTATATAGCGCAAATAGTGGCCTCTCCCACTGCATGATTGACAGACAATCCTTTGGGCCGAAGTGTGTCTCGGTTCAACCACACAAACGCGAGGATTTGGACAAATAAAGGCAACTGCATGCGCGGTTTACATGAATATAAACACGTGACGCGACGCCGTAAAAGCCAACACTACTTGAGGAAACGTGGCAAACAGCAAAGTGGGTTAAGAGCTAGAAAGCGATACAAATAAGTCAACTACAGCAGAGGAACATGTCGGTAGAGGCATCACGCAGTCAAGAGAGCGCATCGCAGCTGCCCCGGCCGATGATGACGGCTCTCTAATGAGCGCGCCGGCAGCTCCGCCGGCGTGGGCAGGGTTAACTGCGCTTATAGGTGGAAGCCTTGAAAACAATAAGCCTCCCGTGAGCTTTGACAGTATATCCTCGGATTTAAAAGTCGCTCTCTTTAAAGTTGTACGCCAAAAGCCCTTCAAAGCTCACCACACCCCGCGAGAGAGGCGAGCCGCTTTCTTTATAGTCTTCACATCGACTCGCCGCCGTTGAGTCACCGGCCACTGCAACAAACCCCCCCCCCCACCCCCCGCCGTCCGCCCCCGCCTGCACCAAAAAAAAAAAAAAAAAAAAAACGAATTATTGCCCGGGCGGCGGAGGAAAAGCAAGGCAATTAAAATGGCTGCTCGGAAGGATCATTCCGGACTTGATTAACGAGGCGTTCTTCTCGCTTTCTCATGTCCACTGTGTTCATTTATTCCTTTTTAATTACAGTGATGAAAAGCACACAGGTTACGCGTTCTCCTTTAAGTCCGCCCGCTGATTAGCAGCTGCCGCGCTAAATTAGCACACATGACGACGTCGCTGGCATTTCAACTTTCCTGGTACACGAAATCGCATACGTACAAAACTGCGGTACCTTTAAGTGCAAGTTTAAGGGCTTGTGTGAGTTTATCGAATCAATTTTCATTATGAAATGAGTTAATATGCCAATAATGTTTCAATCCCCCTCCCGGCAAGAGGGCATCGTTTCATATGATGCTAATTTTCAACAAAATGAGCAATGTATTCTATAAAAACGTAAAACAATTACATTTAAGAAATTGAAGTCAAGTATAATTTAAGGTACGTGCTGTAGTATGAGGGTGTGTGTTGGATATGTGCCTTTATGGCAGAGGTGTCAAACTCATTTTTCTCACGGGCCACATTGTAGTTAGAATTATGTTATGACTGTGAATCCATGAAAATCTTTTGCCTCGTGATATTTACAGATGAAATTTACGAACTAGTTTCGAATCAGAAATCAAATCAAGGCTCTTCAACTATCGTTCACGTTTGGTCGCACAAAAATGCTTGCGACGTCTCAACTTCATCATTTATGATGTGACAACTTGAAATTTTGTTACAGATGATCACAAAAATCATGATCTTGATAAACATGATTTGCCTTTGTGGGCCATCAAAAAATCATGCGGTGGGCCAGATCTGGCCCCCGGGAGCTTGAGTTTGACACCGGTGCTTTATGGGCAAGTGAGTGACAGAAGCTGTGACTTGCGGGCGACTGGGTTTACTTTTTTCATATTTTGTTATTTTGGATTGTCTTGATACACAGTTGAGATTTTTTTTGTCGAATCCGATCTTTCATCCCGTCGTTCACATGTGGAAAAACAGACGCCACTTCCAATATGACAGGAATGCATCAGCGGAGTGACGAGCACCCACACAAAACCCGACGTGACGTGCGCGAAGTGTGTTTATGGACGTGAATGCGGCCTCTTATGTCGGGTTCGGTTTACTGCTCGGCGCTGACGTATTTGTGGCCATTTCGAGGATTACGTGGAACCGGAGCCAACGTATTCTTATACTTATCAGCTCTAAGGGATCTTCTTTTTGCCATCGACTGTTTTCTGCTCCTGTTACAGCGTGCCATTTTTTTCCCCCGTCACATCAGCCAATCACGTTCTAGTCGCTAGCGAATCTCTCTGCCGGTCAGGTGCTACGAGGCAGATCCAGATCCCGGTAGATGATGCAATCGTTGTCAGAGTGTCACAGAATAGTCCGTGCGAGATGCAAGAACGCAATCCCGTGAACTCTTCCCTTCCACAACCGGCGCTTGTCCAGTTTCTCTGTTCTTATTGGCCGGTCGGGTGGCCTTCTGACTTCGGCCCACATCGGGGAATTTTGCCAGCTCACGGTTGCCTCTGCCCGTGGCTGTTCAACCGGCCTCTGTTACGACCTCGAGACCTGCTAATTCTGTGATTGTGCTACAAGATCACCTCAGTGCGAGTTTCCCGTGGTCCCTCTTTTGCAATCTGCGAATCGTGGATCAAGACAACAGTGAAAACTACGAATTTCCTGACCTGCCATGTGCGGATTACACACCGTTGCATTGTCCGGACCAAGACCAGGCTCTCTTCAAAGTCTGACCCGCTCAACAGTGACGTTACTCCCCTTAACCACACTAAATGATGGCCTTGATTCGATATCATAAAGTGGATCTCAGACTGAGTATTCAAATCTGGTGTGGTGCATTTCGGGTCCTAAGCCACACTCTCCCAAGTGACACCTTTAACTGTCGTTGGTTTTACATACCTGGTTTGCCCGTTTTTTGTTTTGTTGAACTATTGTCGTTTTTCCTTTTTTGATGACCAAAAGGTCAGATGAGTACAACCTGAGCATCCAGACTGCACACATATCGGATCCAGAGCTGATTCGAGAGGCCCGGGTTGGATCCGGAAAAATTGTAAAGGTACTGTTCACAGTCGAATGAAAAATATTGACTAAAATATGAATTGATCTGGATTACTAATATAGCCTTGGTTGCTCCATTGTTTTTTTCACTTCACTCAAGCGCATCCAATGGGAATTTTAGCTTGCACACAAAACAAAACAAACAAAAAAAATCCACCAAGCAACAACTCACTACTGATAAGCCAAGTTAACTGTGAAAAACTGTCACAGTTTTTAAGAAAAAGATAATATTTAGTATCAAGGATCAAGCAATATGTAAACTGAGTTTCTAAGATGGGGAGGAGAAGTTTAGCCTGGGTTGTTGGAGGAGAGTAGGGTTAGGCAAGTCATCGCTGCATAAACCATCCAACCATAAATCCTCCATTGGCCGTTTATTTCGTGTGCATGCATTTTCCGAGCCACTTATCCTCATATCCTCACGGGCAGGAGGCGGGGTACACCCCTTAACTGGTTGCCAGCCAATCGCACGGCACGTAGAGGACAACAGTCGAAGTCACAATCACACCTAGGGGCAATTTAGAGTGTCCAATTAATGGAGCGTGTTTTTGGGATGTGGGAGAAAGCCGGAGTGCCCACCCGGAGAAAAGCCACGCAGGCACGGGGAAAACATGCAAACATCACACAGGCGGGCCCGGGATTTGAACCACAGTCCACAAAACTGTCACTCCAACGCTCGAGCCAGTTGCCCCACCGTGCCGCCTACGAACATACGTATAGGTAGTTAATTTTTTACAATATTTAAAAAAGACAAAATGACTTAGAATTGATTATTGTTAAAATGAACTACATCTTAATATTGGCTTATCTTTTTTTTAATCTCTAGGAATGACCTGGCCCATCTGTCTGCTAAAAAAAATAAAATAAAATAAAATAAAATGTGGGCCTTTAACAAAAAGGTTTGTAAAGTGTCATAATTAATAACACACCATTGTATCAAATTTAAGTTTGTTCATCTGAAATGTCGTTATGTTTAATGTAGGATATATTTATATATGTTAATTTGATGAACATAATCCATATAAGACACGTACAACTGTTTATGTACGTCCCCGAAAATGCATTTACGTTGGCTGAGGTTAAAAACAAATGTTTTCAATGTATTGGAAAAAAAGAAAAAAAAAAATCCCGGTTTTGCAGATTTGCGTTCGTGTCAACGTAGTCTGAGTCAGCCTCCTTCGTCATCCCAATCTGAGCCTCCGCCTCCTCCGTTCCACCCTCGGATCATTTCAATTTGCATCCCAACTGGCCTTGGGATTCCCTGGCCCAGTTAAAAGGCAGGCTATTTGTTGTGCTCCGCAGTTAATGCCGCGCAGAGCTTTAAATACCCATATCAAATCTTGGCGGCTCAACAGATTCAGTTTTGCAAACCTGTATCGAACAGGGGTTCAATCCGCCCAGCTTAGAAGTGTACACTCCTTAAATTGCGCGATAAGGTAAAACCAATCACTGGATTAGGCTCTCTGTCAGCGACGGTGTATTTTCCGGCGGGCTGAAACGGGATAAGCTGCCGGGGTAACGCGATGCTGCTTGAGATCTCTTTTCTCCATCGGAATACGCCGGTTATGGATTCCCGCCGAACGACGCTCGCGTCCTGTGAAAAGCGGCCGCGGTCGGATGCCACGGATGCGTTTGCCGTGTCGTGTTCGATTTTTCGAAACGGTTTCATCGTGCAGATCTCACAACTACCGCTGCGTGGAATTCAGTTCCCGAACCAAGTTTCACTTAAGATACGGTACATGAAATTTCGCGGGCAGGCCCATCATGAGTTAGACCTACAAAAAAAGTCTCAAGAGGCCATGCAAGAAAAGATAAGAGGGTGTCTGAAGTGACTGTTTCAGGCTATTTCCAAGGATCCCTCAAAGATTCATTCAGATTTTGTGTCCAAAAATATGAAAACAGAAATCCAGTGCTTTGCATGAAGAGTGTATCCAACAGGTCATGTAATATGTACCCTATTTTGAAAATGTGATGCTAAATCCTCTCTCATTGAATTGTGTTTTGAGAAGAGAGGATTATGAATTTTCAGGGGAGTCACATGATGTACGTGGGCGTATGTGACGTGTATCGTGCGCAACAAAGCCTCGATTAGATGGGAGACCATTTATGCCCAGCGCTGATTTCTCGTATTTATCCTCACGTGATGAAGAAATAGCAGTATCGGTTGATCGGGAAGATGGAGGAATACTTCCGTACAGATTTGAACCTGTGGCTGTAATTAATGTTGACTATTCGGATGGTTCTTGGGGCGGAATGACGCCGAGTCTGACTACTCTTGAGGCCTACGCGCGACATAAGTGCGTAAACAAAGGCCCCTGGGAGCTCCGGGCTGGCAGCCGCGGACGGTTCTTCGGATGGGAACGATGCGGAGCGTGATGAGCGAGCTCCGGCGGCGGGTCGCCAGACGAGCTTTCAGGTGGTGGAGGGCCCAGGGATGAGAAAGACCAATTTGGAAAAACACTGAAAATGTCTGTTGGGGGGGTTGAGTTTCCTCCTGGATATTTTGCACAGCACTTTGCCGGGAATGTCCACTTTTTGTATGTGTTCAGTTAGACATGTTGATACCGTTTTCGGTCCTATCTGCACGGTTACAGTTTTTTCAAGCCATGCCCGTCTGAAAAAGTTTTGGATTCCAGCATCCTTGTCAATTGCCCCCGCTCGATCTTCATCCTTTTTTTCCTTTCGCCATCGTAAAACTTTGAACACACCGTCGCTCAGTTCGCGCCAAGTCCCACGCGCCATTACTTGGCTAACTAACAAGTTACACCGCGATTTCTGAGAACCGAGAACCGGTGAAACTCGATTAACCGCGAACACGATTGGATCGTTATACTGTATAACTCTGTTGTCCAATCGAGTAATCTGCCGCAAGCAAGTTTTAATGTTTATGTCGTAAATGCAAATATTTACACTACCGAGCAAGTTAGAACGGCATATGATAGTCGTGCTTGTGCTAGCCCTAAGATGAACTTGCAGGCGCACGATACCAAACCCCCCCCCCGAAATTTTCTCAACAGATTTGCGCTTATCTCGAGAATGGTCATTTTGGTCTGAAAAAGTCGGAAATCCGCCGATCGGCAGAAAATTCTCATCCCTGGAGGCCTTTTTTCAGTCTAGCTTCGATGTCCGGGGCTAACGGCCTCCGCCGCCTGGAACCCCGGCTCGCGGCTGCCGTCCCGGAGCTCTGGGGGCCTTCTTTTACGCACTTAAGTCCCACGAGTAGGCCTCAGAGTAGTCAGACTCAGCGTCATTCTACCCGAAGAACCATCCGAATAGTCAACATTAATTAACGGCCACAGGTTCAAATCTGTATGGAACTATTCCTCCGTCTTACCGATCAACCGGAACTGCTATTTCTTCATCAGGTGAGGATAAATCAGCGCTGGGCATCTTGGTGTCCCTTGTAATCCGTCGTTTGGAACGGCACGGTACACGTCACATACGCCCACGTAGATCATGTGATTCGCGAAAATGGCAGCGCCATTCAAATTAAAATACGGTACGTATTACATGACCTATTGGATACACTTAATGCAAGCACCGGATTTCCCCTTTAAATGAAATAAAATATTTCCCCCGAAGCAAGTTTCAATTAGCCACATGAAATTTTGTTGGCACTTCCATTGCAAGACGACCTACAAAAACATCTCAGGAAGCCATGCCAGAGAAAACAGGAAGTCTGCCATTTTGGGCCATTTCAAGGGTCCTAGAGAGATTTTGTGCCGCGTGAAAACAATTCAGCTCCTGCAACCGGTTTCAGTTAGTCATGTCATGTCTATCATAGACCCACAAAAAAGTCTCGGGAAGAAGCCAGAAAAGACACGGAAAGTCTGTCATTTTGGTTTGAAGTGACTGTTTGAGGCGACGTTCAGGGATCATCCAAACATAAACTTGGCCAAGAGATGTCCGATTGGTATTCAATAAAACAGTTCAGCCCATAAAGCCGGTTTCATTTCGCCACAAGAGATTTGGTAGACGTGTCTATCATGACCAGACCCACAAAAAGACCGAAGAAGCTATAGCCCCAAAAAGAAACAAAACGCCGTCCGTTTGGGTTTTAAGCGGGGTCCTTCAAAAACGTGACCACAAAAAGAAATCAAAGCCTTGATCTTAGCACAACATGGAACGCTCACAAGTGCTTGCGGAGTGAGGAATCATGGGAGTGCGGCGCTCTATCCGCTGCGTTCCATCTAGCGAGTGAGTTGCGCGGGAGGTTTTGGCCCCGGCGGCTGGTACATAAATAATCGGCTCCCTAAAGTACAGCCTCCAACTTCTGACTCTGGTCAGGATGCCGCGAGAGCGTCTGGGATGACATCTAAGAGGAGAAACCAACAAAGAAGAAGTCGTTTGTGCTCTCGCCTTCGCATGAGGCCTGCTTTCCACTTGCTGCTGCCAACATGCAGCTTTAACGCTTGTAGTCGTTGCCTCTTCGGGGTTTTTGCGTGAACGCAAAGATGATCCGCGTGGTGACGGGGGATGAAACCACCTTGAGGATTCCATTAAGGGAACCCGAGAAGTGGAGGTCTTGCACCTCGCAACGAGAAATATGAGCTCCGAAGAACATCGATTTTAACGACTCCCTTATTTTTCACTTTTCACCACCCATTTTACAGAAACAACTCGAACTGATCACGTGTCAATCACAGAATATTCACGTGACAACTATAAAAACATTACGATATCGGCGATTATGTGATTTTCAGTTCTAGTTCAGTTCTACAAGAGCCTTGGGATGAAGGTCAGAGTTCCGTTAGGGTACAGTAAGGGAAGAAAATGCAATTTGAGTAAACGCCAACAATTAGACCCCAAACTCACTGGCATGGAAACTAGTTCGGGACCTTACGGCAACTCAACTCTGGTTGCAGAGACATCTCTGACGTCTTCTGGAGTTGAAGTCCATATGCATCCTACAAATACTTCACAATACAAGTGATGTCTCGGTTCTCGACCACAATCTTTTCCAGAAAACAGTTTGAAAAGTGAATTGTTCGAAAACTGAATCGATGTCTCCCATTACAATGAATGGAAAAAGAAATAAAGCGTTCCAAGCTTAAAACATTTGGGATTTTAAAACTTTTTTTTTTTTTTTTTTTAGCTTTTCCTGATAATAAACTGCATAGTAGAAATACACGTACAGTTTAAATACTTAATATAATAAAATCATTCAAGAAATATATTTCTTTTTTGCTTAAAATGTATGCTTTAATAGTACAGTACGGTAGGTTGGGAGTGTATTGCTGTATTTGCGATTCGCCCCCCAGCCTTGTAAACTTTTTTCATCACAAGTGCAGAGTAACTTTAAACAAACAATAATGAGGAGGGATAAAAGTGTTTTTTTTCATTTTTTTTTTTGACAAAAAGTAAAAAAAAAGATTTGTAACTCGAGTTAACAAACAAAACAAAAGTGCAGCAACACTTCAACAACTGTAAGGATCAAATGTCTTCAGGGGTGACAAAGTGGGTCATCACGACATCATTAAAATTTCGGAGTGCTCCGCTACATTCAGATTTATTGGGGTGATGAAGTTTGACGAAATTATGGATTTCGTTTCACTTGGCAAAGACGGCTTTGATGTCAGCACTCGGGACAAAAAACAGTCACTACCGGGACACGTCTGTGTCCAGAGGCTACGTTAATTCTCAACAAAGCGCGTCGTGGGTCAGCTGGTCAGGCCGCGCGCAATATGTTATTTCCGGGTTTTTTCAGCGGCGTTCGAGTCCCGATTCTCGTTCGAAAACAGAATCAAAAAAATCTCAAAATTTTCGTTCAAAAACCGATTTGTTTGAAAACGGGGATGTTCGAAAACCAAGGCTTTTACTGTTCATAACATCCATACATTTTCAAACCCGCTTATCCTCACAGCTTTGATTTTTTTGGGGGTTTTTGAGAAAGTACATCAATAGGTTGTCTTCCTTTTAGTAAATATAGGATGCGAGCAAGTGCAACGGTAACCATTTGACAAACTGTCAATATCACACTTTATACAGCATAATTATTTAATTCAGACTGTTTACACTGTTGCGACTACGTTATTCACTTCCTGAAATGAAGATAATCTCGATGCTGAACTGTTTTCCCGAAAATAAATAATATGTTATTTATTATTACATCAGTAACCTACTACGGCAGCAGTTTCCCCCCCCCCCCAGACGTAAACACTGACAGCAATGTCTTAAGCAGGTCCTGTCCTGACACGGTTTCCCCCCCTCCTGATCAGATCGACGGTGGTCCCAAGCACTCGAACCTCTCCAGCCAAGCACCCCACCCACCGTGTTGCCTCGGGTGAAACGAGCACCGTTCCCGTCCATTAGCCTGTCGCTATGCTAATCCGGGATTACAACAAAAATTCTCTCCTCCCCTCCACCCGCACCACTTAGCGTCTTTTAGAATTTGCAGACTTATTCCGAGACACTCCGGCAGTCACGTGAATCTTAAATATTACGCCATCCCTTGTGGTCATTTTGTTAAATATCATTTTCCACTTCAACATTTGTCTGAACTGCAAACAGGGAGCGGCTTACAGCCTGCTCAAACAAGATTAGTCAGTAATTGGAGCACAACATTTCTATGATTTGTAACAATTTGTAACCATAAAAGCCCCTTCGAATCTTGCCATCTAAGACGCAAGATGTCATCACGCTGCCACGTTCTGCCCCGTGCAGCAAAATGAATCATTTCGCTGGGCACTTTGATGCCGCTAAATCATCGAGCTAAGTCTGCCGTTTTGGTGAAAGTGAGTCACCGCGGTTAAGCGTGGAGGCAACGAAGTGATGGAATAATAATGCCACATTTTAACACGTATCTCCGTTGGTCTCCAAAATTGTCCTTCTCACACAAATTACTCTCTAATCTCTTTGTTTGGAAACCGAGCACAAACGTGCGAACGGTGTTAACGCGAGCTGATCACAGCGATTTCACGGAATTATTATAATTATTAATAACTCTTGGAAGTTGTCCGAGAATCTAATGTGAAAAAATTGATTTAAAATGTCTATTGAGTGATCAAATTGTCAATTAATTACAGTAACGACAGTGTAAAATCTAAGAGTTACTAATTATATTCGACCATACATTTAAATCATGATGTTTTTTCATTATTTAATGCTAATTTCATTGACTAGATGGCACTTTAATAATGTTGCATTTTAAATAACTATTATCTGGACTTTTTGATTTGTTATTTTGTTATGAATCAAAAATGAAATTAAAATGAATAAAATCTGCCATTAATTAAACTCAAAATAGACTCAGAAATACATTAAACAAAAATTTATGTAAGGGAGACCGGGGACAAATATATTTTTGACATTTTTGTCACTAACTTGAGTGAATGTCATTTTTTGTCATCATACAAAACATGTACAATGAAATTGGAGAGCCTCTCATGCCTCAGTGCGTACACAAAAGCGAGGTCAAAATAAACAAACAAAAATACAAATAAATAAAAAATAAAATAACATTTAAATATTAAAATAAAACAAATGAAGATAATAAATAAAATAACATTCAAATGTTAAAATTAAATAATTAAATGTAATTAACATTTAAAAATAAGTATCACAAAAAATAAAATAAAAACAATATTAAAAATATAATAAAAACATTAAAAATTATAAAAATAAAATACATGTGCAATATGGAATGCATAAAAAGTATTGACTTCAGTGTGCATTGCATTACTAGTTTGAGGAAAAATGAGAGTTCAGTGTGGTTATGAACCTAGGAAAAAAAAACTGTTGGTCCTTCCTTATGTGCATCAGGCCCACCTTGCAGATGGGAGAAGCGAAACAGTTCATAACTGGGGAGTTTAGTGTCCTTATCAATGTTTCGAACTCTGCCGAGGCACCGAGAGGAGTAAATGTCGGCGACAGAGTGGAGAAAGCAGTCAACGATGTTCTGTGCTGCTTTGATTGTGCTTTGCACATTTACTTTGTCTCGCCTCCGTGCGGGTCCCGTACAAAACGGAGACACGGTAAATTTAATCAAGGAAAAGGGGGAACTCCAGCCCTGAGGTGCTCCACCATCATTAGTGTCCACACAACTACTATGACGTGGGCCGCATTTTCAATGGAGTCCAAAGCCCAACTTGACCTTAGCCCCCCATGTCGCTGTCATTTTAAGACAAAAGCTGCATGCATGCCATCCCGTGGATGTTTTGGAGACAAGGTTAGCGAGAGAGCAGCCTTCGATGGTTTGGACATGCTCAGAGGCGAGAGAGCGAGTATATTGGTAGGAGGGCGGTGAGGATGGAGCTACCGGGGAAGAGAGGGAGACCAAAGAAAAGGTTGATGGATGTTGTGAGGGAGGACATGAGGACAGTGGGTGTTAGAGGGGAGGATGCACGAGATGGGCTTAAATGGAAAAAGATGACACGCTGTGGCGACCCCTAATCGGGACAAGCCGAAAGGAAAAGAAGAAGAAATTACTGATACACAAGCACATCTAGTGATAAAAAGTGAGTGCAGAGAGATAGAGTCTGTCAGAGAGAGAGAGACCAAAAGAGAGATTTCGTATTGATTCACAAGCCGCCCATGAGTTAATGTTGACCCAAGCGGTCCTAATGTTGACCCAAAGCGGTGGGGATCCATACGGGCCGGTGTGTGCAACATCAAGGATGGGATGGAGTAAATCTAAACATTTGCCCTTGGGTTTGGTCCGGCACAAAATAAGCAGCCGCTACAAAGTAAGCACGAATGGGCGTTGTGTGTGTTTGCACATGTCAAATATATATGTATATATATATATATATATATATATATACACACACACACACAAAAAGATACACGTACAAGCACAACATGAAGGTTTTATGTTGCGTTGAGTACATTGTGTCATCTTGAAGAGTACAAATGGATACGAATAGAAGTAAAGTTGCGATCTTAACATGTTAGCATTTTTATCAATTTGAAATAGTACCCGGCCAAACATCAAGATGAGAAATTATTTATTGGTCTGCGTTAGACTTGTACTCAGGTTGCTATCTTGCTAGATGTTAGCATACCAACTGTTAGCACGCTCGCATTCATCTGCAATCACTAGGCTTACAGCTAATAGCATGTTAGCACGCATACCCCAACCTAAACTGACCTAAAGTGCCACTGTCGTGAAATGCATGATTTTTACGACAGCCGACATGGACCCATATGTTTTTCCCACCACAAAACATGATTTTGATGTCTACACCTTTTTGTAACTCCCGCCATGAAAATCCTCTCGAGGGATTTGTTTTCGAGAAGAAGTCGGAAGTGACGTACATGGCAGGACCGCCCTCAAGTGGACTCGTGTGTTTCTATTAGTTTTACCTCCTGGAAGGTAGCTCGTTGTTCCTTCATGTTAGCTAAAATGCCGGACATTGCTTGAACACTCGTGAGAATGGATTTACCCTTCATAAGTTTGCAAGAGACTTGGTTCGTCGTGAAAAATGGATTGCACGGGTGCAGAGGACGAGAGCTTCGTGGGTTCCAAATGACAGGTAGGTGTGTATACAGCTACTAAAAAAAACAATAGTTGGGGGGGGGGGCGTAATCCGTCTCTCATAATGTAACAAAAGGTCCACGTAGGTATGACAGGTGCTCAATGTGTCGATGTGCGCGTCGGACGGCTTCCGCGTCGAGTTCGACCGCGAAGGCTGCCGTGACGGATCGCCAGACTCTGGGAGTCTGTCACCGCTGCGGCACTATGTATGTATGAGCCAGCCTGGGCTAAGCCGTGCTCGTCCACTTCGGCTGGGGTGGCTCAACTTCGGCGCCGAGGAGGCTTCTCACGGTGCCGAGCCGGGCCGCTTTACGGTGTTGTCATCACTCGCGGCTGAGTATGCAACATACTGTCGTGGAGTCTGTTGTTAGCTAAAAGTGATCCGCATATCATCTAAATATGGCTCAAAACGATAGGATAATATTGCCCCGGACACTTGACTGGATTGTGAGATGTTCTCTTCTTTGAAAAGAGCTTCAATGTCTGAAGGGGCGTGTCCCACTTTAGGGGTCACAGCGTGCTTTCAATAGCGAATGTCCTAGTGTGACGTCACGGGCAGTAAATGCAGCCAATATGGCGACCACTTGGATTTCGAATGAGACTTCTGCAACTTTGCGCAAGGATGACGTGCTCTCCGCTCATAATTATTTTTTTGTGTGAATAATGTTAGATGCATTTTTCATTTCACTATCTATTTTAGAACATTTATAGGGATGACACTTGACCTTTAAGCATGTTAGCATTCAGCCAATAGGCATACACATTTGTTCACATGAGATGTTAACCAATCAGGTTGATATCTTGGTAAAGTATACAGTGTGTTAGCAAATTAAAAAAGCAAACGTATCTTTTAGCATGTTAGCATTTGATCAATCTCAATTAGTACGCATTAGCACTCGCTGAACAAGGTGTTCTTAAATGCACATACGGGCAGGTTGTTAGCATGCGTACGGTAGCATACCAACTGTAATCATGTTAGCATCTGGCTAATCTCATTCAGTATGCTTTACTTTATTAGCACCTGTGCAACGAGATGCAAATTAAAGGTTTGGGTCGAAGCTGGTTGATATAATGGTACGTAATATTCAGTTAGCATATGGTAAAGCTCAGTCAGTAGTTATAGCACATTAGCACGTGTCTAACCAAATGTAATAAGTCAACATTATGGGCCCAAGCAGGTTGCCATCTTCCTATATGTTAGCGTGTTAGCCTTCGACATCAGACCCACAGAAAACCTTTCGGGTCCATGCAGGTTTTGCTCCAATTAAAATGTGGATTAAAGACTGCTGCACAGATTCAGGTGCGAACGTGCAGCAAAGCATGCAGAAAACATATTTCCCCAGCAACATGTGCACTCAACTGCCACCGATTATAACCATACATGATCCCCCCCCCCTCCCGCCGGTCAGAGGAAGACAATCACATTGGCATTAAGCGCACAGAGGTGCTGCTTTTTTTTTTTTTTTAATATATCATAAATGATGTCGGGGAAAAAAAAACACGGGGGGGGGGGGTGTTGGTGGTGGTGGTACACGGCACCAACAGCGCGGTGCCGTGTATAATGCCGCCTCATATGAATCCAGCCGGCGCTACGGCAATATTGACATAACGGGCGGTGGGCAAACAAATGTCGGCGCCCTGCCGACATATGAAATGCTTAGCGTTACCAATTTCCGACTGTCAATCAACCGGGGGGAATAATGCGGGGATCAATATGTAACAATTGAATTTCCAGACGTGCGGTTTAATTTATTCTCACCGCTCGACTCCGTCAATCTATTATTATCTTTGTGATCCTACGAATGCCTTTTTTTTTTTAGATGTTGGTCCAGGTACATGCGTTCTTTCAAAAAAATGTTCTCTGGGGTCACCTAATGCTCATCAGTGACGGCTAACATGACCAAGTCGTGGAGTCGTGCCGTTTTCTTTGTAGAAAAATGACCAAGAGGCTTTCCAAGAGTCAGCAGCACCTTTCTATCATCTCCTCTAACAAGGCAACGTTCCCATGACCTCACCCCCCTTAAACGCAGCTTCTACATCTTCTCCGCGATAAAAATCGTCCCGGTGGCTGAGCGAGAAGTCGACTCGCGGTCTTGACAACACCTCATTTACAATGTGCGGAGCCCCGCCTCCCGCAACCACATAATCAATTCGACGACGGCAGACCCCCCCCGCCGCCGTCGACATCAAACGTCAGGGAGATGCGTTTGAAGATCCGTGAGGGTCGTCCGGGACACGGCAAGGACACGTTTGGAGAGCTGACGGAGGCGCTTCTGGTACAGTACTTTACTGCATTCGGTAGGGAATCCAAATATGGCTTTTTGAGGGTTTTTTTTTGCCACATTCGGTCAACAAAACATGATGAAAAGTGAGGATCAAAAATATTTCATGAAAAGTCACGTCATGTCAATATCCAAGCCGCTTACCCTCACAAGGGTTGCGGGAAAGCCGGAGACTATCCCAGCTAGTTTCGGGCGAAATGCGAACTACACCCTGAACTGGTCGCCAGTCAGTCGCAGGGCAGATATCGGCACCGTCACTGAGCGGGAATCGATACCAACCCTGCCCGCGCCAAAGGATGGGTGTCAAACACATTTTTCTCGCAGGCCACATTGTTGTTCCGGTTTTCCATATAGGGCCGTTATGACTGTGAAACAAAAATATTTAGACATCTCATCATATTTACATCATCAATTTATGAACTCGCTTTGGAATCAGAAATCAAGGGTAATGTGTTTTTCAACTTAATGCTCGTAATATCTCAACTTTATCATTTATGATACATGACAATTTAAAATTTTGGTACAGATTTCTACAAGAATCGTGGAAATTTACACTCAACATTTGGCGGGCCAGATCTGGCCCCCGGGCCTTGAGTTTGACACCTGTGCACTACACCATCAGTGACATGAAAAGTCCATCCATCCATCCATTTTCTTTGCCACTTATCCTCACAAGGGTCACGGGGAGTGCTGGAGCCTATCCAGCAATTTAAAGTCTGCAATTGATGTCGCATGTTTTGGGGATGTGGGAGGAAACCGGAGTGCCCGGAGGAAACCCACGCAGGCAAGGCCGGGATCGAACCCGGGTCCTCAGAACTGTGAGGCCAACGGTTTACCAGCTGAACCACCGTGCCACCACATGAAAAGTCTGAATCCTAAACAATGTGTCCAGACTGAGTCTTCAACATTCTATTCAACATTTTGTTTTCAAGCAATGTAGACAAGTGCAATGTCTGTACTGCTTATCCTCACTTGCGATGCAGTGTATCCCAGCTATCTTCAAGCGAGAGGCGGGGTACACCCTGAACTGGTCGCCAGCCAATCACAGGGTTCATGTAAACATTCGCACCTATGGGCAATTGAGAGTATGCAATCAACCTACCAGGCACATTTTTGGGATGTGGGAGGAAACGAGAACCCGGAGAAAATCCACCAAGACAAGGGGAAATCATCCAAATTACACACAAGGATTTGAACTCGGCTCCTCAGAACTGCGAGCCAGATGTTCTTACCAGTCGGTCACTGCGGCGCTAGCAAGTGCAGCACTAAATGTTTAGTAACTCGATCATATATAACAGCAAAGAATGATGCTTCCAGATATGCAACGTGGATACGATAACATGAAAATATTTAATAATCATAATCTGGCGGCATGGTGGATCAGCTGGTAAAAGCGTTGGCCTCACAATTCTGAGGACCCGGGTTCGATTCCGGCCCCTCCTGTGTGGAGTTTGCACGTTCTCCCCGTGCCTGCGTGGGTTTTCTCCGGGCACTCCGGTTTCCTCCCACATCTCCCAAAAATATGCAACATTAATTGGACACTCTAAATTGCCCCAAGGTGTGATTGTGAGTGCGTCTTTTTGTTTCTATGTACCCTCCGATTGGTTGGCGACAAGTTCAGGGTGTACCCTGCCTACTGCCCGCTGGGATAGGTTCCAGCACTCCCCGCGACCCTCGTGAGGATAAGCGGCAAAGAAAATGGATAGATGGGTGGATAATCATAATCTCCTTCATGTTTCTACATTTACGTCTTGCCTTTGTTACCCGCCAAAAATGTCGGACAATGAAGGAATCTTTTCCTTTTAGGAAAGCGAAACAAAAATACTCGTCTTTTTACTTACTTAAAACTGGATGAAAATGAACAATATAGTACTCTAAGACCTGTATATACAATAAAATTAAATAAATTTGTAATATATAATCATGTAATTTCTTTTTAGGACACTGAAATAACACTTTTTTTCTTTTTTTTTCGCAAACAATGCAGACAATTCCAACATGAATACAACAAAATTAAATCCTATTGAATCCAATATATAGGTAGCGCCTTATATCTTCTCTTTTCGGGAAACCAAACCTTCAAAAGTTTGTCTTCTTTTTAGGATAAGAAAGATGGAGACGAGCGCCACACGTACACAATCGTCACATTGTACGACTCCCCCCCCCCCCCCCCCCCCCCCTCCCGCATCAATAAACTTCGGAAATGGAAGCACATCAACCTCCGGGAACCTCCCCGCATGCGATTTAATACGGCGCCATTTTAACGCGCACGCTTTCAATCTTCTCCGCTGAGTCGGCTGTTTGAATTTCCATATCTGCAAACATCATTAAAAGTTTCTCAAATTGGACTCTTGCGCGCTTGTCAAATTTGCGAAAAGGCACGGCGCGCGTTAAATGTGCGCCCGTCGACGTCGAATTCAAATTTAACAGGCTGCTGAATTGCAGCAAACAACGTTTTTGAATCGGCTTCAAGTGTCAAAACGATGGGACTATATTAGTTTTGGAATATTAATTAGTTGTTAAACTCCGTGCAATGTCCTATTAAACTTTTAACAACATGAAAAACAAACGGAACTTTTTTTTTTTTTCCCTAATTTCTTCGCAAACTAAAAGCAAAATCAATCACTGCAATTGAATAATGCAAATTGTGAGAAAAGTCGGATGACACACTTGGAAAAGGGACTGACTGTTGCCAGATGCTGCTGCACGCGTGTAATCCTTCTTAGTTTTGGGGGTGGCGACAGCCTCTGCTATGTCTGCGCCTCCCGTCTTGCGACTGCGCGTACATCAGGGACGGATCGTCCGTGCGTTTGTGTGTGTGGAAATTTGGATGAAATGTGGAAAATCGCTTTCGCCGACTAACAGAGCGAGAGAGAGAGAGAAAAAAAAAAACTTAATTCAGACAAATTTGATGTGAATTTGTTGCGGGATGCCACAGACGCAAGAGGCCCTGCTTGTCTGGAAGGGAAATCGATGTGTTTAGATACGGACGAAAAGTTTTGGGATGCTGAGCCAATTATCCCCCACCCCACCCCCACCCCACACACCCCACCAGTTATGTTGCACATCCAGTGTACCAGATTAAAAGGGCGGGGGGGGGGAAATGGCATTATGAAAAGTTTTTTTCTTTTAAGACAGTTAAACTTGCCCACCCTTAGGAAAGAAATGTTAACAACAGGATGAAATAACAATAAATAATAATTTACAATAATAAATTATAACACAATAAGAACAACAATAATAATAATAAACAATAAAAATGTTTTTAAATTATAATTTTGCGATAAATATATTTAAAACATTTTCGGTGACGCGCTGTGGCGACCACTGATCGGGACAAGCCGGAAGGAAAAGAAGAAGAGCTGATTTATCGTGTGGCACGGTGGATCAGCTGGTAAAGGGCTGGCCTCACAGTTCTGAAGTCCCGGGTTCGACCCCGGCCACGCCTGTGTGGAGTTTGCATGTTCTCCCCGTGGCGGCGTGGGTTTCCTCACAAATCCAAAAAACATGCAACATAAATCGGACACTCTAAATTGCCCCTAGGTGTGATTGGGAGTGCGTCGTTTTGCCTCTATGTGCCCTGCGATTGGCTGGCAACTAGTTCAGGGTGTACCCTGCCTCCTACCTGTTGACAGCCTGGATAGGCTCCAGCACTCCCCCACACCCGTAGGGAGGATAAGCGGCAAAGAAAATGGATGGATGGAGATGATTTATTGCTTTCAGGCCATCTTGTCTGGAAGACAAATACGATAGAGGCACTACGTTGACAAACTTTTGAAAATAGTTGTTGGATATGAAACTTCTACTTGGCTTAATCATCCATCCATTTTCTGAGCCGCTTAACCTCACAAGGGTCGCGGGGAGTGCTGGGAGCCCATCCCAGCTGTCATCGGGCAGGAGGTGGGGTACATCTTGAACTGGTTTCCAGCCAATCGCAGGGCACATGGAGACAGAGAACAGTCGCACTCGCAATCACACCTATGGGCAATTGAGAGTCCTCAATGCATGTATGTTTTAGAGATGTGGGAGGAAACCAAAAGTTCCCGGAGAGAACCCACACAGGCACAGCGAGAGGTGGATTCAAACCCCGGTCCTTAGAACTGTGAGGCCAACACTCTACAGCTGCCCCCATCATTTCGCCCTACACTATAGATGTCTCATAGAATAAAAATTTCTGCTGATATTTCTGCTGTTTCTGTCCAATGAACGTGAGGGTTACTCAAACTATTAAAAGTTTTTGAAACTTTGGCCTGAAAAAAAAAAACAAAGGCATCAGAGATGTTATGTTTGTGATTTTGATTTTGCATGATTGAACTCCCCAAGTAACAAAACAATTTTTGAGCGGAGTTCCTCAAGGAAGTGTTTTGAGGCAATACGCTTTTCTCGAACATCCTCCTCCTCGGTCCACAAATAACAGATCTAGCCCTCAATTCTTCCTCGATCAAAAATTATGTGGCAAGCTACATATTCAGCAGGTACATGAGCGCGGTTTTGCACGTACGAGTGTCCTTGAGCGTGTAACCCGAAACCAAAACGTCCTCATCCGACGGATCGCTTTTGAGAATGTAGTCCACTTTCTTAATGAGCGCTTTAAAAAGTCAACTTCTAATCTGCTCTAAGAACAGCATTACACTATTTTACACCATTTAATTTGCCACTTTTTCTTATTTGTATTTTATGATAAAGACCGTATGTATATATTTTACACATTTAATTTATTTTGTTTTCGCTTTGTTGAGAAAAGCTATTCCCGCGCAACACTCCACAAACATCTATAATCAAAAAAAAGTGGAATGAGAATGAATCGGTACAGATACAGTAACGACCTGTCCTGACATTCCCAAAAATGTGACGCGAGTTGTTCCCAAAAAGAATAAAAAAAAAAAATATGAACACGAAAAAGATTTCCTGACCCGACAAGGACCCCAAAACCCTTCAACCCCCCAGCCCCCCCTTCACCCCCACCTCCCGCGTGAGTGCTAATACTTAAACCAGATGTCTTTAACAGATAACAAATGTCAGAAGCAATCGAAAGAAAGAATACCTTGTACAGTACAGACACGGCAGCGTCAGACCGACCTTTCAAATTGTCTTCTTTTTGACAAAGCGTAGCATTACCCAACTCCTTTATAAACATCACTCGCGTTTACTAAAGTTTTGATATCACGTGTGATATATAGCATCATATACAATATGATCCTGGCCTTTTCAAATCGAGTAAAGAGCTTTTTTTTTTTTTTTTTTTTACTCTCCGGTCTGGCGCCATCGCATTTCCCATTTTAAGAGTTTTAAGAGGAAGCCAAAATACGTTTGAGTCTGTGACTTTGACCTCACGTTTGTCTGTGGCTTCGCAACATTCTCCACAATGCATCCATCCATTTTCTAAGCCACCCATCCTCACAAGGGTCGCGTGTCACTGGGCCGGAGATGGGGTACACCCTGAACTGGATGCCGGCCAATCGCAGGGCGCACGGAGACAGACAACAGTCGCACCTAGGGGCAATTTAAAGTGTCAAATTAATGTATATTTTTTGGGGATGTGGGAGGAAACCAGAGTGCCTGGAGAAAACCCACGCAAGAACCCAGGAGAACATGTAAATTTCATACAGGGGGGGCCGAGATTTGACCCTCGGTCCTCAGAAGTGTGAGGCCAACGCTCTAAACGCCTGCCCCACCGTGCTGCCGGAGCATAAGACAGACATATTCCTGTTTCTTCACAGACTATAAATATTTGCCTGCGGGTATTATTTCATTGTCTGTCTACATGTGTTGCTGTATTGTTCAGATACCCGATGCTTGAAGGGTTACAACACTATAACATTCTTTCACCAGTCTATGGCGTTTTGTATTGTTTATTAGCATGGAGCCAGCAGGCAGCTCTGAGGCAAAATTGTGTGGCTGACATGTCATTCAAATTTGTTTTATGTTTACCTTGACAATTAACAGCGTGAAGGAACATCGAAGTCTGCTCTCTCGAACCTCGTCTCCAAAACATCCAACTTTGCCTGTCCCTCTAATGAGCTCATTTCTAATCCTATCCAACCTGCTCACTCCGAGTGAGAATCTCAACATCTTCACTTCTGCTTCCTGTCGTCGCTTCAGTCCCACCGTCTCTAATCCGTACATCATGGCCGGCCTCAACACCGTTTTATAGACTTTGCCCTTCATCCTCGCAGAGACTCTTCTGTAACATAGAACACCAGACACCTTCGGCCAACTGTTCTCCAACGCTTGGACCCGTTTCTTCACTTCCTCACCACACTCACCATTGCTCTGTGTTCTTGACCCCAAGTATTTGAAGTCATCCACCCTCGCCATCTCTTCTCCCTGAAGCTTCACTCTCCCTCCTCCGCCCCACATAAATTGTGTTTTACTTTGGCTAATCTTCATTCCTCTACCTCCATCTTTGTAACTGTTCCTCGGCCTGTTCCTTGCTTTCACTGCACCTCACCATATCATCTGCGAACGTCATGGTCCGAGGGGAATCCAGTCTAAACTCGCCTGTCAGCCTATCCATTACTACCCCAAACAGGAAGGGGCTCAGCGCGGAACCCTGATGCAGTCCCACCTCTAACTTAAATTCTTCTGACAGACCAACGGCACATCTCACCGCTGTTCTCCTGCCCTCATACATGTCCTGTACTATTCTTAACATATTTCTCCGCCACACCAGACTTGTCGTACCATAGTTCTTCTCTTGGTACTCTGTCATCGGCTCTTTCTTTCTTTCACTTTCGTGCTACTCGAAAAAAGTCCGGTCACTCACTAAAGGTATTTCTTTTATTTTCTACGGTAGATATTTTGCAGCCTCTTATTCGGGTTCTCCTTGACGACCGCCGGCCCAACCGGCTTCAGGCTCATCTGACTTGCTGTCGACCCCGTTTGCTCTATTTGCGGCCATCGTCTGTGATGTGTCTTTGAAGGTTCGCCTTTATAGTCTATTCATAGTCATCCTCTGGTGATGCAGCCAACATTTAGGCCAGTGAGCTTTGTGCGTGTGTTGGGGGGGGGATTCTGCTGGCCCTCCTCCCAGTTCTGGTGATTGATGGAGCTTGCGGTTCACACTGACAAGAGCGGCTCAGCGGAACAACCAACAACTCGGTGGCTGCGCTTAAGCGGGACGACCTCCACTCAAAAAGCGCCGAGCGGGTAAAGAGTCGCGGGGAGGAAGCGGACTCCCGAGTGGACGGAGCTCCTCGGGTTCTACGGCGGATCGGGTTACCGCCGCCGACCCGTTTCTCCCACGTTCTCCTGTCTGGCTTCGGCGTCTTCCCGCCGAAGTCGCTTGTCTCGCCACCTGTCGCGGTGGGCCACGAGGGTCCCCGAGTTCACAAAAATGATGGATGCATTTTCATTTTTTTTTTTACATAAGTTGTAAAAAGTGTCCGTCGTGCTGCATCGAATTACATCAAACAATTTCAAATATTTCCCAAAGAATTTTACTTTTAATCCCCAACAGATGTGGTCAAACAGGTTCATTTGTGAACATTTAATTACAAAGACAGCAAAAATTAATCCTTGTAATCATATTTTTTGGTATTCAGCCAGCGTTTATGGGTTTGCTGGAACCGCTGGAGATTTTCCTGAAAATAATTTTACATTCAAATGCACAACATATGTTCTATTTATGTAACATGTCTGATAGCTCGACCAAGCACGTTTAATCTTGTGTTGTTTTTATTACCATTAGCATGATGCATAAATTTATGCAAAGGCTATTTAATCCATTTCTATGTCACGATGTCCATTACAAGATTTTTGATTGCAATTTTCTCTTTTCGTCTAAACTATCAAGCTCGTATTTTTAAAGGTGTTTGGTCTCAAACCTGAGACAGAATAAAAACACGTGTATAAAACTCTACAAGGATATTTCTTACAGCATGGCTGCCTCATAAATAATCTTTTTCACTTTCCTCGCAGCTGCCCAGATGTTTGATTTACAGCATCGTCGTATCGCTTTCATTTTGTTATCAAATCCTACGCGAGAGGGGAAAAAAAAAAAAGATCAACTGTAAAGATTCTCAGCGTGCGCTTGGTGACATTTAAAGTGCCGGGCCGTTAACAATATATCCGGTTGCCGCTTTTTTTTTTTTTTTTTTTTTTTACTGCTGTCCGTGGATCAAATCGTGGCATCTGGATGCGGGACGGGACGTGACGTTACTCTCCCAGTGGCTCGGTGCCAAAGACGCAGAACCAAAATTCATCACTTCATTAAAAAAAAAAAAAAAGTCAGCGTAGATTTGGATGGTTTGCTAAGTAATCAATACCGGAGGCGCAGCTGCAAAAGCCCATAAAACCGGCCCATAAAAAGGGTGGGACAGGTGCTCATGACAGTGACCATGCTAGCTAAAGGCTGACTCGCTAACGTGAGAGCAGGTTTCCTGCATCATGTACCATAGAAAGATTTGCCAACTTAGTGAAGAATTATCAAGAAATGAACAATCATAGCTTAATGAGGTCCACAGGCACATTTAGGTTTGTTTACAAGCTCATTCTGTATTTAATAATAGCATACGTACTGCTAACGTTCATTGCCCCAATCACAAACGGATCGCTGACTGCTCTTCAGCATTTATGATGTCACCGTATGAGACTATTTGAAGTGCTTTTAATGCCCGCACAAGCGTGAGATGTTGCATTTTAATTGCGCTGGGTGTACACAAGTTCAGGAAAGTACCCAAACCGTGGCTAGCCCGTCTCCCACGCAGACATGTGGCGCGTATGAGACGTATCGTAATTTCCGGCCTATAAACCGCGATTTTTATCCACACGCTTTCAACCTTGCGGTGATGCGGCTAATTTGTGCATTTTTTTCTAACGGCCGCAAGGGGGCATTGGAGCGGAAATCATAAGAGTGGGACCGGTGGAATATATGTGCCGAGGAAGTGACTTTTACTGGTCCGACACTGATAGCGCTGCGCTAGAGTGTTACTGCTGTGATTTTCACTAGTGTTTTTTTTTTTAAACTGGCCCTGTTAATGCGACGCCAGCGTTAGCTTGGCGCTACCGTTAGTGTGGTGGCGCCAGCGTTAGCTAGCGTTACTAGTCCGGTCTTGTTAGCGCTGCACTCGCGCGTTACTGCCATGTCTCAGTGATTTTTACTGGTACGTTTTTTTTTTTTAACCGGCCCTGTTAGCGTGGCGCTAGCGTTATCGTGACGGCGCTAGCGTTAAAAATGTGTACCGTCTTTCTTTGTAAGTATCTCGTGTTTGAATGTGGGTTTCAATTACGGTATTTTATTTGTAATTATGTGCGATAGTGGACATCGAACCCTCTGGATCAATGTAGAAACCAGTTCCCCAACCCAACATCATCATCATCATCATCACTAATATTCTAAACTCTTATTTATTTACATCTCCAAACTGCTCAGTATGTAAATAAATAAAAACACATCAATAACTGCTAGCTGCTATTCCTATCATTGTTACAATTAGTTGGTAAAAACTAAAAAAGTATTACCATTAAAATGATACACATACAAGCATTATTTAATAACTATTGCTTTTCCATATTTTTAAAGTGTGCTGACACTATGAGCACAAACCCCAACGATGCCACGCATATCCCTGCTGAAAAATTTCTATAGAAATTCAAGAGAAATCTATAGAATTTGCACAGAACAATTTGTTCTATAGAACTTTGGCTGTGATTTTCTATGGAAATTCTGCATACAACAATAACATTTCTATAGAAATTCTATAGGACTTGGGTCCTAAAGTTCTATAGTTCTTTGGAAATTCTTGAGAAATGTTCTAAAGAACATTTTTAGCAGGGATTGTCAGTTAGGACTCCAAAATCATTACCAGGGCACATTCTCCTCTTCCAAAATTGAAAAAAAGCAGCGCATACTTTTCATTTATTTTTAATCAGAAACTGTGGACGGGCCGGATGCGGCCTGCGGGCCGGGCCGGACTTTGCCTGGCCAGGTGGGCTGTGAGTTCACCCATGAGGGGGAAAAAACATGAACGCCAAAAAAAAAAAAAAAAAACAACATCTTCTGGTCCTCCCTTGAGAGCCAGACCGAAAATTGTCACATGATCGTCCTTCCCTTGCGGTTATGGATTTGTTCATTTTTCATCTGTAAATCTATTTGTTTGTTTTATTTTTTAGTGACTAATTTTGTACCCCATTTCACAACCGGCAGAAATCCGCGCACCCCCTCGGAAATGTCTCCTGTGTGTGATTTAGAATCAATAACTAAATCCAAATAAATAAGTGAGGATGCCTCGTGGCATCATCTCAATGTCAACAGGGTTCGTCTAGCCGGGGGTGGGGGCCGGGGGGGGGGGGGGGGGGATCCAGGACCCGAGTTGCTTTGACCGCACATTTCCGCTGCGTCCATTTTGCCTTTTGCGTCGCCTCCCCTCTTTGGATTTTAATACTCGGGCTGCGTGAGCTTTAATATCGTAGTCGAGTGTCTGCCGAGCCAGCAGGTGCTACTTCAATCCCTTCATATTCTAAGTAAATCCCGAGGAAAGGTGTTGAGGGATGCGCGAGGCAGGTAGGGGAAGGTTGTTCCCGTCTTTTCATTCCTGGCTCCCCCGCCCCCATTCAACACCCCCCCCCTCCCCCACAGACCCCAACACCCCCGCCGTGCAATACAGCAGCGCGGCTTCTCTCCATTTCATGCCGGAATTTAGCAGATTTGAACGCTGGCGCGACCTGTGACGGGATACGGACTGTATGTTGTCAAAAAGAAGATAAACCGTTGTTCCGCTTTTCTAAACAGAAAATATTTCATCTCTATATTATGAAATATTTGGGTCAGCATGTTCATCCTGTTAGTGTCGCACTTACCGTAATTTCCGGCCTATAAGCCGCGACTTTTTTCATACGCTTTAAACCCTGCGGCTTATGCAGTGACGCGGCTAATTCGTGCATTGCGGCCGCAAGGGGGCACTGGAGCGGAAAAGGTAAGAGTGAGACCGGTGGGATGTATGTGCCGAGGATGAGACTTTTACCGTTTTTTTTAACCGGCCATGTTAGCGCTACGCTAGCGTTAGTGCTGTGCTAGCGTGTTGCTGGTGTGCCTCAATGATTTTTACCGGTATGTTTTTTTGTAACCAGCCCTGTTAGCACCGTGCTAGCATTAGCGCTGTGCTAGTGCTGTTGTGTTACTGCCGCGTCTCAGTGATTTCTTTTTAACCGTCCCTGTTAAGTACTGTGCTATCGTGTTGCTACTATGTAGATGCCACGGCAGTTTTTTTTTTACCGGTATGTTTTTTTTTTTTTTTTTACTAGCCCTGTTCATGCTACCGCGTTGTTGCTATGTTAAGCTAAGCTTAGGTATTAAAACTGAAAAGTCTTTCTGTGCACCGCCTTTCTTTGTAAATATTTAGTGTTCCATTATAGGCACTTGCGGCTTTTACACAGGTGCGGCTTATGTATGTACCAAACGGTATTTCCTTTACAAATGTACTGGGTGAGGGTTATAATCAGGTGTGCTCTGTAGGCCCGAATTTGGACTTTGTTGGACATTGCTAAAACGATAAAATTTCAATGGTTATAAACGATAAGAAAGATTTCACAAATACGGTTGCTGTGCTATCCAAAAAAATCTTTTCTATTTGGTTATTATGTTGTTTACCGGAGCATTTGTCTGCTTTGTTTCCTGAAAAAGAAGTTACACTTTCTTAAAAAGAAAAAGAGTGAAGCTGGAATATTCTATTAAATTGTCTTTAAATGTAATTGTATAGTGTGCATGTGGCACTCTTCCACATCATTCATTTGCTAAAAAGAATGCGATGATGTTACACTTTCCTAAAATGAAGTAAAACTATTGAGGTCAGACTTATTTGATAAAGAAAACATGTAAGGTGTAAATATTTAGTTGACACTGCTTAACTGACGATTGCACGTTGTTGGTAAAAAAAACATACAGATGTAGAAGTTTTCTAAAAGGAAAATATTTCACCCGTTTCACTGCACGGTCAACTTCGTGCCTTTCTTAAAACGCCGACAAACTAACAACGTGATTTGTTTTCCCGTTATCCGATCAAAGGCGGGATACCACCGTAACACAGTAGTCGTTACTGTACGAATGCCGATGACTTGCGTTCAGAGACAAGAGCCCGTGCGCTGCGCCGCCTCCTCCTCTTAGCGTGACAATGTTAGGCCGCCCCCCCCAACATGTTTTATTTAATAATGTGGGAATTTTCTTTTGTTTTGCTTTCATTACATTCCCGGAGGCTGAACACGGAACCAGAAAGCCACTCCTCTGCCGCTCTCTCCGCGCGCTTGAAAGCCCGACAACTTCCAAATAGAGCATCTGGATTGAAAACCGGGAGGTTTTTGACACAATGCGTGCTTAATGCCGCGGAATTCTCTCGCTGTCTTCTTTCCCTCGCCGTCTTCCCTTATTGGTGACCACCCAACGCAGGCCCGGGGAGCCCGCTGGCTGCGGGGGCCGCAGATTTAGGACACAAAAGACGTAAAGCCTGAAGCCGCGGGGGAGTGTTTCCGTGGGTCGCGATGAAAAGTGTGTTTTGGTGTGTTAAGATGAGGAGGGCGGAGGGGGTGGGGGGTAAAAGGCCGATGGTGGGCCCATGCATCAACAAGACCACCGCCTTTGACGCCGCTCAGAGGCTCCCTGGATGCTCCCGTGTGGTTTTGACAGCGCAAACTTTGCTTTATGAATTTATCTTTTTTTTTTTTTTTTTTTTTTTAAACAGTAAACCCCTGGCCCGTTCCTGGTTCGCTAGTCACTAAATCATGAATTTTCATCATTTATTTTTAAAGGCTAAATCTGGCAAACGGAGACATTCACGGGGGGTGCACCAGCCAAAACATCAGTTGCAGCTCCTCATGTTTTGCCTGACACTCTTCAAGAAGTATTCATCCTACAGGATGTTATACGAGTCTGGGAACGTGCCCGAAATGGCAGACTCCATGCGGAATTCCGTGCATTCTGTAAGTTCGTTTCATGCCTCCGGTTATGGCTGAAACGTTCACCGGCGTCGAGCCGTGGAACCGCTTTTAATTGCGTGCCAACCGCGTCAGAGATATGCGTTGATGCGCACCAGCCAAAATATTAGATAGGCAAAATAATGTTGGATTAAGAGAGAAATTCACCTAAAAACATGTTATGGTCTGAAATTTACGTTTATTATTCCTCTGAATTAAGTGACTTTTGAGGTTTTTACAGGTGGACACGTCGATCATAAAAGGATGCAAAAAAAAAAAAACCATCTCGGGACCCAAAATTTTGCAAGACTTTTGTACTCTGTAGCAGCCATTTTGGGCAATTTCCAGGGTACCCACTTTGACCAACTCCTTAAAAGCAAAGCCAAACGAGCTCGTATCGGACGGTATGTAGCAAAGAGTCCAGAAGTCGGCTACAAGGAATGTTCCCTCTAAGCTGCGCACCTGCGTAATTGCGCACTTGTAGCGCACACTCAGCGCACATGAAAACCGATCCAGCGCAGTGAACCACAGCCTGCACGGGGTCTCTAACAAGCTGCTGCTCGGCCACACCATGCCACACACTCTACTTCCTTGTTTACCTGACAACGCCCCCCTCCGGCTCTTAAAGGGGTACACTCATAATTACAAACACCGCCCACCACCGGTGCTTTAGTTAGAAACACAGTCTGGGCAACGTAGAGCAAAGACAAGTTAGACATGCTGCTTATGTGTACTCTCGATAATAATGGAAAAAGTACAACAACAACAAAAAAAAGATGTTGGTGTAACGAATGTCAAAATGTGTGAATAATACTAATAATAATAACAGGATGAGATTTTGAGTAAAAAAGGTCTGGTCTGGAGCCAAAGTAGAAAGTACAGGATGAGAAGGTGTATAATGTTAAAATTCCACCTTGGCGCAGCCTGATCGAGGATGAAAGCACAGACAATACAGAGCACAAAAAGCTAATTCTGTATTTTAAAAATAGGAGACATCATAACGTTAACCTTAAAACTGTTTGGTCGCATCATTCAGCTTTCAACAAGCATTGCGAAAGATATTCCACAAGCAATAATTCAGTTTTACACCCAGAAAAACAGACGGGGATATCATTGTGGGTTAAAAAAAAAAAATGAAACAAAGTTGTAAGTGACATTTCAAATTTACAGTTCATAGTTGGCTTGGTTTGGTTAGCAAGTTTGCAAAAACACGAATAAAATTGTTCTTAAAATTTTCTGATGGTAATTGTAAATGCTGTAATGTGAATCCTTTAATGAGGCATGTAACCTCGATGGATAACACCGATCTGACTGCAGTGCATACGCCTGATGTTGCTCACAGTGATCAAAGGGGGCGCTCGCGGGCTTAGCGTGTTTGCTCAGACGCGTCAAAAATTAGAGGGAACGTTGGCGAAAAGTACCACCAGTGCTATACGGGCTACCTCTACTGCTATCCAAAAGAATCATTGAACTAAATGTTCAAATACTGCATAATGTTGCAGTTACTTCCAGTACTGCATTGCATATTTAAGTACAATTCAATTTAACTTAAGGGCAATACTTAATAATTTAATCATTTAAAAATAATGTTTTCAAAAAATGTATTGAGGCACAAGTTTTATTCAAATTTGCAAGACCATATTTAAATCTTTTTTGAGTACAGTTTTTAATTTTGTAATATTTAAGTACAGTCTTGATGATCAAAATGTGAAATGGTACTGTGGACATTGTGTATTAGTTGAAGGATTTTAAAGTACCGGTATAAGTATTTTTTTGGGGTGGTTGCAAACACCTGATCTAGCCAAATGGGCGGTGGTATATTTTGCAATATTTTTTGTTTTATTGCTTTGTTCCAAGTAGAAGTACACCAAAGAACCAGTCCTGGATTTCACCCCAAACGGCTCCTTTGAACCAGAAAGGCAGACTTCCTGTTCAATTTTGTGCATGCGCAGTGTCCACCCAATTCTGTGCCCCCCCCCCTCTCGGAGGCTGCGTGGCACGGCAAAGCAGATGCGCCTCCCGGGCAAGCGGCGAGCTGGCGGAGGGCTGCCAACGCCTGTGAAGGTTCGGTTTGAAGGGGGTGAAAGGTGGGCTGAAGCGCGGGGTTACGGCCGGGTGTGCGAGGTAAGGGTGAGGGCAAAAATGTCCGAAACGCGCCTCGGGGGCAGAGAGCTCATTGGTCAGTGTTTATTTATCGTGCACGCGTACTCGCACGCACAAACGTGTGTGTAGTTGGATGATACGTGATACAACTGATGGGGGTGATTTGAAGTGCGAGTGAGAAATTTAAAAATAATAAGAATTATATATAAAATGCAATATAAAAAAAAAAATCTAAATAAATATTTTAAAAATATCTATATTATTCCCATTAATTATTTGCTTGTGCTTAATGCTGAGCCAATGGATAATTTATTAAATGCTCTTCTTTTTATTTAATTCTATTTGTAAGCGGTTAACACAGTGGAACAACTGGTTTGAGCATTGGCCTCACAAATCTGAGGACCCGGGTTCAATCCCAGCCCTCCCTGTGTGGAGTGAGCATGTTCTCCCCGTGCCCGCGTGGGTTTTCTCCGGGCACTCCGGTTTCGTCCCACATCCCAAAAATATGCAACATTCATTGGTGACTCTAAATTGCACGTCGGTGCGATTGTGAGTGTGACAGCTTTCTGTCGCTATGTGCCCTGCGATTGGCTGGCAACCAGGTCAGGGTGTACCCCGCATCCTGCCCGATGACAGCTGGGATTGGCTCCAGCATACCCGCGACCCTTGTGAGGATAAGCGGCTCAGAAAATGGATGGATCGATGTATTTGTAAGGGGACGGTCCAAGTCTTATTCTTCTGATTCGTAATCAAATATTTATTATTTGATGTGTAGTAACACTATGATCATAACATTATTCAATAAGCCATTCTCATTAATCAATTATATATATTTTTATTGTTGTTTGAGAATGTTGTCACTTTATTCTACAATTCTTCCAGCATTGTTTTTTTTATGATTCGAATTATTACTTTGGAAATATTTTTAAATAAATCTTACTACATAAGAAAATGTATTTTTTTTTATTTTAAGCCTTTTATATTTTTAACAATATTGTAATAATTACTTCCAATAATATTTTTTCATCAACAGTTTAATTCTATGACATTTTCAAACTTGTTCTTTTTAAATTAATTTCGAATACAGTACGAATGTCATAATTTGAAAAAAACTAATAATTTTAAGTATATTCTTGGATCATCATGATATTCTTTTGCATTAATTTTATTATTATAATTATTAGTTTTGAATAATTTCCTTTCTGGATAGAATATGAAATTATCCCATATATTTGATTAAAATAAATATATTTATACTCCGCGACCTTTGTGAAGATAAGCAGCTAAGAAAATGGATGGATGGATGGATGGATAATATATTATTTACTACACGATAAACAATATATGCAATATTATTTTCTAAGTGGCATTTTTTTTTTTTTGCTACTTCAGTAGGACTTATTTGTTCTTATGCAGAAAGAAGGACTAAGAAGGACGTTCCCATGACAAAGGATGGACACCGGCATCGGCGTTCTTTGTTTTTGTGGGGTTTTTTTTTCAATTTTGTTCTCCTCGGTAGCGTGCCAGGCACCCTGCTGTTTTGTTGTTGTTGTTGTTTTGTAGTAAAGTCCCGGCTTACTGGGAAAATGGCGGAGGAGAGCAAGCCAAGGAAAGAAAAACGAAGGCGCTCCATCGTGAGCTAATGACTCGGGTGGGGGGGAGACGCACGTGGGTATGCTGGGAGCCTCCCGAGGCTCCGCTCAAGCACGCGTGAGAATATTCCAAATATTCATTATCAGCTTCCACGCTTCCTCCCTGTAGCATGATGAAACGTTAACGCAGGGGCGTTCCCGCGGCTTTGGCGAGGCTCAAGATCTCATAAAATCAACTGTCACCTGCGTCGTCATTGGCCGCTTACAAAATAACAACTAGAGCAACAAGCTGGGCCCCTTAAAGCCTTTCGATGCATTATTAATATTTTTGCTAGCCTAAACTCCTTCTGGACGCGATACGGCCGAGCCCGGATTAACGGCAAAGAATTTAATATACATGCGCACGCACACGCGCTCCGTCTGTTGTTCGTTAAGAGAAAGAAAGCGGCCCCGCCCCTTTCGGACGAGGCCATGTGTTGTCATTTACAGTCAAATTTTGCGCAGTCGACGGCGAAAAAAAAAAAGCGGATTAGAGGCATAAACGCGACGCTTCTGGTGTTAATGTCCCTCGTACGGGGAGGGGGCGCAGGGGGGGAGGGAGCCCCCGGCCAACAATAAGCTACAGTTGAGGAAAAAGACACATGAGGGACTCGTTTTGGATAACTCAGTCTATATTGCTTACTTATCCTCTTTAAGTATGATTCAATGTTTCAATGCAAAATCTTAAATGAAAAATAAATACCTTTTTGTTGTTCTAGAAAAAACTAACATTTGGGGGCCTTAAGTGTTTTTCCAGTGGAGAAAAAAATGGTTAAAATGTGCTTTAAAATTTTGTGAGGAATTTATTTATTTTTTTCTCCTGGGAGAACTTTCTCGTGGAAATTTGATTGAAAATTATAAAAAACTCAAATTGTATTTTTTGGGTGGTTCGGGGGGAATACTTTGGGTGGAAATTTGGTAGATTGTGTGTGTGGGGGGAGTAGGGGGCTTTCAGACTAAATCCTCTAGGCAAAAATAGAAAAATATTTTGAGGGAAATATTTTTAGGTAATATTTTCAGGAAACATTTGGCAAAAAAAGGAAAATTGAAAAAATATTTTGGATTAAAAAAAAAAGATTTACTGGTAAAATTCAGAAAAATATCTGGAGAGAAATACAGGGAGACAAATAATACAAATGTAGTTTAAAAAAGAAAAATATTTTTTACAAAAAAATAGTAAAATAAAAAAATCTGTTCGCACTGGTGAAAAAAATGGAGGATTGGTATCTTTTTTTCTTTAAAAAAATGCATTTTTCAGGGAAAATTTAAGTTAAAATGTTTTTTTTTTTTAATTTTTAAAACATTTTTGGGGAAAAGATTCTTGAAATAGGAAAACGTATTGGGGAAACTTATTCTGCGATTAAAGAATTACTCTGCGGGATGAAAACAGGAAAATACGAAAACAACTGAAAAATATATCTCGAAAAGGTCTTTAATTTTTTTTAAGGTTGAAAATGGAAGAAGAATATTTTAGGAGAAAACTTTTGGTGAATTTCCTATTTTCTGTGCAAAAAAAAAAATACTAATTTTGAGAAAACCTAAAATCGCTAAACTTGTTATCTCTGTAGGACTAGATGTGCCGAGCAGTAGCGGGCGGAGGCCTTGGCGCTATTGATTAAATGCCAGCAACGCTCTCATAAATAGTCGCGTTTATTGTGCGAGGAAGGAGCGCAAACGGATGCGGTTGGAGGTGACACTAAAACAACCTCCTCTGCCGCTTTGACAAATTTATGTTAACAAGCAAATTAGCCACAGCGGGACGCCGCCGGGGTCCCCGATCAATGGCTGCAGTTAAAAAAAAAAAAAGTTACCGCTCGCCCGCCGCCGTGGAAACGGCCCCGGCCCCCGACAATAACCTACAACTGAGCGAGACACAAAAGCTATTGACGCGGCGAGAGCGCTTCAATTTCCCCAGGCGGCGGGGCGCTGTCACATCAAACTGGCTATTAGTCACAAATTCTGCTGCTACGCCGCCCCCCGCCCCCCCCGCCCCCCCAACCCTATAGCCGATCTCAGGGGGGACCTTGTCAACTTGAAAGTTGTGCCGCTGGCAAAAGGACATCTGGTTCCACTGGAGAGAGAGAGTGAGGGGGGGGGGGGCGTGTTGCATACAAGAGGCTGACGAAAGAGAACAAACGGCACCACTTTGGAATTGTCAGAGCTCGTTAGCGACGAGACAATAACGGCCAGGAGACCCACGTCGGTTCCCCTCCTTGACCTGACGTGTCGCCCCCGATGAGGCCGTGTTCACAATTGTATGTTTGTCCGCAGGAGGCGGCTCGCCGTTAAAAGTGTGACAGCGGAGCATCCAGCTCATGGTCAAAGGTTAGCACGTCAACAATTCTTTAGCCTGATCTCGTACTCGTCAGAGTCATGTTTGAGTGTTTACACAAAACAAGAAAACATATATAGTGGCGCTTCGGTTCGCGAACACAATCCGTTCCAGAAGGCCGGTGGAAAAACGAAACGTTCGAAAACCAATGCGGGTTTTCCCATTACAATGAATGGAAAATGAAATAATGCGTTCCACGCCGAAAAAATGCTGTATTTTTTTTAAAGCGACATCCTTTTAAAGAGACATCCTTCCTGCCTTCCTCGCCAACACTATCCCTAGCTAACCGCTACTCGTCTACGAAAATAAGTAGCAACTTTTCGACTTCCTCCAAGATTTTTGGCCTCTGCTTGGTCAACACGCTTGCTCCTTTAGCAACATGACTTGTTTGAGGGCATCCTTGTGTTTCAGAATGGTGCTGATCGTCGATTTCGCCAGGCCAAACTTCTCCGATAGCTCAGAAACAAGCACGGCAGATTCGTATTGATCGAATCCAAATCCTTCTTGAACAGTTCGACAGTTTTACGCACCACTTTCTTTTTTTTCCAGCACCAGCAGTTCCACTTGCCTTCTTTGGAGCTATGATCGGGGGGTTAACCCTCTCTGGACCAAATAAAATTTGGCCGAGGGAAAAATCACTTTCAGAAAATGATACTCTGGACTTAAAATTTTCAATTATATTAATATTTTGTTGCAAATTTGCAACAACCCTACCCGTGAAGGGTTAATATTGCTCAATTCAAGTCAATACCGGACACGTCCGCATGCAGAGGAGTGTGTGGGTCAACTGGTTGCATCGCACGCGTTATGTCGTCTCCGCTTTTTTCAGGGGTGCGTTCGAAAGCACAATAACAAATCCCCGTGAGTCAGCTGGTCGAGGCGTTCGAATACCTATTTTCGTTCGAAAACCAAAGCAAAAATATCTCCAAATTTTCATTCGAAAACTGATTTGGACGAAAACAGAGACGTTCTATAGGTATAGGAATAGGTACCACTGTATATCGATTTTCTGACCAACTTATCCTCACAAGTGTCGCAGGAGTTCCGGAGCCAACCCAGCTGTCAACGGGCAGGATGTAGGGTAAACCCTGAACTGGTTGCCAACCAATCACAGGGCACGTAGAGACAAACAGCCGCACTCGCAATCACACCTAGGGACAATTTAGAGTCTCCAATCAATGCATGTTTTTGGGGCTGTGGGAAGAAACCCGGAGAAAACCCACTCAGGCACAGGGGAGAACATGCAAACTCCATACAGGCTGGATTGGGATTCGAACCCCGCTCCTCAGAACTGTGAGGCCAACGCTGTACTGCTGCACGACCATGCCGCCTGGTAAAAACATTCTGGGGGCAATTTTGTTTTCTTTAAATATGGTGAAAAAAGTTTTAATTTAAAAAGTATTCATGTTGTCTTGCTGTTGGACACGGGCAGCCAATCCGCATCCCCCGAATGACTCCGTTCCCTCTTCTGTTCCAAACAGGGGGCGGCGGCGGCGGCGGCGTGCCAGCCATCACTCAACTTGTCTATTAATTAACTAATACAACGCCTAACGCGTCTCCAATCAATGCCTCTTTAAGAGAAGGAGGTGCGACGCCATGTCGAGGAAACGCCCCGTCACTCCGGCTCGGCGGAGGTGGGGACGCATCACTTGCCTAATTGACTCCGACGAGGAGTGCATTTGAGCCGCGGAAAGTGCGGCGGGGACGGCAGATGGTGACCCGTGAAATCCCCGCCACGCCGTAAAGACGAGGGGTGGGGGGGGGGACGCGACACATCAGAAACAAATAAACGGGTTCCACGTTTTCCACCCGTTCGGGGTGAGAAGAGAGAGGGGGGGGGGGGGACGAGGCGCAATAAGAAAGCGCTGATGTATTTATAAGGAGATTTACGGCCATTGCGGTCGCCTCCCCGCGGAGGTGGAAGAATACAGACGGCTCCGAATAAAAGGAGACTCAGATCATCAATTTTTAGAGGGAGGGATTTGCCACATTTAATGAATTCATGCTCGCCTCCGACATCAACCCTTCTCCTGCCGGATGAGGGATGAAAAAACACCCTCGCGGCACACAAACGCGGCGAGGTGCTCTGCAGGCGATCAATCACCCATCGGTTGTTGAGAGCGCTTGTCCTGCTCCTGGAGGATGTTCTTCATTACTTTACAAGTGTGCGTCTGTGTGTGTGTCTGTGTGTAATTAATGACCACCGCCTGCTTTTACTTTGCCCCCCCCCCACCGTGAGGGAGGAGCACGTGTCATAGGATTTGTATTTGTGCGCTTGTCATGCACCTGAGCCCCCCCCAAAAAAATTCATTATTATTAAATGTTTAAACTATTTTCTGGGAAACCTGTTGGGTGTGTTGATAAATACTTTTGCAAACTATTGATATTTTTCAGGAAAAAAAAAATGCAAGGATAAACTTGAAAAAATGACATTTTTGGCAACAGAAATCATTACAATTCAAGGATCGCTTCTGGGAGGCATTACAATTTTTTTACTCATTTATTGTGCTTTCTTGTTGCTTGTTCTTATCTCGATTATTTTTATCTGTACTTCCCATGCTCGTCAAAGAAAAAAATAATAATTCAAAAAATAATAATAATCAGTGAATAAATAATCGAATATTGGTAAAAAAAAATTGCAAAGAAAATTTTCAATAAAATCCTATATGGTAAAAATAGGAAAAAACGGTCATAAAAAAGTGGGAAAAATTGTGGCAAAATTTAATTTTGGAAATGTTCAAATTTTTATCTGAATAAAAACAGGGGAATTTTAAGGAGAGTTTTTCTGAAAAAAAAAATCAGTAACTATGGCTCTAGAAAAAATGACAATTTTTTTCATCATAGGAAAAAAGTGAAAAATGAAATTTTAAAAATTGTGACATTTTTTCATTTAATTATTTCCAGAAAAAATATATTTTTTTGATCCCACCTGCTTATGCTGACGTAACCTCAGTGGGAGCCCGCGTTCTCATCTGATCTGTATTTGTCAGCTTGCCGTATACACACGCACACACATATACGTCAAGATTCTGGGTGTGTGTGTGTGTGTGTGTGTGTGTATGCATGCGTGCGTGTGCGTGTGTGTGCGCGCCCATCGGCCTTTGCAAGATCCCTAAGGTTGATTTGAGGTCTCATGACAGGCATCACGAGTAACTGTCTTTTAATAATAATAACTAAATAATAACTACTTACATTATCAGTCGTGTGAAAATACATAAATTTCACCACTTTTTCACTTCATTAAGTACACTCGGACAATCCTCATGTGATCTAATAGGGAAGCTGGAGGCGGGGTTTTTGGATAAGATACTTAAAAAAAAAAATGCTACGATTTATTGGATGAGAGCAACGAGAGACATGCCAAATCAAATAAGATAATTCAATACATTCTAAATATTCAAATTTAAAGTGTTGGGGTAAAAAATGGAAAAAAAGTATTTTGGGGGGAAAAAATTGTTTAGTTGATTTTTTTTTAACTGTGTATTAATTCTAAAATATTCATTAAAAGAGTAAAGTTGAGATTAAATAAAAAATACAAAAGAAATATGAGCTAAAATACAGTTAAAAAAATAAATAATTAACTGTATATATACAGGACTTTAAAAACATCTTTTTTTGTGTCCATACACATGCAAAGAAATATATTTTACTTTTTTTATTTTATTTTATTTTTTTACTAATTGGGGTTGCTGAAGCAATGTTGAAATGAGGAACTGCGGGACTAAGATCTTTTTATTTTGGGCCAGCACTAACTAGAGTACTCTAATACATTTCTTTTGTAGGGTTTAAAATTATATTTCTGTTTTTGGGATCAAAGTTGGTGGTTTGAACAATCATTAGAAGTTATTATGAAAAGTGTGTGTATGGGGGCCTTGGGGGAGGGGGGGGGTTTGCTATTCGCAGGGTCCACCGTAATATGAATAAAGTGAAGCCGTGTTTTTGCTCATACGACATGAAATCATTTTCATTTTCAGACGCTAACTGCGTGTTTTACACACAGCAAGCACGTGGATACCGAATAGTAATAACGGGGTAATAACAAAAGATTATGTTCGGCGAGGTCTTTATCCGGCGAGTTTGGTGTCACGCCGCAGCCTGGCAAAGGTTATTATGTCGGCTCGCTTCGCGCGCGGTGACGGAGGTCGCCTGTAGCACATTAGAGCCAATAAATGTGCGTTGGCACTTCCTCAATTTCGTGTAAAGCCTCCTTTCCCTCCTTTACCTCGGAGCGCTCATTCCTAATAGGGTATTCCGATGGCGCCTCTAATAAGTTGCGGGACTGCGCGTTTGTCAGCGGCGGTTATTTTCCTCAGTGGAACACGGAGGTCGCCTCGTCTTATTATTCTATAAGCTCATCGTGTTTTTCTTTTTGTGTGTGTGTGCTTGCTTTAAACTGAGAAAAAGATTCCCGTGCAATCTTGTGTGTCTTACTGTCCCAACAAATGCAAATATCTAAATCTAAATATGAATATGAACTCGCTTCGTTATTAGCTTGGACGATGGCCCGGTTTTTGCTTCTTTACAATTAAGACAATGACTAAAATCTCCTCATCTTTCATATTACATCAACATTATCCAGCTCTGCGCTGACTGGCTCACCCCCTGCCATCTCCCACAATGCCTTGCGGCCGTGGTGGGCTGCCACCGAGTGCGTAGGTTGACCAAACGATTGCTCTTGCTCCAAAATGACACCCTGTTCCTCATAATTCGATTGCTGTCACTACCAAAACCTTTCAAAATCAATCCTCCTATTGATTACTGATCAAATAATTGATTAATAATCAGACCTCGCCCGCTTATTATTGGAAAATTATGCCATTTATTTTGTACTAATAATAATGCAAGCATGGCGGCACGGTGGATCAGCTGGTAAAGCGTTGGCCTCACAGTTCTGAGGTCCCGGGTTCGATCCCTGACCCGCCTGTGTTGAGTTTCTATATTCTCCCCGTGTCTACGTGGCTTTCCTCCGGGCTTTCCTCCCACGTTCCAAAAACATGCAACATTAATTGGACACTCGAAATTGCCCCTCGGCGTGATTGTGAGTGCGGCTCTTTGTCTCGATGTGCCCTGCGATTGGCTGGCGACCAGTTCTGGGTGTACCCTTGCCTCCTGCCCGTTGACAGCTGGGATGGGCTCCAGCACTCCCCGCCACCCTCGTGAGGATAAGCGGCAAAGAAAATGGAATGGAATAACATGCATTTTATTCTCATTGATTAGGGATGGACTTTGGCAATATTGCAAACATTTTGATTCCATTAAGAGTATAAAAGAGTAGAAAACTGTACAATACTAATCGGACATCAATATTTAAAATAAATGAAAAGTCTGTTTTATTTGTTTTTTCTTATAAGGCGGAAATCTTATAGGGTGGATCCCCACAACAAATAAATACATATAAAAATACATTTTAATTTAATTAAATTAACCAAAAATAAAATATATCAATGTTTTCCGAATGTGATTTTTTTTTCAATTCAAAATTAATATGTACATAATACATAAAACAAAACCAGTTTAATATAAGGAGATAACACTAATCTAAGAAATTTTAAATATTACCGTATTTATATACATATTAAAAAACATCTTCAAGGATGACATTTTTATTAAAATAGGCTCCAGCACTCGCCTCCATCCTCGTGAGGATAAGCGGCGAAGAAAATGGAATGGAATGGAAAAACATGCATTTTATTCTCATGGATGGACTTTGGCACTTGCTGTATGGTATAAATTTGGTTAACAGAATTTGGGATAGCAAAATGCTATATGCTAAACATTCAGCAATTGCGATTAGCATTATTTTGCTAGCGATTACCATTTCAACTAAAAAAATGCTACAGCTCATATAAACAAAGTTACAGTGTATGTACTGTACATTACACAACTTTAAAAGTAACTTACAGACGCTTTCCTCTGTCGTTTTTCTCACTGTCCACGTTTAGCACTGGTCCACGACTGCGTCCATCTGCAAAAAAAAATGCCTGCGTGAAACAGCGGAAAAACAAAGTTCCGGGCGGATCCTTGACGGAGCTTCCACGCAGAAATTTTGCGCCGTCAACTTAGCCGTGTTATTATATCCCCCCCCCCCAGGCCTAGTTACATTTAATTAGTTACTCCCCAAAACCGGCAATATACACAACATCCATCCAGATGCACTTTCTCATGAGAAACACAATTTTTAGCGGGATCCGAACCAGCGCAATGCGCTCCCCCAGATCGTCCTACCTGTTGCCTTAAGCCCCCCCTCGGCACTCGCTGCTGTCAAATATTGATATCAAATGGATTGCTTGGACCTCCAGCTGCAGCGGTTGTAAATAAACACCGAGCCCGTTTGGCAGCGTGTCAGCCCCGCCGTGTTTTATGAAGCGGCTCTTACGCCGCCCAATTACGCCGCGTCCCCCATTTTGTTTGATTTAAGAAGCATCGCCCGGGAGAGCGTCGCGGTGCGACGGGGAGGCGGCCATTGATTGAATTTTATGTGCTTTGTGGTCCTGAGATCTTAACGCGGCAGAATTTACAACCGCGGGAATAATCGTGTCGTATAAAAAAGCGGCGCTGGCGTGTCGCATAAGACTTTCATTTTTTTCTTTGCATTTGTGTAGGACAAATGGCATGAAATCAATATTGTTTCATTATATATGGGGCAAATGCACGGGTCTGCTCTACTGATATGCATTTAAATGACGGCCATATATGGTCCAGGATGATTTAATGCAAGGACTTGACAGAGAGTTGGATTATGATGTCAAAATGTACGCGTTAGACCTTGTTAGCGTTTCCAAACTGTTTTATTAGTAGCAATTAGCCATTAAAGCAGCCCATGTTACAGTCAACTCCAGTAAAACTGATCTGTTCCATTACCAAAAAGTTGTTTTTTAAAAAAATGTAAATATTGTATCAACGTGGGCGCCACCGTGGATCAGCTGGTAAAGCGTTGGCCTCACAGTTCTGAGGTCCTGGGTGTAGTTTGCATGTTCTCCCCTTGCCTGTGTGGGTTTCCTCCAGGCACTCCGGTTTCCTCCCGCAACCCAAAAACATGCAATATTAACTGGATGCTCTAAATTGCCCGTAGGTGTGATTCTGAGTTGGTAAAGCATTGGAATCACAGTTCTGAGGACCCATGTTCGATCCCGGCCCCGCCTGTGTGGAGTTTGCATGCTGTCAACATTAATTGGACACTCTAAATTGCCCGTAGGTGAGCTTGTGAGTGCAGCTGTTTGTCTCTATGTGCCCTGCGATTGGCTGACGACCAGTTCGGGGTGTACACCGCCTCCCGCCCGTTGACGGCTAGGACTCCCCGTGACCCTTGTAAGGATAAGCGGCTAAGAAAATGGATGGATGGATGTATCAACGTGATTTATAAAAAAAAAAAAAAAACAGGTGAATTTAAAATGAGAAAAATATGTTTTTAAAGCATAATTACCGGCACTTTAAGCCTAGTTAGTGTCGTCCGTGGCTAAAATCGGGTAGTCTGCGTGTGAGGGTGTGGCCGGCATCAGACAATCGTTTCTCAGTGGAAGTGTTCAACTGCTGCAAAACGGGCCCGAGTCAAAAATGTTGCGGTGCCACAAGCGTCACACCTGTAAAATGGTTCTACACCCGCAGTTTTGCCACCATTATTGCAAAGAATACTTTGAAATTCAACTCATCCAAACGCTACATCGTCAGCGTCAACCAATCGGCCCTGCCTCACCCGGCGAAAACCCGAAAATATCGATTGTTAAAGAAATGTGAAGTTATGGTTTCATATAATTAGACCCAAAAACATTTAAAAAGCCTCACTTTTACCCGTCAAAGGATTCAACACCCACACTTTTCCAATTGATATTGTAGAAATATCTTCAATAATAAATATTGCACGTGGGAATGTTTCAGCAGTCAGTCAGCAACTGGGAAAGTTTTCCGAAAAAGAAGACAATCGATTGAAAAATATACTACCAATGTCATTTTTTTCCAAAAGTGAGAAAAGTGAGAAAAACTTTATTTCCACTATTGAGGTTGCATTTCCTAAAAAGAAAACAACTGTTTCAATTTCTTAAAAGGAAGACACTATTATGTTGACCTTTCTTAAGACAAGACAGTCGTATTCTCGCACACTTCTAAAAAAAAAAAATAAATACAAACTATTGATTTTGCACATTCCTAAAAAGAAGACAACTGACGTCGCATTTCCATTAAAAAAAGAAACTACTGATGCCGCACTTTCCTAAAAGACATCAAACTGTTTATGTTCCAATTTTTGCATTTCCTAAATAGAAAACTGTTTCACTTTATGGAACTTTGTTAAAAAAAAATATAACTATATTTACACTTTCCAAAAAAGGAGACTTCATGTTGCACTTCCATAGAAAAAAAAAAAAAAAAGAACATGAACTATTGATGCTGCACTTTGATAAAAAGAAGACAAAGTGTTCACGGTGCCCTTTTTCGGCGATTTCCCGTGCGGTGCTCAGATGTCGTCTTAGCAGAGCATGATTGCATCCCCCGTCGCTTGACCGAGGCAAATTATTGAATTTTCATCTTGCGCCCGAGGTCATATCAGGACTGCTCAATTGTAGCCCGAGGAGGAGACGCCTGAGTCAAGAACACGTCTGCCTGTGATTGCTCCCGTCGAGCCATTACCGCGCGGCAAGGAGGCCCGCGCGGTGGTGGCGGGTGCGCACGCAAATGTGACGTACCCCCCCCCCACCCCCCACATCCCCCCTTGGCAAGGCCGCCTCCCCTTCCTGCAGCAAGCAATTTACATGAGTTGAAGGCAGGTGACAGGCAGCAATCAGCTCGAGGGAATAAAGTGGAACGCCGCCGCATTAGCGCCTGCCGCCCTCCGCCCCGCAGATTGCTTCTACCAGGCCACGACCTCTGACCCCGCCCCATATCAAACAATTGCCCTTTAGTATAATTATGTGGAATAATCTTTTTGGAGTTTGATTCCCTGGCGGCGGCCAGGGGGAGCAGCCACCTCTAATTTATTTTTATTTTTTTTCCAGGGAGGAGGCAGAGTGGGGAAGGGGGTGGGTGTTAATAAATACTTTTTTTTTTTCCCCCCTCCAAGGAGGGGCTTCTGGCAGCCCTAAGTGAAATACCCTCAGTGTTGGAGGTCAAATTTATCTATTTGGCAGCCAGACGCGGCGACGGTGTGCTGTCGCCGCGTCTGTAAATATCATTACCTGCTGATGATGTTTTATTGATACGCTTGCTCGCATTGTTTGGGGGGCCTCATTAAAAAGGAATGAAGACCACCCACCATTTTGCTTTTTTTACATTTGATAAATTCTGAGGGCGACAAATGCCACAAGTGCTGAAGGAAAGTGTCGAGGCTAAGACAGAGTAGAAAAATTCAAATGTGGAGGTCTCGAAGTAAAGTAGAGATACACTACTTACTATATATATATATATATATATATATATACATATATATATATATATACCAAAAAAACACGTGATTGGAGATAAAATTCTACCTGCACACCAATAAGAAGTTTTGATTCCATTAAGAGTATAAAAGAGTAGAAAACTGTACAATAGTAATCAGACATCAATATTTAAAATAAATCATAAGTCCTTGTTTTATTTCTCTTATAGGGTGGAAAGATTATAGGGTAGATCCCCACAACAAATAAATACATATAAAAATACATTGTAATTTATTTAATTAAATTAACAAAAAATAAAATATATCAATGTTTTCCTAATGTGATTTTTTTTCCAATTCAAAATGAATATGTACATAACATACAACAAAACCAGTTTAATATAAGAACATAATACTAATCTAAAAATTGTAAATATTACCATATATATATATATATATATATATAATATATATATATACCAAAAAAACACGTGATTGGAGATAAAATTCTACCTGCACACCAATAAGAAGTTTTGATTCCATTAAGAGTATAAAAGAGTAGAAAACTGTACAATAGTAATCAGACATCAATATTTAAAATAAATCATAAGTCCTTGTTTTATTTCTCTTATAGGGTGGAAAGATTATAGGGTAGATCCCCACAACAAATAAATACATATAAAAATACATTGTAATTTATTTAATTAAATTAACAAAAAATAAAATATATCAATGTTTTCCTAATGTGATTTTTTTTCCAATTCAAAATGAATATGTACATAACATACAACAAAACCAGTTTAATATAAGAACATAATACTAATCTAAAAATTGTAAATATTACCATATATATATATATATATATATATAGATATATAAACATCAAGGATGAGATTTTTATAAAAAATAATCAGTTTAATTGAAATACATTTTCATGTAATTAAATGTCCTTATTTGAGGAAGATATGACTATTTATGCTCTCTATCAATACAACTTATTATTAGTGGTAGTAATTAGTAACAATTACAATTAAACATGAAAATAATATATAAATATTAAATTAAATACAAAAAAATGAAAATATTCCCTAATTAAATCAAGACTTGACTATTCTTTTCATTAAAAATGTATTTTCTAACTTTTTTTGAATCTACTGAAAACAAGTGTTGGAAAAATAGAACCTTCAATACAACACATTATAAGTGGTAGTGATAAGTAATTATATTTAAAAATGAAAATAATATAGTAATATGAAATTAAATACAAAAAAATAAAAATATTCCCTAATTAAATCAAGACTTGACTATTCTTTTCATTAAACATTTATTTTCTAACTTTTTTTAAATCTACTCAAAACAAGTCTTGAAAAAAATAGAACCTTCAATACACCTTATTATAAGTGGTAGTAATTAGTAACAATTATATTTAAACAAGAAAATAATATATTAATATGACATTAAATACAAAAAAAAAATATTCGAACTCGCCTAAGGGGAAAACAGGCAATCACTTTTTCAAAGCACCCATAACTTTGCATTCGAACAATCTCCTTTTATGCATTTTATGAAAATATATTTCTCATTATTCTCAAAGCGCTCGTCCTCCTCCTCGTCGACTGCAGGTTGTCATTTTCCCCACTGACAAGGGACATAACCTTCATACTTTCAGAGATACCTGAACCTAATTTTTGAAATTTTGAATTATTTTCACATTTAAATGACCAAACTTAAAACTTAAACAGTATTTTTTTTTCTTTGGTCTTTTTTTAGTGTGTAGAGATAAATACCATGTGCTTGTTTACAAACAAACGAAAAAAAATTACCTTTGAGTCGTGCGTTCCGGGCCGCCATCTTGGGACGTTCACGGGGAACCCGCTGACCTTGACCTCCCCGGTGGGAGCGTCCCTCATCCCATTTAGCACTCGAAACGTGGGAGGCGCTCGCTCAGCCACCCATTTCATTGTGTCCCACCTGTGACCAACACACACAAACACACACACATCAAACGCAATCTCCGCAGGAAGTTAACGTCAACATATGTCGCTGTCACACAAATAACACTGAGCGCTCTTGTGTGCTTTGATCTGTCAGGGATGCTTATGCCCAAAAGTATTTGGACGGTCACTTTTTTTTTATTCTACATCATTTTTCACTAAAACGTGGTGCGACCCAAAGGATATCATATTATGGGCTCTACTTTTGTGACTAGCTCAAATTCTTTTAACGAAGACCCAGGCCAGACCAAGATGTGGTAATTTCATGGACTGGCGTATTCCTCGGGTTGGATGCCAACTGTTCAAATAAGTACACATACACTACACTCCTAGTAAGTATTGAAAGTAATTCACCAAAATCGCAATAGATCAATTGCGCCAAGTTTTGAGGGACTTTCTGACTTTCTCTCCCCAAAATCTCCCTCACTTTGCTGACAGGGAGGAAATTGGAAACATGGCTGCGAGTTTTACGCTAACACGAAAATCGAGATGTGCCAGTTTTTACGCTGAAGCGCAGCTATGTCATCAAGAAAACAGCCTTGTGGCGAACAGAAATCAAATATAAATATAAACTATCCGTGCTCACGTTCCTTCTTTTTCTTTTCCTTTCGGCTTGTCCCGTTAGGTGTCGCCACAGCGTGTCATCTTTTTCCATCGAAGCCTATCTCGTGCATCTTCCTCTCTAACACCCACAAGTCTTCATGTCCTCCCTCACAACATCCACCAACCTTTTCTTTGGTCTTCCTCTCTCTCGCTCTTTTGCCTGGCAGCTCCATTCTCAGCACCCTTCTACCAACATACTCACTCTCTCGCCCCTGGACATGTCCAAACCATCAAAGTCTGCTCTCTCGAATCTTTGTCTCCAAAACATCCAACTTTGGCTGTCCTTCTAATGAGCTCATTTTTAATCCTATCCAACCTCAACATCTTCGTTCCTGCCACCTCCAGTTCTGCTTCCTGTTGTTTCTTCAGTGCCACCGTCTCTAATCCGTACATCATGGCCACCTCACCACTGTTTTGTAAACTTTGCCCTTCATCCTAGCGGAGACTCTTCCGTCACATAGAACACCAGACACCTTCCGCCAACTGTTCCACCTCGTTTTGACCCGTTTCTTCACTTCCTTACCGCAGTCACCATTGCTCTGTGTTCTTGACCCCAAGTCTTTGAAGTCGTCCACCCTCGCGATCTCTTCTCCATGGAGCTTCACTCTTCCTCCTCCTCACCTCTCAATCACGCACACATACTCTGTTTTACTTCGGCTTATCTTCATTCATGCATCCCTCCATCTTTCTAATTGTTCCTCCGCCTCTTCCCTGCTTTCACGGTAGATCACAATATCATCTGGGAACATCATGGTCCAAGGGGATTACAGTCTAGCCTCATCTGTACGCCTATCCATTACTACTGCAAACAGGAAGGGGCTCAGCGCGGATCCCTGATGCAGTCCCACCTCCACCTTCAATTCTTCAGATATGCATACGGCACACCTCACAGCTGTTCTGCTGCCCTCAAACATGTCCTGTACTATTCTAACATAATTCTCCGCCAAGAAGAAAAAAACATATTGGTGCTGTGCCTCCCTAAAAGACAAACTCAACTGCTGATGGTACACTTTCCTAAAAGGAAGACAAACTACTCAGATTGCACTTTTGCAAAAGCAACACCAAGTACAGATGTTATCTTACGATTCCTTTTAAATGTCATTTGATATGTTTGTTTGTTTTCCGTGTCTATTCCTTTACTGTACCCGATGCGAACCAAACCGTGATCTTAAAACCAAGGAAAACTTCTTTTTGCCGTACCGTTACACCCTTTACACCCTATTCGGCATCGAGACTGTGTCAACCAGGACACACGCAATCTCTTTTGTGCGCATATCAAAGCAATAAATGCGCCGGGGTCCTTTAGCCGCAGCCCGGGCTAAAGCCGGCGCTCAGTATTCACCGCTGCGTCTCCTCCGCCCGCCGCCACCGTCGTGCCTCCTCCTTCGCCTCGCTCACAAGGAGACGGGCGCGAGGAAGGAGGCGGAGGGAGGGCTTACCGAGTCGGGGTCCGCATTTGATGTGTTGATTGGGAGCGAGGACAGCAGCTGCACTCCCGAGCGTCCCCTGGGAAAGACAACGGCCCGATAGCTAAATGAAGACCTCTCGTGCTTCTTGTTAGCCGCAACACGGCCCTCGCGCCCGTACCCGGCTCAATTAGTCCGCGGCGGGGTGGCTTTAGCCGGCCGCAGCTTTTCTGGGAGCGCCCCGGGCGCCGTCCTCGGCCCCGCCGGCCCTTTTTACCACTACAGAGGCGAGAGTCGAAATCCCCGAGGCAAAGGAGGATGCAGATGTGATCCTGGCGGCGTTTTGGGATGTTGCTTGAAGCGAGGCGCGTATATGGTTCAGTTTAACACTTGCTTCTTTGTTTTTTGTTATTCTCTGGTCCATCAGTCAGCTGTCAGATCACATTAGTAGTGACACGGGGAGTCGAGTTAGCGCCTATCACACGGCCTTCTTGGCAAATTGGTGCATCAGAGGTGTGTAATGGCAAAGGTACATAACAGTTCAGCTGACATTTGCTCGTCTGACATTGGTAGGACGTTCTTGAACTGTGAGTGAAGCGTATGCTACTGGTAAACAACCCCTGAAGTGAAAATGTGGCACACAATTCAAATGTATTTGAAATTATTTGTTACTTTTTTTCCCCCAATTAATTATGTTTTATTTTAACATTTAAATTTTTGTTATTATTGCGATATTTGATTATTTTATTTTTATTTTATTGTTTACTTTTCTTTTTATTTACTTGATTTTATTTGTGTTTTAATTCAGTTTCCTTTTGGAATTATTTTTTGTAGTTAATTTTTTTATCTTCAAAATTTTTGCAATTTAGTAAATTTAAGAAAGGCTTTTTAAAAGTTAAAACCTTCAAAAAGTTTGGGCGAAGTTAGAAATGTCATTATTTTTGTCATAAAAATATTTTTTAAATTAAATTAAAAATGTATTTCTGAATAAATTAATAACCAGAAACTGGCAAATTCACAGGTGGTTTGCCTCTTTAATCCAATGAAAAATCTGAACAGGGAGACCAACTTTCATGGAACAATATGAAGTTATAATATCCAGAAAATCAGGATTTCTGCAGAAATGTTCAATTTGATTAATACTTTACCATTAATCACACCATATCTTCACCTGAATTTAATTGGGGTTTAAATAAATTTAATACATTTTTATTCATCCAGCCATCCATTTCCAATCCATCTTATTCTCACTATAGTTTTACAGCATCTAATTTTTTGTTTTAGCATTGTAGTTTTTTTATTGAGTTTTTTAAAGTAGATTTACATTTAATTTTTGATTACATTCGAGATTATTTTTATTTATTTATATTTTAACTTTTTTTTAACATCTTAATTTTTCTTTTTTTTAATCTTTAAGTTAGTCGCCTGCCTTTGGTGCTGGCAGCGTGGGATCGATTCCCGCTCAGTGATGGTGTCGATATCTGCCCTCCGACTGACTGGCGACCAGTTCAGGGTGTAGTCCGCCTTTCGCCTGAAGCTGGCTGGGATAGGATCCGGCTTTCCCGTGAACCCTCGTGAGGACAAGCGGCTGAGAAAAATGGATGGATGTTAAATTTAGTGTCATTAAAAAGAGATCACATTCTTCCCTTGAAAACTGCTTCACAGTTCCGAAGACCGGGATTCAAATCCCGGCCCCGCCTGTGTGGAGTTTTCATGTTTTCCCTGAGCCTGCGTGGGTTTCCTCCCACATCGCAAAAATATGTATTAATTGGAGACTCTAAATTGGGCGCAGGTGTGAATGTGAGTGCAAATGGTTGTTTGTTTGTCACTCTGTGCCCTGCGATTGGCTGTCAACAAGTTCAGAGTGTATCCCGACTCCAGTCCAAAGATAGATGGGATAGGCTCCAGCACCTTTGTGAAACTTGTGAGGATAAGCAGTTTAAAAAAATGATGTATGGATGGATGGGTTTATAATACCGAATCAAATTTAGTTTGTTAATGTGTCTGAGCAAACTAGTCCTATTTTTTAATTCCCTTTTTGATTGAAATTTGACTCAAATTTTCAAAGAAAAATAAATCTTTTTTTTCCCCCTCCCAAAACGAAATATACAAATTGCGGTTCCTGGCTGCTATGTGGCAGCAATGTCACTTGATATTCTCTCGCAGACGTCACCAAACAGTTGAAAACGCCGAGCCCACGGCCCATCCCCTCGCACGGGCCCTGGCGTCGGCGTCGCTAATGCCGCGGGAGCGATGCAACGTGGGTAAGTTTGTGCCACCGCATGATGAAGCATTCTATTTATATTAAAATGAGGCGACTCCTCGGGGGAGATACGGAGGAGAAATGGAACGACAAACACGGAGCTTTAGAGTCCGGCCCCGGTACGTGTGTGTGCGGTGACAGCAAAATGGCTACCCCCGCTTACAAAGTGGCCCCGAGGACCCGGGGAAGAGTTATAATGGCCGACGCGCAGGGGTCTGGCGGGTGTGCCGCAGCCGCGCCGCTTAGCCGTAAAATAACACGCGGGGTGATAAAGTAAACCCGCTAAATCCACACGCCACCGTCCACTTGAATTGCCGTGTTTTTCTTTACTGTTAATTCCGGGATGGATTGTTGTGTCTGGTGGTGTTTGCGGTCAAAGCCTCTATTTGGTCGCGTATTGACTGACGTCGTTCACGCCCACGGGCTAGTTAGGTCGCCTGCTGCCATCGCGCTCATCAATGTAGACTCCAAGTCAGGGGGTGGCAAACTTTTCGGTGGCGGGGCAGAAATCTTTTGTAAGCACCCCCTCATCATCCTCGTACCAATGATGCATAACTGACACGTGTATGACTAAATGCCAAGGGAATCACAAAGTTAGTAATCGTTGACCAAAACTAAAATTCTTCACAAAAACAAAGATGTCCAGCAATTGAGGGGCTAAAAAAAGTTTTCCCAAGGATTAAATTGCAATGTAATAATCAATTTCAAGACCCATTCTAGTAACCCAAAAAATTGGATACACCATAGAGAAGGTTGTTGTTAATCAGTCTGCCGGATTTGAAAAAAATAATAATAATTCACGAAGTAAATAAAATAAGGCTGCTAAATGGAGCCACCCTCCAGCTGGAGGACAGCGTGGGCGTGTCACCAAGTGTTTAAAAAAATCTCAATCTGTGGAACTTTCAGCTGTTAATCAAAAATGTTACTTGTTCTCTGACTGCTTCATGATGATGCGCATGCTCTCACGGAACACAAAAAGAAGTCTGGTGGCTCTAATGATGATGCGCCGGGCTGCTAGCGGCTAATCTACCGGACGCTAACAAGCTGGCAGGACCCGTACTGTTTGCGCTACCTCGCTAAATGTGTCGCGCGCGGGGTCCAATCAACCCCAAGTAACACAAAACCCATAACACTTATGAGAAGGTGTATTTTTTTTTTTTTTGGGGGGGGGGGGGGGGGTTGTAGGCATAGCTTGATGGGAGTGGTACAAATGGTTATCAATAAGAATGTAGGAATTGTGCTAAACAGCCACTGCGCGGAATGACGGCACTTGGCACTTATATGGTGGGTGAGGGGAGAGACGTGCTGGGTGGCATTATTACATCATCTGACCTAGTTTTAGCCCCGCCCCCGCAAAAAAAAAAATCCAGCCAAAGAGTTCAATGCAATATCTCAACAATTCAGTACTAACTTGTTCTCAGTTTTTGCAGGTTTCCATCACTTCAACTTATTGTCACAACATTTTGCCCTTATTTGTGAAAAATACATTGTTTAAATATAGGACTATATTCTTGGAAAAGGTACACCTTGAGCCCGACTGTTTGGATAGCAGTTTCCGATTGAGGATCTTTGAGCAAATTCTGCACGAGGAGTTTGTCAAAGTGCAAGCCTTGGGATTCTCCCAAAATGGCTGCTTCATGCCAAAATGACTGACTTTGCGTTCAATTTCAGTCATCGGTCTTTGACTCCTCCCCATTTTACATTGATGAGTGAAACTAGAGATTTCCATGCCAGGAGTTCACCAAAACAAGAAGACCTTCAAATCAAAATTGCAGACTTCCTGTTCAGTTTCAGCCATTCGGTCCTCGAGACTTTTCCATGCATGACCACCCAGTTGAAACTGATTTTGTCCAACTTTCCAGGGGGCACTACCGAGTGAGTTTTACGGAATTTGTATTCGACACCTCAAAAATCCACAAATTTTCGCCATGATATGCCCATCCATACATCTATCAATTTTCTTTGTCACTTATCCTCACGAGGGTGGCGGGGAGTGCTGGAACCTAACCCAGCTGTCAACGGGCAGCAGGCGGGGTACACCCTGAACCGGTTGCCAGCCAATCGCAGGGCACATAGAGACACAATCACACAGGGGCAATTTAGTGTCCAATTAATGATGCATGTTTTGGGAATGTGACAGGAAACCGGAGTGCCCACCCGGGGAAAATCCACGCAGGCACAGGGAGAACATGCAAACTCCACACAGCCGGGGCCGTGATCGAACACGTGTCCTCAGAACTGTGAGGCCATTACTTTACCAGCTGATCCACCGTGCCGCCCCAAGATATACTTGCTTGCAGAAATGTTTCAAGTTTTCAGTCAAATTCTGGTTGTACGGCAGAGCAATTTACGCATTACTGCCTGAAGATACCTGGGATCGGCACAAGCACTCCCGCGAACCTTGTGTGCATAAGCGGCTCAGAAAATGGATGAACTGACAATCAATACAGTTCCAATCCAGTCCTACTGGGGGCCGTTATATGCTTGATAGACTTTTGCTAATTCTTCTGACTTTGGAGCGTATACTTTGAGAAATGTAAAGAAATGTTGAACATTACTCCCGTCCACATATCCAATCTAGTACTGAGAAATGTGTTTTTTTTTTTTTTTAAAAAAGAGCATTTCTTCCGACAAGGCGGCCTAATAACCCACGATTGTTGAGCCGTGCTAATAAAGGCCGGTGGGCAATAACAGCTGGGCTTGCCTTCCTTTCTCACAGCAGAATAGAGGCTGAGTGTTAGTTAATTAAGGGGGTGAAGGCGATGTATTTGTGGGAAAGAATCCAATTATTTCCCCTCCCCTCAAAAAGAAAGGAAGGGGGGCGAGGTGGGGGGGAGGCATTTGTGACCACCACCGGCACAACGAGGATGATAAAGACAATGATGATACCACGCGCAGCCACTAATACGCCGACATTAGCCGATCCCCGGTCACCCCCGTGGCCTCGGTCGGCGAAAACCATACGGCTGCTTTGTTCTGGGTGGGAAAAACGTGGAAACTCTTAAAGACAAAAGAAAAGAAAAAAAAACGATATTCGCGGTTGGATGATTGTAGCTTCAAAGGGGAGGGTAAGACAGTAAAGAAGCAATTAAAAAACTCCGAACGCTACGTTACCACTTCACAGTCGCATTTTGACACATTCTGGCTAATCTCGGTCTGACACGGTTCGACCAATTAAACGTAATTTGAACGAACCGCATATTTAAAGACGTCGTTACGCGCTGTGTTTTGGTTTGAATCCTGCGCACAAACAACTCAAGCAACTAAAGCCGTTTGATACTTTTAAACGCCAGTCATCTGTTAGGGTTTCTTAATACATATGCACAAAATACAATCAACGTCAATTCATAGAGGAGTTAATGGAGCGCTCGCAGGTTGGGCATAAGTGTTGTCATATAACAAGAGTAAATTCAAATTCATGAATTGATTCATTCAATATGTTGAATTTATTAGGTTGGTTTTTTTTTTTTTTACATTACATTTTTATTTAGTCTTACTGGTAATGTTTTTGCATTCTAATTTATAGAGTCGATGAGCCAATGTCTGTGGAGAAATGGGATTTAATTTTAATTACTTTTTCATTTGGGGTTTAATTTTGGGGTGTAATTCAAAGCGTAAACCAGCAATTACATGCAGAAATGTGTCATTTAATGTATTTTTTTTTTTTTTTTTTACTTATTTCATTCAGATTTTTGGTCATTGGGGTCTAATTTAAAAAGTGAACCACCAAATGTGTGAAAAAAAAAATCCATATGAAATGTTTAAAATTCATTTAATAAATTGGGGGCATTTCGAGCCTAGTTTAAAGTAGCAGTAATAGTACTATTAATACTACTAATAAAAATGTACTCCAATTTAATTCCATCCATCCATTTTCTTGGCCGCTTATCCTCACGACGGTCACAGGATCTAATTTAATTAATTTAATTGAATTAATTTCTGGAGTATTTAGGGTTTCAAAACTTAAAACAAACTCACAAATCTTTCCGATTCATTTTACTTTGGGGGAATTTTTTTATCCAGTTTAAAAATATTAAGTAGCAATTATGTGTGAAAAAAAATTAAACAACTTTCTTTTTTTTTAATCAATTGTAATGTCATCAAAAATGGACCAATTAATTACTTGATGTACTTCCCGCCATCTAATAGAAGATGATTATTTTTGTTTTGTCTGTCATTGTGCCTCACTGGCATTAATCGATGAAAAAAGATACATTATTTCTTGGAATACATTTTTTTTAGCAATTACATAAAATTGGATAACTTCCCATGGCACATCTGAAGAGCGCTCACGGCACACTAATGTAACCCGGCACACCGTTTGGGAATCACTGCTCTAAATTCCTGCATTGGCAAACTTTAAATATATATAATTGTTAAAAATCAATCATTTGTTTTCCGTATTTTTTTCATAAGAAATAAATTCCACGCAATCCAATATGGCCCAGCAGAGCCACAGTGAGCTCATATCAGAGGAGTCGTTTGACTTTGGCCATGTGTGTGTGCGTGCGGCCACAAAAAGACACACGGTATCATTCCACACTTCTCCGTCCATCTCTGGGGAACCCGGGAGGAGGTTGGGGGGGGGGGGGGGGCTCCCTAATCTGTGCCGGGTTAGAGCTCCCCCCACACCTCTTGAACTTTGCCTTTGTGCGGGGTCACAGTGTCCGGGGCCACGCGGGAACGCACCTCCTCGGCCCCGGCGCCTTAATCCCGCCGAGTCGATAAGATGCTGGAGCGCTGCTCATTTCAATAAATGGAAAGTGATGCGGCATGCGCACGGACGCACACATTCGCACACACACACACACACACACACACTAAGGAGATGTTAAACACGTTTGAGGACACGCACGCCCGTGCTGGGGGCCAGAAATATGGAGGATGCGGTTAAATGACAGGCAAGCGAGTGGAACATTCGCCAGCTCGATGCCCCGATAAGACCTTATTTACATTTGACAGGCCGCCATTGATTTCTTCCTCTTTTTTGCCCTTTACAGACGGCTCAGGCTGCAGACGGGCTGGCAGCAGCGCCGCGCGTCTCCGGGTCGAGCCGCAAACTGTCTGTCAAAAGTTACCGCACGACACAAAAAAAAGGCGCACTTAAAGTTCCGTTGATTCAAGTGGATAAACTTCAAGTTAAGTCTACTCTATTCGCCTTGTCTTTGATCCATTTTGCAAAATAACGGCGATCCTGCTTGCGAACATCAGGTCGAAAGCACGCTATCCATTCCCCCATCAAAAGAGCAAGGAAAGGTCAACCAATTAAATTAATTACAATTCAACTGCAACATGCTGCCAGTTTGTTTTGTTGTCACATTTCTGACAAGGCCAATTATTATTAATTGTCATGGTCCTTCCGATACGGGGGTGGACCCAAAAGCAGGACTTCGAGGAAGAGACATAATGTTCAATGTGGTTAATTCCGGAAACTGGGTCATAAACGGTGTAGCAGTGCGACAAGGCAGAGGCACGGAAACGCTAGGCTAGGCGGGATCTAACAAGACATACAGCAGGGTCCGATGACTCTGGAGCAAACTAATAAATTCAACACGACAGGATTAAAAAAAAAAAAACGCACAGGATCGCTGTGACTAGGTTTACTCTAACTTACGGGTAGAAGCGGCGAGTCCCACAGGCAATGAATGCGACTCACTAACACAAAGCAACAAACTGGCAAATGCCAGTGACAAGTTCAAACTTAAATACCTGTCCAGATACAGCCCAAATGTGAAACGGGTGTCACCGCCCAGAGCAGTGGCTTGGCCACGCCCCTCTTGGCAGTGCCAAGCCTTGCTCATGACAATTAATATATACTGTAATACATGACTCGTGCACTCACTGTAGCAGTCTGACCACATGGCGCCATTTACACATCTGAGGAGGACCCGCAGCATTTGCACAATCGACATTGTCCCAGATTATCGGACTACTGGCCAATTTAAATTGGGTACATTTCTTGAAGTCTCAACGCCCTTTGCCCAATGGTCAGTGCACTGGACAATTGCTCTATTTGGCATTCAAACTGCTTTAATTGCTAGAGGATTCTACCACCAGATTCCCAGACTACTAACACTCTTTTGTTGCTCGTGACTGATTTCACAATGTCAATATGTCTTTAATTTCAATTTTTGTTGTCGTACTGAAGCATCTCAGGCTATTCATCAAGCCATCCATTTTCTGAGCCGTTTATCCTCACAAAGGTCGCGGGAGTGTCTATACCAACTACCGTCGAAAAGGAGGCAGGGTACACCCTGAAATGGTTGCCAGTCAATCGCAGGGAACATAGAAACAAACAACCATTTGCACTTCCAATCATACCTGAGACAAATTCCTTTATATATATATATATATATATATATATATATATATATATATATATATATATATACTTGGCAATAAAGATGAAGAAACGGGTCTAAGCAGGTTGGAACAGCTGGCAGAAGGTGTCTGGTAAGTTATGTGACAGAAGAGTCTCTCCTAGGATGAAGGGCAAAGTCTATAAAACAGTGATGAGGCCGGCCATGATGTACGGATTAGAGACGCTGGCACTGAAGAAAGAACAGGAAGTAGAACTGGAGGTAGCAGAAATGAAGATGTTGAGGTTCTCGCTTGGAGTGAGCAGGACGAATAGGATTACAATCATCAGAGGGACAGCCAACGTTGGATCCTTTGGAGACAAGGTTCGAGAGAGCAGACGTCGATGGTTTGGTAGAAGGGTGCTGAGGATGGAGCTGCCAGGGAAAAGAGCGAGAGAGAGAGGAAGACCAAAGAAAAGGTTGATGGATGTGGTGAGGGAGAACATGAAGACTTGTGGGTGGTAGAGAGGAAGATGCACGAGATAGACTTAGATGGAAAAAGACGACACGCTCTGGCGACCCCTAACAGGACAAACCGAAAGGAAAAGCAGAAGAAGGCAATAAAGATTATTCTGATTTATCAACCAGTCCCACAGTGATCATGTTTATGATCTCTGAATTTTGCACAATTTCTATTTTTTCTTAAATCAATTTACCAGTTCCAATGTAAATTATGGCCAGCATTGCATCTCCCGTCAGAGCAATTTCCCTCTTTTGAACTGAATCTTAACATATCCAAACGACAGTGGGAGTTTGAAGAGTGGTTTTTCAATTTCCCTGCCTTGGTCAACTGAACCAACGGTTCAATTAATGTTTACTGACGAGCGGTGCCATCAGAGAAAGTTTTACCTTTTGCCACTTTGATTCGAAGAGGACGTTCTCAGGTGATTGCAAAGACTCGATTCGTCCGAGAGATACTGTCCGATTTTATTTAAATTTGCCGAAGCTAGCTGGGATAGGCTCCAGCTTTCCTGCAACCCTTGTGAGGATAAGCGGCTTGGATGACATGACATGACATTTTGGGGCCATTTAGGGCCACCCGTCGTACAAATCCTGTCTGATTTCTGCCACGTTGAAACTGCAAAAAGCTGTCCAACGATAAATTTTGAAAACTTTTCATTTTCATCATTGCATATGCACGGATGTTGGGAGTCGAAAATTGATGACTCACCAAAAAACATTCAACTTTTTCATTGTCATCCCCAAAAAATATATGTCCAGCATTTACTACTAATCAACATGCGTTCGTTTATCGTGCCAAATGATCCTAAATTCTCGTGAGAAAAGTCTCTCCAATGCGCGTCACCGGCCAGTCAGTAATGACTTGCATATTTACCGGCCAGCTTTATATGATAATAAGCAGATGGAATCAATTTACGCATACGCTTATCGACTGATTTTTCACCATCCGTATTGATCGCCACGGAAATAACTCCCCGCCACTTGCCTAAAAGAGCTTCATTATCGAAACGACAATGCCGGGGCGGCCCGTCGGATGACATTTTGCCTGGCGTTTTTCCGGTCGGCCGCCGCTGTTTATCCGCGCCGTCGGCGCGGCGGGCTAATGCGAGCCCGTTATTGATTATTGGAAATCAGCCGAGGATGACATTCAGATGAGAGTTAAACAAATGGATGCCTTCTCGTTTAGCTGACGTGCTAATCACGCAATTTATATTCAACGCGACGCTGCGACGTCTCGTTTGAGTGATGCGTGCGCACAGCGCTTCCTTGTAGACAATCAGTAATTTGGTTGGAGGTAATCACACAAATCAAAGGCTTGACTTTTGACACATTTAGCAAGTAAGCTTCACTTCCATCTAAGTCCTTGACAAAATATACTAATTATGTCAAAATACCATTTTTTGACAGAGTATAGCTACCATTAATTGATTATAGCCCACCAATATCCCACTTGTGTTTCTTAAAAGAAATATAGCACTGTATTGTATTAAAATATCCATCCATTTTCTTCACCGCTTATCCTCACGAGGGTCGTGGGGAGTGCTGGAGCCTATCCCAGCTGTCAACGGGCAGGAGGCGGGGTACACCCTGAACTGGTTGCCAGCCAATCGCAGGGCAGATAGAGACAAACAGCCGCACTCACAATCACACCTACGAGCAATTTACAGTGTTACAATTAATGTTGCATGTTTTGGGGATGTGGGAGGAAACCCGTGCAAGCACAGAGAGAACATGCAAACTCCACACAGGCGGGTCCGGGTTTCAACCCGGGACCTCAGAACTGTGAGGCCAATGCTTCACCAGCAGATCCACCGTGCTGCCCGTATGAAAACATAAAACAAAATAAAATGCAAAGAATTGTAATGCTGTTATAATGGAGTAATTGTTTTCTGCGTGGTAGTATTTGTGTTGGATATGTGCCTTTAAAGGTCCCCTTCCATTAAATTCCCCTTTTCTACTGTTTTATGGATAACATAGGTCCAAATGAGATTCTTATAGAATTTAAATTTGATATGTGTACAATTTGTACTTAAATAGATCAAATAAGATTGCCATGTATTCATGAAACACCCATGATTATTAAAATGGATTTCAGATTTATTAGTATGGGCTCTAGTTTTGTGACCAACACAAATCCAGCCAGACGGTTACCGTAACTCTGCAAGGAGGTGGGCTGTACCTGATTTGGATCATTCCATGGACCGGCACATATCCTGAGTGAATTTAAAAGTGGGATGTCGGTGCTGGTGTGGAAGTCACCGTAGGTGACCTCAATCCTGTCCAATCAAATTGGCTTCTTTCATTCCCTTTAAAAATGGACCGATGGTCTCAAATGGAGACGTTCCTATACCCGAAAAAGGAACCAGCGATCCATCTTTGATGGAATCAGCGAATGAATTGCTTTCGGCATTGTTTCTGAGGGTTTGATGTCCACTATAGTTATGAAATACATCTGATCATTGCAGATTGATCAAATTTGCTAAAATCCGCGGCATCACCTTGCACCTTAAATTAGACGTGAGCAGGTGTAAATTTAAACTGATTTTCAGTCTCCAAATTGACACATGCTAGCCGGCAGAATGTTAAAGGATTCTCTCTCGTTGCGTCAGTTCGGCCATCGTGGCGCTGACCGATCTGCCAAATTGCCAAATAGTACCGAGAATGGCGCATGAACGGAAATAACCTGCGCCACCATTTGTGTTCCAGTCTACGGAAATAGAGGCCTACGTCCCCACAGTAGGCTTTCCTACCCAACCGAAAGCCACGTCTCAACTCCGCCAACAAGTGTGGGGATGATATTGAGATTCATATGCTGTCCGCCGGCGCCACCGCACTACTTTTTTTCCAAAGATGCGTCCCGAGTCAAGCGTTTCTCCAGTACGAGCCGAGACAGAGCCGCGGTGGATTCAGACCTTTTTAAGCGATCATCCTTGTATCATAACAGATTAAGGGCCGCTGCTGCTCCGGATTAGGCCTAATCTAACCTTTATCCGCTGCCGTCTTCACCTGAAACCGGCAGCGACCGGGAAGTCAATCGACGGGGGGGGGGGGGGGGTTGGGGTGTCAAGGGGGCTACACAGTGACACTGATCTCCCTCTTTGCACTCTAATTATCAGGATTAAGAAAAACACTTTTGAGTAATTATTTTGCGCATCGGATAAACATCGGGCTTGCACGGATTTAGCCCAGCTTTCGCCCGACAAGGAGGAGGATGCGAGCGGGATCACATCCAGCCAGGCAAATGGAGAGGACGACTAATCAGCATTTAACACGAAAAATAAACGTTTTTTTATTCAGGTTTGTGTTTTCTTGAAAACTGAAACGGCATCGGATTTCCATTATGTTCCTAAACCACTGAAAGTTGGGGAACACCACAGTAATTTTGAACACCCAATTTAGTTTGTCACTAAGTGCCTGGCCACCAGTCCAGGGTGTATACTGTTTTTCGCCCGATGGGCTCCAGCCTCCCTGTGACTCTAATGAGGTTAGTGCTATGGAAAGTAGTTCATGGGTAGATGACGAAAAATGCACTTTTAGGGGCTCTAAACATGATCCCTGAGGATTATTTCAGTAGTGCCCCATGTAAAGTTAAAAGAAAATGTCATCAATTGACATGAAATCAACTGAAAATGTCTATGCGTGGAAAAAAATGAGCGAAATTGAACAGGAAAGCGGCTATTTTGGTACGAAGCAGCTGAAGGTGAATTCCAGATCGGAAGATGAAATAATGAAGTAGCTTCCAACAGCACTTTTGAATGGGAAATTGAATGGGAAGATGGTCATTTTTGTTTTAAGCACACATTTTTGGGGGAAATTCTTGGACAGTTTTTGCAAATCTTTATACCTTACCCACCCTCACCCCAAAATTCATTCAGCAGCACCCCCTGGAGAGTTGGGAAAAAAAAAAAAAAATCATCAGAGCACCTGGTTGTCACATTTAATCAAAATTCCAGCATTGTCGTCACTTCCTGCGCGGTTCAGCGGGACAAAAAGTCACATTCCGTCTAGAATGTTTCCAACGAACTACCTCTCGCGTCACGAGTCGGGCAAAAGAATCCCGAGGCGCTTTGTTGACACCAGCTGCACTCGATTAGCAAACGCAACACTCGCATTGCGAAGAAGAAAAAGAAGACACGATTCGGTCTCTTGTCTTTGCCGGGTCATCGAGCGCTGGATGTTTGGAGAACATATTAAAGCAACATCAAATGTTGCTTTACCCCACCAGAGATGTCGGAGGCTTGATTGGCCACAGCTGGCTTCCGTGCGAACGGTGCAACGAAAGCCGGCGGAGCGTGACTGTAAAATGTCAAGTCACCTTTGACGGCGGGCTGCAGTCTTTTTTGGCGAGACCGTCTGCGAGATCTCGCAGATTTTCTTTGTCAGGGGTCGGCTCGCACGTCTATACATTCTTCAAATCCGAACTCTTGTCAAGTCAAGGAAATGAAGCGCGACATCGCAGTTCATCGTTCGGGCCTCCGTTATGGCGCAGATCCTGTTGTAAAAATCTTTCTGACTGATGCGGAAATCTCCACCCCGTTACGAAATGTAAACGTGCTGTTAAAAGTCTTCTTTGCGATAAACACTGTTTGCTGTATGCCATTTTTCATTGATATATTTAACCTAATAAACAATTACGACAGTCTCTCCTTTAACATTTTTTTTCTGTTGATGGCGAACCGTTTTTTAAATTTTATCTCTTGGAAGATGGGTTAGGGGCACAGGTGTCAAAATCAAGGCCCAGGGGCCAGATCTGGCCCGCCACATGAGTTTATGTGGCTCGTGAAGCTATCAATTTCTGTGATTTTTGTTCAAATCTGTACCAAAGTTTCATATTACCTTGTCCTATATGATATCGGTGAGATATTGCAAGGATTTGTGCGTTACCAGACATATACTTGAAAAACCCATTACCCTTGATTTCTGATTCCCAAACTAGCACCTAAATTTCATGTGTAAATAGGATGAGGTGAAAGATTTTCATGGTTTCACAGTCATAACGGCCCTCTGAGGGAATATGTAACTACAATGTGGCCCCCGACAAAAATCAGTTTGACACCCCTGGGTTGGGGTTAGCATTTGTCCGACCAGAAAAGCTTACATATTCTCATTTTTAATTCTACTTTTGTGATAAGCGACAATTAAGGCATTTTCATACCAAATGTGGTTTTACGAATTTTTCAATTTTTTTAATTTTATATCCTGATCAGAAAGTTACGGCTTTATTGCTTTACGTTAATGATTGATGGGTACGATATTTCCTCATTTTACTCCTGTGATAGAACGTTTTCTTGGATTTCTGATCTGATCTTAGACAGATACATTTTTTTTCAAGTTTACATTTATGGCTTTTTTTTTTGGCACAACATTTTGTCTGTTTTATGATACATTTCTGGCTTTCATCATTGTATTCCTGTGACGAGCTACCAACATTTTCTCGGTTTTAATTTTACTTTAACGACAGACATCCTTCTCATTTTTCGGCTTTTATTTCATGATGGCGCATTTCGGGTTTCCCGTTTTATTTCTGTGATGATGGACAGTTATGACTATCTCATTTCACTTCCGCGATGATTGACAGTTGTGGCGTCTCGTTTTTCTGTTTTATTTCGGTGACGACCACCTGCCTTAAAAACGAAACATATCCCGCGACATCACGCTGACCTTAGTTGCGGATTTCAACGAGCTTTTTGTGGTTTTATCATTTTGAACAGGACAAACCAGCAATAAAAGCCTTGGTAGATAATTATTGATTTGAAGAAGGAGCTTTTTTCATGCTTCATTGTAGCGTTCAAAGCAATTGTGCAGTACTGACTGACAACAGAGTGACTTCAGACTGAATATGAATCCAATTTTTCCACAATTGTAACACAACGTCGTGCACATGTTGCGGCTTTGACCCAGCGAGTTGCGTCCACATCAAAGATGCGGCAACATCTGCTTGTGGGTGGAAGCCAGGAGGAAGACGGTTCAGGTGGACGCGAGAGGTCTTCATCGCCGCAGCGGGTGAGATGTCAGAGGCGAGCGAGGGGTGAGCGCCGTTGACATTTCCTGCCGCGGCGTCGGGAAATTAGCGCACGCATTTGTCTCTGTCAGGAGTCCCACTTTGGAGTTGCACAGAAGCAGTCGTGCTGTTTTTCCAGTCATAATCTTCCAGCGTGGAGGTTTTTTTGAAATTACACGTGATGGATATCCCGACCGTATTTTGCCGAAAGACCATGCGCAAACCAAAATGTATTCATCTATTGCATTTGTGTATGGCAGCAAGGTGACCTAAATTGGAGTCTCTAAGCACGTCTCTAAAGTCAACATCAGCTTGATATACAGGCAACGCATCCTTGAACACAACCCATTCTGGGACACGACTCGACCTTGGATTTGTTCATTATTACAATAACTTTTTTTTTTTTTAATTGATCTGTCCAAAGATAGCTAGAACAGGCTCAAGCACTCCCACGACCCTTGTGAGGATATGCGGCTCAGATAATGGATGATTGTCATATTTTATGAATGTCTACTATTTTCATTATTATGATTATTGTTTTATTTTTAGGATTGGAATAATTTGTATGATTGTGATAATTGAAATCGATTTTCAGTTTTAAAAATATATCCAAAGTTTTTCTCATTTATACTTGGGTAAAGTTTTTGATTTATTTTATTTATTATTTGACATACTTTATTATTATTACTATTAGTAGTAAATGTAGTTGCAGTAGTATTAAAAAATATTCATGGAATTTTGCCAACTTATTTTCATTTTTCTTTTCTATATTGGCAAATAGTTTTGTCTAAAATGAGTAATCCATTCCTTATTTCATTTCTCTTTTTCCTCTTTTTTTAAAATCAGTTTTGCAGTGTGTGTGTGTGTGCGTATGCATGTGTTGAGGTTCCACAACTGAGTGTTATTATAATGTTTTATTTTCCCTCTGCCTAACGTGACAAATACATAAATAAATAATCAGGCAGGTAATTCAGAGCGTGTGTGCTCCAACGGGACACAAATGTGAAATGGGAAGAGCGTGTGTGTGTTTGTGTGTGCGTGCGTGTGCGCACGCATGCACGTGTCAATGCACATAACCTCTCGCAAAGCGTGGCCGAGTCATCCTGCGGAAGATTGCCGGCGGGCCCCCGGGGGTCAGAGGTGGGCCCTCTGAGGGAATTGTCCCTTTTAAAAGGTTATCAGGGCCTGGCTGTGCCGCTGTGATGTGATTTCAGTTTGTAATTGTCTATGATTGAAATAATATATCATATCAAACGAGCTCTGAAGGTCATCTTTTTCCCAGGCTGACCGACACCCTCCCCTCCACATTTTTTTTCCACCCACTTTTGCCCAGCACAACGCATAAATGTGGGACCTGTTTAAAAAATAAATTAGCAAAACGCACTAATAAATCAATCACAGCTAGGTTTTTTTTTTTTAAAGGCTAATTTTTAACAAAAACAAATAATCATATAGTGTATTATGAGGCCTGCTCCACCAACCCACATTATCTGCTGAGTACAGCGATTCTCAAACTTTATGCTAGCTGTAGCTTGGGGGCCCATATTTGCAAGAAATTAAGATATAGAATCATTTTAAAAACAGGCACACATAAATACATATGGGGACTGGTGCATCATTAAAACAAACAAAACAAACAATATTAATAATTACTCTGCAATACCTTCGTTTTGCGCCATTTAAAATCGCTGATTTTGACGCATCATAACATGAATCTGGCACACCCGTACGACTCAAATCTTTTGTTTGAACCAAAGATTATAACAGAAATAAAGTCTATTTTTTTTCTGAACAAAACATATTTTTGTTATGTTTTTTGTGTATATTATTTTAATTATTATTTTTGTTGTTTCATTATATAGTCCTATCATTTAGATCATTGGTATCAAACTGTGGCCCGCGGGCCAAACTGTAATTATATTTCGCCCGCGAGGGAATTTAAAATTAATATTAGAGCTGGCCCGCCGGTATTACAAGTATTACACACTTGATTGGTTCCATATTAAAAGGTTCATTTGTTCAACCTTGGCCACGGCTTTGTTCAATTTAAAATTTTGGTCCACTTTGAATTTGACACCCCCTCATTTAGATAACAAAAGCATTTTTTTTCCCAGAATAAAAGCGTAAATTTACGAGAATCAAATTGTATTTTTTAAACCGACTTGAAAAATGTCTTTCTTTCCTTGTTAAACTTTGACGTGAAAGTCATAGTATTATGACTTCATCTTGCAGAAATGAAATTTCAGATATCTGCTTCAGACCAAAATGGCTGACTTCCTGCTCAATAGGGGTACTTGAGATTGAATGTCGATTGGCGAAACCAGTGTCAGGCGATTTTTCTCTTGTTTCTTTAACTTGTGAGAAGCAGGAAAGACAACAAAGTCGTCTCCTTCTGTGCTGCAAATAAATGAGCAACTAGTCAGGTTGCTCCTGCATTTTGTTTGTCTTCTTCTTCTGCGCGTCAGACATTCTTGGCGTAATTCCCCGGCGGCGTGTCTCATCCGTGCGATTGCTTCTACCTCCAACAGAGCTTTGGGAATGCCACCTCGCTCCCCTTCTCATGCCGCCCGGGCCGTTGGACCCAGAGGTCAGTGGCATTATGCTGCCTTTTATTGCAGTGTGCCGTGAGCGCTCTTCATGTGCTGCCGTGGGAAGTTATCAAATTTTATGTAATTGCTAAAAAAAAAAAAACATTTATTCCAAGAAATAATGTATCTTTATTCATCTATTTATGCCAGTGAGGTACAATGGCAGACAGAACAAAAAAAATCCTTTTCTATTAGATGGGAGTAATTCATCGGTCCATTTTTGGTGACATTTACTTTTGTTGGTGTGCTGTGGGATTTTTCAATTGTAAAATATGCGCCTTGGCTCTATAAAAGTTGGAAATCACTGTTTTATTGCACCTCCACCGGCCGCCACGAACACGCAAGCAGCTCCAGGGTGAGGAGTGTAGTCGTGCAAAACCAGACGAACCCTCCCAAACACACGTATATTGTGATTTAACACCATCAGAAATGATGTTTGAAATTAAAATGTGCTAAAATTGGGAAAAAAAAAATCAATTCAGGGTTGGGATTTTTTTTTTTTTTTGGGGGGGCGGGGGGGGTCATCTCATAATATCATCATATGCAAATACCCAAAATTTTGCCATCATGATTTTTCCGTACAGTGAAACATCTATAGTTCATCTTTCTAGGAATGTGCAACATCAGTAGTTTGTTTAGGAAACTACATCAATATTTTGCTACATTTTACGAAAGTGCATCAACAATAACAACAGCGCCCACAAAAAAAAAATGGTTGGCAAAATGGTTTCCTCCTAGAGGCAATACAGTAAAAAATATTAAGAAAAGCATAAAGCGAAAGTCGGGATTCCTTTAAAATTTGACACCTTATGCTTGGGATTAATACCGGACCCACTGTCATGGATCCATTAAAAAAAAAATATATATATATATATATATAATTAAAGTGGTTCAAGATATCTTTAAAATGGAAATGTTAACTTTCCTCTTGAGGCAAGAGCAAGACAAGTTTGAGGGACAAAATATTCCATAAAGATGTTACTACATAATGCGAAATCAAGTTTATCTTAATTTTGTTTACTGGTTCCCACAACTTATTGCTTTTGTTGTTGTCATTATTATTATTATTATCTTTTTTTTTCTTAGCGTATTGTGCAGTGCATTTTTTTAAACTCATAAGTATTGCATCTTGTCTTGTTTTCAGAACAGATATCACACAAGGGTTCCAATACAAAGAAAAATTTGAAACATAATTTTTTTTTTTTTTTACTTGAAGCGAATATGTAGATCATTTTACATATTTTCTGGAACATTTATTGTAGGATGCTTTGGGGTGGTAATTTTTTTTCTTGTTTTGACTACTATGATTATTGTTCTTGCTTTCCCTTTAAGGTGATTTTATTTTATTTTATTTTATTTTTTGGTAACTAACGGGTATGAACTTGGTTGAGGATGACCGACTAGATCAGATAATTGGAGATGAGAGAAACCCTCCTATTCTGTCATTTATAAAGATATTCTTATCCCACTGTTAATAAATGTAAATTAATTGTATTTTTATCCTCTCCTTTTTTGCCTCTTTCCTTTCTCTCTCTGTTTGTATATAAAAGTGTGGGGAAAATGAATTATTTAAAAAAAAAATAAAAAAAGTATAAAGTACTTGCCCAGCACGGAACCAATTTGCGCTGCCCATAACCGTTTGGCCACTGTCCATGTTTACCACACCGACATTTGCAGTCCGATGCACTCTTGGGCCTGTGGAAAACCAAAAGCGACACAGGAACGTCTGTAAAAGATTTTAAAGACACTATTAGATTTCTAATGTACATAAAATATGCATGAGTGATCTGAATTATAGTTAGCCTGTCTGTTTTGTACCTAAAATGGTCATTGCTAGCCAGGTAACGCATGAAAATTCCACAACCAGGTCCTCAAAACTGTGAAGCAGATGTTTTGTTTTGGGTTTTTTTGGCGGGCCAGGGGGGAGGGGGGGGGATGACAATAACTCTTGTATTTGACGAAATATGTGTCGGATAATCGATTCAAAAATGATTCAATCGTGACAGCCCGAAGCAACCGTGTGACTTTTTTTTACATCAGCTTGCATCGTTTTTTCAGAAAGCGCAACATTGATAGCTTATCTTCATTTTGATCACTAATTTATCTTCTTTTAGGAAAGTCCAATGTCAAAACTTTTACTTCTTATTATCCAAGTGCAACAAATAAATGTCAGTCTTGATTTTAGTAAAGCGCGTCATCGATAGTTGGTCTTTTTGTGAGGAAAGTGCAAAAAAAAAAAGCATTGTTCTTAGGGAAGCACAACAATAATACCATAATACACAGAAAGTTTAACGCTAGTGCAACGCTAGCGTTAGCGCAGTGCTAGCGTTAGCGCACCTGGTTATAAACATCGGTACACAGAAAGAGTTTAACGTTAGCGCGGCGCTAGCTAGCGTTAATCTCTTTTTGTGTACCAAGGCTTATAACCAGGTGCGCTCTGTCGGCCGGGAATTACGGTAGTTAGTCATCTTTTTGGGAAACAATGCAGACGAGTGAAACAGGTAAAAACCCTTAACATGTTCAGTGTGAAACATCACAGTTCATTAAATACATGGATTAAATTTGTATCATTAAACCATTTGTGGGTAGCGTCCCATTTTTGGGACATCATGATTTTCACACATTACATCCTGCATTTTTTCCCTTGAAAAATATATCCTTTAATGAGCAAGTTCCTATTTTTGGGATGATCTACTAAGAAAACCCAAGTACCATCTCGCGGCCAGCGTCCCATTTTTGAGTTAAATATTTTTCCAATCATGTCACACCCGTATTGCAGTATTTTCCATTTTACTAGCCCAAGGCTAGTTAGCGTCGCGCTAGCGTTAAACTCTTTCAGTGTACCGAGGTTTATCACCAGGAACGCTCTGTAGGGCGGGAATTACGGTAGCTTGTCTTCTTTTTGGGAAACTAACAATGCAGACAAGTGAAACAGGTGAAGTCCCTTCATGTGTTCAGTGGGAAACATTATTTTTCCAATCATGTCACACCCGTAGTACAGTATTTTCCATTTTACTAGCCCAAGATTTTACACTGTTCAAAGCACCAAATGCATGACGGAGGGAGACGTCTGGCATGCTCTTGTCCGGCATGTTCCGAGGCATCCGTCAACATCGGAGTCTCGTCATCCCGTCGATGATGACACTGATGGAGCTAATCCCCACCGGGCGACGGCGAAATATTTCCCAGTTGCATCCATCGATCGTTACTGTTGTTTGCCGCATGGATCAGCGGCATAATTAAAAACTCAACACGGGCGTCTGACTTGTGAGCGTTTATTACCTCACAGGGAAAAAAAGGTCACGGTGACGGGCCGGGGACTTTGACAGGATTGGGTTTGTTTTGGATATGATGGATTTTCATTTATTGTAATTACAGATTAGTGGGGGACCACGGACATTTCAGGACGACGTGAAGGGTATAAATGAGTAATTGGTGCTGCCACGCCTGACTTAGTGTCTTCTACCTGCACTCAGACAACAGTCTGGCACATACGTCATATCTGTTTGTCAGCATTCTTATTTTCTTCCCTTAGTTTTCATCTGGAAAATTACATCAAGTACAGGAAGTGTAGATGCTTCACGCTGGAGCCACACGTCTCCTCAGCAAGCAAACACGGTGCAGCTCAGCCACAAGCTAGCAACACCTTTTTTTTTTTTCGGCTTGTCCCGTTAAGGGTCGCCACAGCGTGCCATCTTTTTCCATCTAAGCCTATCTAGTGCCTCTTCCTCTCTAACACCCACTGTCCTCATGTCCTCCCTCACAACATCCAACCTTTTCTTTGGTCTTCCTCTCGCTCTTTTGCCTGGCAGCTCCATCTTCAGCACACCTTCTACCAATACATTCACTCTCTCGCCTCTGCACACGTCCAAACCATTGAAGTCTGCTCTTTCTAACCTCGTCTCCAAAACATCCAACTTCGCTCTAATAAGATAATTTCTAATCCTATCCAACCTGTTCACTCCGAACGGGAACCTCAGCATCTCCATTTCTGCCACTTCAAGTTCTGCTTCCTGTTGTCTCTCCAGTGCCACCGTCTCTAACCCGTACAACATGGCCGGCCTCACCACCGTTTTATAAACTTTGCCCTTCATCCTAGCGGAGACTCTTCTGTCACATAGAACACCAGACACCTTCCGCCAACTGTTCAACCCAGCTTGGACCTGTTTCTTCAGTTCCTTACCACACTCTCCGTTGCTCTGTATTGTTGACCCCAAGTATTTGAAGTCGTCCACCCTCGCCATCTCTTCTCCCTGGAGCTTCACTCTTCCTCCTCCGCCCCACATATTATTGCACAAGCGAGCAACATGTTTTTGACAATTCATTTAAATATTTACATGAACATGCCAGTGCGGCATGAAAAAACACGGCATGAATGCAAATTCAGGGATTCAGTGCTCAAATTGCTACTGTTGCGCTCATCTGCAGTCTTTCATTGCAAATACTGGAATCAAAATGAAAAATACAAATGATTGATTTACATTTTGTCAAAAAGACATACCCATCACATTTTTCTAAAGGGAACCCAATTACTGATGTTATATTTTTCTAAAATTAAAACTACTGATTTCGCATTTTCCCAAAAAGAATAAACAATAACTATTGCACTTTTTTCTCAATTGAGAAGCTCTCATTTATCAGCGAATATGCTGCTTGGAGTCAGCAATTTTTTTTTAATGTTGTATATTTCTTCCTGCTGAAACAATAAAAATCCCTTTCACGTTTCGCCTTTCTTCCATTTGTGCCCAAAGTGAACCGAACCATGGCTTCAAACCAAGGTACGTACCAAAACGGAGATTTTCACCGTACCCTTCCACCCGCCCACTGTCAACGCAGCCTTTATTTGAAGCTTTGATTTCATGGCTTCGGTGGTGCCGTTTCCCAGGCTTTGAGGAAGATGAGCAGGCGAAGACAAACAAGATTGTGTGCCAGCTGGGGCCCTCGATGGCTCCCAGAAGACGCCGCAACACTCGAGAGCCACAATGAGACAATCCCCCCCCCCCCCCCTCCCCATGTCGCGAAGCATGACAGAAAGGCCTTTCATGTGAACTCGCAGCTGTCCGCGACCGCTCGGTGTCACGGCGTGATGGAGCCTTTCCTTCCAAGAAATGGAAAGGCGAATGGAGATGTCAATAAAGTGGCTATTTAAACATGTCAAACACTTGAGTCATTGTTTGATTGCCAATTGATTGGTTTAGTTGGGGGGGTGGAGGGGTGGTTCTAAAGCACAGCGGGAGATGTGGTGTCACAGTTATGTTTACACAGTGTACAGTTACTGAATCATTGGCAAAGGGAACCTCTGAAGTCGCCCATGGTGGTACAACACGGAATTGAACCACATTTTTGTTTGTTTCTAGCTCATTTGAACGCATTTACTAGAAGAAGTTTGCCTAAATACAATACATGTCCTGGAATTCACCTGAAAACTCGTGCCATGAGGATGATTTTTTTTTTCTTTTCAAGCGTCTAAAAAGCCTAAAATACGTACCGTATGTTTTCACCATGATACAGGTACTTGGAAAAATAGTGAAGGTTTCAGGCACGTTGACAACCTCAAATAAGTGATCTACTCAGGAAGGACATCCGGCGTAAAAGTGTGCCAAACAAATATGCGTTCATCTGAGAAGACACGCTGTGGCGACCCCTAACGGGACAAGCTGAAAGGAAAAGAAGAAGAAGACTCATTGAAGGAATGGGCAAATTCCTCATAAGAGAGAAACACGTCCGATCCAGCCATCCATTGATTTTCTACAGCTTTTCCGGGTCGGGTCGCGGGGGAAGTAGCTTCAGCAGGGATACCCAGACTGCCCTTTCCCCAGCCACTTCTGGAGGGATCCCGAGGCGTTCCCAGGCCAGCCGAGAGACATAGTCTCTCCAACGTGTCCTGGGTCGTCCCGGGGTCTCTTTCCGACGGGACATACCCGGAACACCTCGCCAGGGAGGCGTCCGGGAGGCATCCGCATCAGATGCCCCAGCCACCTCATCTGGCTCCTCTCAATGCGGAGGACCAGCGGATCGACACTGAGCTCACCCCCCCGGATGACCGAGCTTCTCACCCTCTCTCTAAGGGAGAGCCCGGACACCCTGCGGAGGAAACTCATTTCGGACGCTTGTATCCGATTTTGTTGGAATTTCAAACAGCTTTTACCACAGAAATCAATATAATCAATAAGTAATCAATTTTCTTCCCAAGATAGCCGATTCTGATGGGGGTTCATTTGGACGAAATCCATCAGAGCAGTTTGACAAAGTCCAACCCTGCTATTGCTCTGAAACGTTTGCTTCAGACCGAAATGGACACTTTCGCTTGAACGTCAGGCCTGAGTTCTTGAGACGCGTGTCCTCTTATGTGCGACCGTTAAACCCAATTTCCTGAAACTAATGGCTAAATTGTGACGCTTTCCTTGTCTGAGGTTAGACGGAGCATTATATGTCATGGTGTCTGGAGAAGTAAAGAAAAGTTGAGGCAGCCATTTGGGCGAATTACAGGGTTTACAATCCTGACAAACTCCGACCAGAGTATTCTTCCAAAGAGTAGAACTCGGTACCAGGTATCCTAAACAAACCCACACGTCTGATGTTGACAGAGAATGGCATCTTAGTTTGAAGAAACCAAATTCCCGGAACAAAATGGAAAATTGGGACGTAAAAACAAGTCTGAAGGAACCATCCCCGAAATTAAACTAGAATTGGTCTACTTTGGATTAAAGCTGTCATTTTGAGTGAAAAATTCCAGATTTTGTACTATGATGAGCTCTTGTGATACAATCTGCCCAAATTACCCACAATAATAAGCAAAATGGGGCGACACTGAAATTGATTATTTCCACTTTTGTCGAAAATCGGGACCAATTCCACTATAATTCAACTGTATAGAATGTCTCCATTACAACCTAATAATCATTCCTGTATTCAAGTTTAAAAAAATATACTGGCACTACTTCAATTTCCACACTCCCTTTCATCGACCGACAAAGAAACAACAACCGGAACAACCGCGACATCTTTTGTCTTCAGGTTAGCAAATGCACTTTGCACTCTCGCAAAAAAAGAGACAGTAAGCACCAACATTGTGAAAAGAAGACAAAGTCATATAATGTCGCTGGCAAATTAATAGCACAGCAGGAGCAAACAAGCGACCCCCCGGGGAGAGCAATTCACAGGCATCCATCCGCTTCGGACGCATGAAATCGACCTTAAGGACCGGCCCACGCAGGAATTGATGGTGACGGGTCAATGAGGTGCAGACAATGAGGCTGAAAAGTAAGTGCCTCACGGCGCAGTTTTGTCCACGGAGCTCTTCGTGTTTGTGTTTACGTAAATCACAAATACGGGGCAGGCCTCGTCCGAGATATATTGTCTGATTAATTTGGACGTGGCGCATGATGTACGGCAACATGCACGTCTGTGTACCATGATGGATTTGGCTAGGCTAATCCAATTCAGTGTGTCAAAGTCGCTTGGGAATTTGCTGGCGAGTGGGGGAAAAACAAGTGGCGCGTGGTTATGAAAAGAGCGGTCACAAATGACATTTTGAAATGAAACACAAACGCAAATCTTTGTCAATCCAGAAAAATATTGACACCTCTATTTGTATCGTGGTGACACTGTAATAAGCCTCCTATTACATTGGTGGTCCAGTTGACCTGTTGGGAAAAATTATTTTTTTAAAAATGTGTAAAAAATTACAGTATCATTAATTTACTTGGTAAATTAAGTGATACAAGAGGCTAAACGGGGAGCACAATGATGAAATCATTTTTTTACCCCAATTATGAGTGATTTGGGTGGCACGGTGGAGCAGCTGGTAAAGCGTTGGCCTCACAGTTCTGAGGACCCGGGTTCAATCCCTTCCCCGCCTGTGTGGGATTTGCATCTTCTCCCCGTGCCTGCGTGGGTTCTCGCCGGGCACTCTGGTTTCCTCCCACGTCCCAAAAATATGCAACATTAATTGGACACTCTAAATTGCCCATAGGTGTGATCGTCTCACTGTCTCCATGCGCCCTGCGATTGGCAGGCAACCAGATCAGGGTGTACCCCGCCTCCTGCCCTCGTGAGGATAAGCGGCAAAGAAAATGGATGGATGGATGGATGAATGATTAACTTTTGGTTAAATAATATATAGAATAGGCGGCACGGTGGATCAGCTGGTAAACCGTTGGCCTCATAGTTCTGAGGTCCCCGGTTCGATCCCAGACCCGCCTGTGTGGATGTTGCATGTTCTCCCTGTGCCTGTGTGAGTTTTCTCCGGGCACGCCGGTTTCTTCCCACACCCCAAAAACATGCAACATTCATTGGACGCTCTAAATTGCTCATAGGTGTGATTGTGAGTGCGGCTGTTTGTCTCTATGTGCCCTGCGATTGGCTGGCAACCAGTTCAGGGTGTACCCCGCCTCCTGCCCGTTGACAGCTGGGATAGGCTCCAGCACTCCCCGCGACCCTCGTGAGGATAAGCAGCAAAGAAAATGGATGGACGTTTATAATTTTATTTATCACCCTAAGTGAGGAAAAAAATGGCTGTGGATATCCAGCAAAAAGTTCTGTGAAACTCAAAATTAATTTTTAGTTAAATAATATATAGAACATAACATGATTCCATTTATATTGCGTACGTTGGCATTTTATTGGTCCGACAAGGTGGATAAGTTTGGACAAAATATCCCCTACTGTGGGATTTCATTTCGGAGGAGGACAAATGAGAGCGAACCTTGATGGAAGCAAAAAAAAAAAAAATCAACCTGATTCCCATATGTGCAGACCCCACACTCAACACACACACACACACACACACGGCACCCCTATCTAACCTCCGAGACTATAAGGAAATGAAAAAGGATTAGCCAAACTCCGAATCAACGAAATGACTTCAACCGACTTCGCCGGCTAGCCGCGGGCTGCTGGCGCGAAAGCATGTGGACGTTGACATTTCAATTGTACCAGTCATTTGCATTCCATTTGACTCCAGATGACACCCCGTCCGTCCCCATCCCCGCACGCCGTATTAGAGATTCAGGCGGCGGGTTCCGATTTTCCCTTGTTCAAAGACGAACCCGAGAGGAGTCGCGGTTTAATTAATCCGAATCCTGTCAATCTTTGACGAACACGGCGAGGTCACAATTTCAATCAAATTCCTGAAGTGTCAGGAGCAAATCTCTGACGGGCCTTTTTATGAAACGTTAATCGTTAGTTCAACATGTGTATTCACAGAATGGTGATCTAGTGAAACTGAATAACCAAGTTTGTTACGCAGTAAGTTCAACAATTGCCGTGGTTGCAAAGGACGACAACTTCCTAGATTTAGATTTAGATAGACCCTAAAGGGCACTCCATCCAGACGTCTACCGAGTAAACAACACTGTCGTTTTTCCCGTGTTTTTCACTTGGTCCAACAGCGGTGTCCAATTTGTAAACATAGAAAGCAGTCAAATGATTTCAAGCGACGCAAGTACATAAATACATGGCCTCGGGGCAGACGTTCTTGCGTCGACCAATTTTGTAGTCGACTTAGCTGAGTGGGCTGTAAGGCAGGGGTGGGGAACCTATGGCTCGCGAGCCATACCTGGCCCTTTTGATGGTTCCATATGGCTCGCAGAGCCCTCATAACAACACACTGTACATGTGATTTCTGTCACCCATGCAACGCAAATGACGCAGACACGTTTGCCCTAGTGGGCTTGCCGTAGGTTTGCCGTGGAAGTCGACGAGCGCAGGTGCAAAAGGGTCGAACGCCGATCGGTTGGAGCAACTCATTTTGGAAACGGTTTTATTTGACAAAGAAAAAAAAAAGAAAAAAAAAAAAAAAAAAAAAGAGTACCACCGAAGTTTTCAACAATATGGACAGCCTTTGTGGAGAGAGACGTTTCAGCTGCGTGTCTAAATTCACAGATGGGGAGCATGCCAAAGCATTCGTACTCGATGTTGCCAATAAACATTTCAACAACTCCGCATAAAGACAAAATAATCAAACGAATAAAAGACCTAAGAACTATTCGCCATCGCATCATCATGATGGCAAATCAAATTGTATTACGTTCACGATAAACGGATGGAAGTCTCAACGCCTGCGTGAAGCTTAAACTAACGACGTAAGAAGCACCAGAAGTCGCATTAATGCTTAGAAGTACTTTTGTCATTATTGATTAGTAACAGCGTAACAATGTTATTTTAAAGAATTCAGAGGCTTATTGTACTCTAAAAGTGTTGGTCTTACATAAATGCGCAAATACACTTGTATTTAGTTTTTAAAATATTGTATGGCTCTTTTGAAATTACATTTTAAAATATTTGGCATTCATGTCTCCCTCAATCAAAAAGGTTCCTGACCCCTTCTGTCAGGTGTGATGAATTTTTTTCCCTCTCCGCGATCTGCTTGGGAAACAGTCGATGGCAAATTGTTACGTGCAGTAAACACCCAACTGGGCCAAGCCACAGAATATGTAATTATGACACAAAAGCGGAAAGATAACTAACAACTACACTTTATTGGTCTTTGTATTTTCCATTTGTCTTCGCCTCTCAGAGATCAGACTTGACACTTTGGCATAAATGTGTGGTGTGCTGTGTTTCCGGAGTATGCTACGCACATTTTCAGATTTTATTTTCACGCCCGTCCCCCCCCATCATACGTGGGCTCGCTAAGATTTTAGAAATACCATAATTTCTCAAAAATGATGCAAAAATAGTTTCAAAAAGTTAATAGAGGGCATTATATTTAGGTATGGATGAAAAATAAAAAATACAATTACATTGTATAGTCATATACGGGTACATAGAGTGGTAAAAAAAAAGGTGCACACATATATTTCGGTATGATATTCGATGTCTTATGTTACAAATTTACATATATTCCGGTAATGTGTACCACCAAGTTGAGCTCTAAGACTTCCTCGGGGAGATTTGTTGCTCCTGCACTAGATCAGAAACGACTGTCCGTGAGTTGGTTTTAATTTAAACTGTGACAAAAAAAAATGTCGACAACAACAACAAGTTGTGCAGCCGCTTTTAAAAGAAATGCGTCATTGCTGACGCAAAGAACCCGGAAGCAGCGCGGCAGTCCAAAACAATGAGAGCTCAATGGCTTCAGGTCGTTATCACAACATCGTGAGTTAAAACTACGTAGTACGAGCGTAATGAGTACAAGGAAAACACTGTAATATGTAAAATGTACAAGACTGTAATATGTTATAAACAGTATTAATAAAATGTTACGCCATCATTGAGCATTTATTTTAGTCGGTTGAGGCATTCTGTTCTGACAATTACAGGGACCAGGACAAGCGTGACCTGTGGCCTGTCCCGAGATTATATTAACACATGCACAATGATTATTATTAATGACTCTTGTACAGACAGTTTTTGAAAAACAATACAAGTACAAACCTAACAAAATATAAATACAGATAATTCCCAATATTTTGAGCATATGGATAACAGCAAATTGGTGGTGCGCATTTACATTGGTAGAAGGGTTTTCCTGATTTTTTTTTTTTTTTTTCGGTCAACTTTGGGGGTGCGCATTATACTGAATGACGCATTATACTCGAGAAATTACAGTAAATGTGAAAAATCTGTACGTGTATAGCCTGCTTCGGCATCAGCCGCGCTCACGTCCCGTATGGCCGGCCACCTGTTTGAAGCAACAGCCCACCAACCTGTAATTATCCCATCATAATCCACGTGTCATTTTGACATTCCTGCCACGGAGAAACACACACACACACACAGACAGATAGATATACACACACACACACACACACACACACGCAGCAGACTCATTCCAAATGTGACAAGTGTGCACCGCCGTGCCGCCGCGAGAGAAGGAGATCCACCCTCAAACATGTTACCTGCCGCCCGCTCCTTCATGGAAATTGCTACTCCTGGCTTGTCACCTTTCAATCCATTTTCTCAAGGTCAGCTACGTGAAGGGCGGATGGCTGGCCAAGGTAATGAGTTTGAAATGGCATTTAGAGCGGCGACGGGGTGAGCTCATCACACTATGGATCCAGGGGGAACGTATAGTGTTAATAAAGATTGGTGGCGCTGCAACCTTTTGACTCAAAGAGAGAAAGAAAATATCGAAAAAGGACTGATTTGTAAGGTGCCAGAACCAAAAACCAATGTTCGGTACATCCTATATGGTTTTAAGATGGCGATTTAGTTCGCATTTGAAGAAGGCAAGTAAACAAAATGTTATCTATAATATAAATGATTCATATCTTCTCCATTCAGGAAAGTGAAACCTCATTAGTCTTGTTACAAAATGTACAATCCAGACAAATGTAATACATATGCAAGTGAGTGAAAATACATATCCTGTGTGACAGCTTGAATGAAAATGGTTAAAAAATAGGGTCAACTAAGTCGTGCTCAAAGAAAAACTAAAATAGAATCTGCAGCAATTGAGAAATTCTGGATTCAATGCTTTTGGTTTACCAGCAAATACTGTATTTTCCCCAGTATAAGGCGCACCATCAATGAATGTCCTATTTCAAAACTTTTTTCATATATATGGCGCACTGCATTATAAGGCGCATAGAATAGACGCTACAATAGAAGTTGGGTTTACGTTATGCATCCCATGAGAGGGAGCTGCACTAAAGCCTCAACATTGATCCATGTATAAGGCGCACCAGATCATAAGGCGCACGGTCGGCTTTTGAGAAAATTCAAGGCTTTTAGGTGCGCCGTATAGGGCGGAAAATATGGTATTGATCATACTTCAGACAATCAGAGCAGGAAATATCGTGATGTGCCGAAGAACCCATTCCTTAAAAATATATCTGCTTATAAAAGTAACAGATTTTGAGTATGGCAGAAGCAAAAACCAAACAACAAAAAACTCAAATGTAAAAAAAAAAAAAACGAAAACATTCGTTGTACATAATTGATAAGTGACAACGCTGAAAGATTTTGGACGGCACACTGGGGCTATTGGTAAGCACGTTGCCCTCACAGTTCTGAAGACCCGGGTTCAAACCCTGGCCCCGCCTGTGTGGCGTTTGCATGTTCTCCCCGTGCCTGCGTGGGTTTTCTCTGGGCACTCCCTTTTCCTCCCACATCGCAAAAATATGCATCATTAATTGGACATTCTAAATTGCCCCGAGGTGTGATAGGGAGTGCGACTGCCTGCTTTAATGTGGCCTGTGATTGGTTGGCAACCAGTTCAGGGTGTACCCTGCCTCCTGCTCCAACACTCCCGCGACACTTGTGACGATAAGCAGTTCGGAAAATGACTGGATAAATATTAACAGAAAATAATGTACGATTTGAGGGGCAAATTTGGTCCAATTCGGCAGAGTTTTGCCTCTTGGATTATGTCCATAAATTAGTGGTACAGTACTGTTGGCATTGAAACGAAGTGATGCAACCAGCCCAGAATCTCATACGGCATTCTATCCATGTTCTGTATATGTCATGACCCAAGGGTGCATAAGTGAGCAAGCAGAAAAACAATTATATTTAGCTTGTCCACCTTTCTTTTCTCCCCCCCTCCTTTTATTCAATCGTCCTTTCGGGGATAACATGAAGTGGCGCAATTGCATGCGGGGCTGGGGGTGGAGTTGGACTAACGGGGGCTGTTTTTCCAAGCGTCTCGCTCCTCATCATCTCCACGCCGCGGCGGGAGAGTGTTTGTTTACCCACAAGCCACCGGGCCTCGCTGATTGCCATCCCGACAGCGATGGCCGAGGATGAGGCCGATCAATAGCCATCTTGCCCCAATTCCTCAAGCAATAACATTGAATGGGGAAAGCCATTTACTTTTACTTACCTTTATTTTGTGTTATGGCGAGGACCGCCGGGCTCTGATGAAGCGGGGATTCAACGGCGGGGGCTCTATTTTCTTTGTAATGTTTTTCCACTATTAAAATATGGTCAATGGTGAGGATAAGGGGAAAAATGGCTGAGATAGACAGCTGCTGACAAAATTATGAAATGTTTTTCAAGTGTCATTGACAGGTAGACATCACTTTGGACTAACGTTTATTGCCTCTTTTCACCTCCAAGTATGACAAAATAATACGAATGTCTTAGCCAAACAATACCGAATAAGGCCGCTCGTATCAGTCCATCCATTTCCTATGCATAGAGACGAGTAATTTCCTTTTATGTTTCGGAGACAGAGTAAGATTTTCAAACGAAAGATTCCCAATTATAGGTAAAACTTGCGTATCCTGGTTCAAAAATGGTGGTGCTATGCCTCATGCCGAGAAAAGGAACAAATACCAAATTTATTAAGTGGGTATCAAGTGTCAGGCTGAATACAAGGGACTCAAAAGTCTCGTAAGGTGCCCATCTGGCTAGAATTAGTGGTTCACGCATGGTAGCAAAGTCCTTGAAGGAAACCTAAAAATGGCCCAAAATATCCCCAAAATGGCTGCTTCAAACCAAAATGGTACACTTGATGGATGAGATTTTAAGACTTTTTTTTTTTTTATGCGAGTCTAATCACGGGAGACGTGCCCACGAAATGTCATGTCATTAAGTGAAACTGACTTTGACCTTGCGGATTTAGTCAATCGAGTATTTGTCTATTTATGGATAGTCATCAAATTTCACTGCTACGTTTCACCCGCACGCAATGGCCCAAAAAAAAATGATGATTAAAAAAAAAAAAAAAATCTGCGCTACTCATCTTGCCACTACACCTGGTTCAAAGTGAGTAGCAATTGGAGAACATTTTGTAGATCGTATATTTTTAAGGCCCACTGAGAATGGACAAAATTACCCTAAAACAGGTGCTTCAAACCAAAATGGCTGACTTCCTGTGTCTTTTCAGGCATGGTTTGGTGGGGGGGAAATATGAATCTACTCATACTAATATACAAACATATTGCATATACCAAGCTGTATTTAAAGGATGCGTGAAAATGGGTGGAATCAACATATGCAAGAATTGTCACAATTGAAGATAAATCATCGCATCGAGTTTGGGATTTTTGAGGGCAAACGAGGCCAGTAGGAAAACGTGATGTGAACTGAATTATAATTGGACACCATGGTAACGTTTTCCAGAACCTAAAATGTACGGGCCACGTTCAAACGCTGTAAAAGTCCAAATAAATAGTCCAACGGTTAAGAATTATTGCACAGTTTTCACTCGGACTGCACGGTATATTGTTCCAGCACCGTCATCACGACGTGTGCGCAATATTAACGCAGCAGATCCAACAATGGAGGAGCACTACTTTCCGGAGTGGGTGTGAGCAGAAAAATACCCCCTAAGAAGAGGCAAGATGTTCCGGCTTCAAGTTATTTATCGCTCACACTCAAGCTGTCGTCTAAAGTGAATAAATGCTAACATACAGTAATGCAGGCAGGCTAATGATTTTTAGCACTAATTATAACCCTTCAAATAACACACATCATTTACGATGTTCTAACGATTAATGAGGACATGGGAAACAATTTCATTCTTACATTTAAACTATCACTTGAGAATGCAACGGATGGACGTCACAGCCGATTACCGTAATTCTCGAACAACAGAGTGCATCTGGATATAAGCCTCACCCAGTACATTTGTAAAGGAAATACCATTTGGTACATACATACACCGCAGCTGTGTAAAAGTCGCAAGTGCGCACATTGAAATACTGGATATTTACAGAGAAAGTGGTTTAACGCGAGCGCAGCGCTAACAGGACCGGACCGGTAAAAGTCACCTCCTCGGCACATATATTCCACCGGTCTCACTCTTAACTTTTTCGCTCGAGTGGCCCCTTGCGGCCGTTAGGAAAAAATACACAAATTAGCCGGCTCACCGCATAATTAGCCTCAGGGTTGAAAGAGTGTGAAAAAAGTCGCGGCTTATAGGCTGGAAACTGAGGTAAATTTGTATCTTTTCTAAAAATTAAGACATACAAGGAAGAATGGGGAACATTTTCAAATTGCCATTCCCACTCCCCATGGAGGTTGGTTTTGGTTTTCAAGGGTGACACGGTTGGCTCAGCAGCCCCTGTGCTACTATGCCTGTTCATATTAATGTTTTCATTAGTCATTTTACTGCAGTGTAGTCATCATGAGTATACTTCATGAGTTTCTTTTGTTTGAATGTTCTTCCATCCATCCATTTTCTTTGCCGCTTATCCTCACAAAGGTCGAGTGCTGGTGCCTATCCCAGCTGTCAACGGGGAGGAAGTGGGGTACACCCTGAACTGGTCGTCAGACAATCGCAGCGCACATGGAGACAAAACGTCTGTTTGTGCTTTTTGCACATATGATTGCATACGATTATGCATATGACCCGACAAATTTAGTGTGTACAGGACAACACGTTACTACAAATAGAAAACGTGTACTGCATGTGAAAATATATGTGCGAAATAACTGATTAAAAACATGAATACTGTGATGAATGTGCTATATACTACTACAGTACAACTCGGCATGAAAAAGTTTTTTCAAGTTAAACTCTGGCTGGATTGTTATCTGATCAATCCGACAGGGAGTTGAACTCGAGGTAGCGTTGACAAAAATGACTCGGTATACTTCTGTCCTCAACTAGGCATAGGTTATTTTCTACCGGAGGTATTATAAATAGTCCAAATAATACAGAGTGTACTGCTTTCCCCATGTCCCAAGTATTTTTTTCCCAAATCATACTGCAGGGTCAACACTAGATTATAGAGTCATTGTGTAGGACAATTTAAACGTTAAATTCACAATTGCTCCTTTCTGCCAAATGCGCCGTGGATTTTATTGTCTAATGTTCATTTGCCATTTAGCTTGACTGCGCCGGGCGCCAAAAGGTTAGCCAAGCGGTCAATTTTATTTATTCAACTAAATATAACCGAGAAGGGTTATGGACACTCGCAATTAATCATCGTCCTATCTGCACTCGCACGCGCATTGTTTCCAAATATACCGCCACAGCAGCCGGACGGACCTCCTGAGGCATCCGAGCCTCACGTCATGGCTACAATAAGCGGTGGGGGGGGGGGGGGGGGGGGGCGTCAGCTGTAAATTAAGCAGTGGCCACAGACCCCCGACAAGTGCTTCCAGTGACAATTAAATCCCAGGCTGGGACGAGCAGAGGACAGAGTAAGGACACGGCGGTCCGTGGAACCTTTTAGCAAGTTCACGGGATGTGACCGGCAAAGCTCGCCGGCGCGCTCGCTCCATGTACAGTACGGGAGAATTTATGTCAGTAGGGGGCAGTTGCGAATCTCTTCAGGGGGAAACCTTTACCACGCACAAGAGGTCGGAGATGAGTTATTAGTTTTCCGTTTCATGGCGAGTCATCATACTTGCTAGCTGTCAGGCTACGGTCACACAGAAAAGCGAAAATTAAATTATTTTCACGATTTACTGTCGCCCATCTATCTAGTCAGATTAACATTTTGTAAGAGAAGCTGATAATGGCTGACATAATTCTCAATGGGCTGCTTCAAACTAAAATTGCAGACTTACTGTGCCTTTGTAGGCATAGATCAGTCATTTTTTTGTAAATCTACACATGACGGTCATGCTAACCAAATGTCATGCAATTAAGTGAAGCTGGCCTTGGCTGAATTCAAAATAAATACATAAAACAAAGGTCCACAAGCTGGACAATTTTGGGGATTCACGCAAGGAACTAGTACAAAAGAATCAACATAGCTGGGAAAAAAAAATGGCGACTTATCGTGACGACTTCCACTTGAACTGTAGTGCATCTAGTTGTGAATGTCCAAAAATGACAATGATGATGAACAGATCCGCAAACTTAATGCGGTTAAAATTGCAATTCATTTGGCCGAAGGGATAATAAAAAGGGACCTAAATATTGCATTATTTAATGGTTTGGACCAGTTCTGAGTTCTGAAGTCTCGCAGCATAACTGTGGCTTAACAGGACATAATCGCACTCTGACACGGGGCGAGTGTTGGACCTCTCAAGGGACGTGTGTGCTTAACTTCTTTCATGTTGACGCACATATTGATAGTTTTGTAAATCAGTAAATAGATGTGTATATATATATATAGATATGTATATGTATAAAAATCATGTATTTGCATTTATCAAAGCATTTTCTAAGTGTATTTGCACACAACCTCCTTCAGTTTTTATTTGAATCGAATGTTCAAAAACTGCCGCAGCCTAACTGGGACAGCAAGTGTCAATTAATCAAAACACACACACACAGTCTGCAGCTCTCTCGTATCAATCTCAGGTGGAGTTTTGGAACAATTGGACGCAGCAGAGAGGGAATCCCGGCCAAGGTGACCTCTCCGGGGGCTTTGACCGTGTGATGGAGTCACACTGCAGGACATGTTTTCCACCAAACTACACACACAGACGCACACACAATTAAAGTATAACGCCATTTTCTGTCAGCTGCATCAAAAGTGACTTGGACCTTGGGCAGTTGAGTTATGAGGAGCGTTGCGTTTTATGCTGAGTCATCAAACTTTTCCGCCAAACTATTTTTCAATTAAGTGTTAATTTCATGTTTAGAGTCTTGCGTACTTGGTAGGAATTTGGTCGCAACTGGACAAAATCTGTAGAACAAGTTCCTTCTAAAAGAACCACCTTAAACCAGTGGTTTTCACACTATTTTTGGTCGCCACACCCATTTTAGGAAATTAACTCCATCCACGTGAAATTAGCTAGCACTGAAAATTGTCACAGCACAGTGGATCAGCTGGTAAAGCGTTGGCCTCACAGTTCCGAGATCGCGGGTTCAATCCCGGACCCGCCTGTGTGGAGTTTGCATGTTCTCCCCGTGGCTGTGTGGGTTTTCTCCGGGCACTCCGGTTTCCTCCCACACCCCCAAAAACATGCAACATTAATTGGACACTCGAAATTGCTCCTAGGTGTGATTGTGAGTGCGGCTGTTTGTGTCTATGTTCCCTGCGATTGGCTGGCGACCAGTTCAGGGTGTGCCCAGCCTCCTGCCCGTTGACAGCTGGGATAGGCTCCAGCAATCCCTGTGACCATTGTGAGGATAAGTGGCAAAGAAGATGGATTGATAGACGGATGGATGCTTTCTTTACACTCTAAATTGCCCCTAGGTGTGATTGTGAGTTCGGTGTACCCCGCCTCCTGCCCGTTGACAGCTGGGATAGGCTCCAGCAATACCCCGCGACCCTTGTAAGGATAAGCGACTAAGAAAATAGATGGATGGATGAAAATTGTTAAAAAGGGGGGAAGTGATAGTGGTGAAAATTGTGAACAGAGGGCGGGGGGGTGTTGAAAAATTGATTTGTATTGGTGTCAATTGATTGGCATCAATATCAACGTGGGTTGATATCCATATTTGAATCAATTTCGCTTCAACTTAAGTGGGCGTCAAAGGTATCTTTTATGTACCAAAAAGTTTGTTAAAGACAATTTGTGTATAAATGATGATAGCTACACCCAGAAAGACTTAAAAAAAAAAAAAAAAAAGTAATCAACACACACCGGTAAAGGTTATAAATCGTGAAGTCTATGCGAGTCGACGAGGGCGCGTACTCGCAGGAGATCAAGATGACGCTTTAATTACCTTCAAAAACCGGGCATCTTGAACTTTCATATATATTGATCTTAATTATTTCAGCCCCAGAGGCTTCTACAAACACACAAAGTGAAAACAGAAGACCTCCTCCTCCGCCGCCTCCTCCTCAGACATCTTCTGAAGGAGCTTTGGCTCTCTGGGAGTGGAGGTGTTTCAGGGAAAAACAGCCCGGGGGCACCTGGCAGAGGATTTGACCTGTTCCCTTGCAGTCTGAGGAAGGAAAAAAAAAAAAAAAAAAAAAAAAACACTTTTTTTCCCACACTAGCCACCATTGAAGGGAGCTATAAAGCCCCCCACCCCCACCCCCCTCCAGCCTGATACGGAGGTATAGCACGCGGCCGCCCAACAATCTGGACGTTGTGGCGGCCGACCCGCCCTCTCTGCTCTCTGCTTACCCTGGCGCTCCACAAATAAGATAAATAATAATTAAAAAAAAAAGCCTCGCATGTCTATCAAGGGGGGAGGCGAGTCTTATGGCATCGCAGCTAGTCACGCGATGGTGTGTGTGATGCCGTATTAAGCGGGATATATAATATGCCCCCCCACCCGTGTAAACGTCCCCTCAGTTTCCTTTTAATGAACAGCATCCGGTTTCTCAGCATGCCCCAAAAAAACAACGTGCGCTTCTTAAGGGGACATCCAGCCTTTGAACATGGCCGCCGGTATCGGGAGGAGCGGATCAATGCAAATATCGATACTCAAGTCGCCAATATTGGCCATTATTTCTTTCAAGTCACGGCTTTGAAGCGGGCTGTTATTAGTATAGTGATTTATACTTCATTCCATTCCTTTTTTTTTTTTTTTTTGATGACTGACCACTCAAAAAAAAGTCTCAGTAAGCCGTGCCCAAAAACAGGAAATCCGCCCTTTTGCTTTGAAGTGGTCATTTTAGGGGCAGATTCGCCTTTGCGGTTAATTAAAAAAAAAAACAAAATCCAGCCTCTGAAAACAGTTGCACCTTGGGACACCAAATTTGGTAGACCGTCGATCATGTGTGAACACCGAAAGGTCGCAACAAGCCATGCCTGAAAACACACATTTTGCTTTGAAGACACTGAAGGAGCATTTTGAACATTGCTCCAAACCCCAAAGCCGGTTTCCCCTCAAAAACATCTTCTTTTCCTTTCAGCTTGTCCCGTTAGGGGTCACCACGCCGTGTCATTTCAGATGAACGCATATTTGTTTGCCACAGTTTTACGCCGGATCCACTTGCTGACGCAACCCCTCGGCATTTCGCCGGGGAGAGAAGCTCCCATCCAAGTACCAACCAGGGCCAAACCCGCTTAGACTCTGAGACCTGACGCGATCGGCATTCTCCGGGTAGCGTGGCCGTAAAATAGAATTATTAAATAACTAAGAGATCAGAGTATTTTTGAATAAAGATACGATTCAAGGAGAAAAATTCACAATCTTCCGATTAATAATTGTCAACCTTTTCAATGTGGCCCCATTACTCCAAAAAACTCAAAAGAGTTTGAATTTCTCTTGAATTTCATTTAAAAGTTCTCCACCAGATTAAGCCGATACACACTTAACTTGTTATATGTATGCACTGTATTTATATATATATTTTTTAAAGTACGTACAAAAGAGCCCTAAATGCTAAGCGGATGCATACGTACGTTACCGGACCCAAAAGCTAAAGACTTTGTAAAACACAACAAAGATGCAAGTGAAAACTACTGTATTGCAATTGTCCTTCTTGGTTTTTAGTGTTAGTGTTGTCCGCTCAACAACATGAAATTTGGTAATCGTGGGGATCATCGGCAGACCCACAAAAAGGTCTCTAGAAGGAAAGTCTTCAGAAGCTACCTCCTAAAATACACAGGAGGGCTGCTATTTTGCTTTAAAGTAGCCATCGTAGGGTTATTTACGCAAAACAAATCTCGTCCCAAGATGGCACGGTGACTTACTGGTTAGCACATCTGCCTCACAGTTCTGAGGAACCAGGTTCAAATATCACCTCCCCTATGTGGGGTCTGCATGTTCTCCCCATTTCCTCCTACATTCCCAAAAACATGTCCAGTAGGTTGAGTGATAACTCCAAATTGTCCGTAGGTTTCAACGTAAGCGCAAATGGTCGTCTGTCTATACGCGCCCTGCAACTGGTTGGTGACCAGTTCTGTGAACTACTAGCACACTTCAGCCATCGGTACAAGTAACGATTCTTTTCTTGATGCTTCATGTGTACATTAAACTAGTGATTCCCAAACAGTGTGCCGTGAGCGCTCTTCAGGTGTGCGGTGGAAAGTTACCCAATTTTATGTAATTGCTAAAAAAAAAAAACATTTATTTCCAAGAAATAATCATCTATTTATGCCAGTGAGTCACAATGACAGAACAAAAAAATAAAATCCTCTTCTATTAGACGGCAGGAAGTACACACAGTAATTAATCGATCCATTTTTGGTGACATTTACTTTTGTTGGTGTGCAGTGGAATTTTTCCAATTGTAAAATATGTGCCTTGGCGCTATCAAGGTTGGAAATCACAGCACTAAACTACCTGCTAGCAATGTGTATTATCAGAATCATATTTTAATCACATACGCGACATGCTGCATTTTGGAGGGGGCTTTTTGCTGAGAGTGAATATGGAAAACAAAAGTTTGACCATGTAATTTCCAGAAATCAAGTGCATAGTAAATCATTTTTGAAAGTACTCTGTGTGTGGAAAAATGCTCACCATTAGAGGTACGGTAGGTTGTATAATACATATAGATATTTCTTGTCACTTTGGGAAAATGGTATGGACTTTACCAATACTTGCTTTGTTTTCAGTGATGCAGCCGAAAGCAAGTTTATATAAATTTGGAGAGGAATCATTCCTTTCCCTGTGAGATTTTATTATATCCTACGATCTTGGAACACAAAAATATCACCTTTGAGAAATGCTGTTTTTGATTAACAAGCCTAATTAATAAGCTTCAACATAGATATCGATAGTTATTCATCCGGTGCGTTCGCCATCCGCCAGATGAGTCGAGTTGCACTATTTTTAGCACGGAAGTTGGAACACAATTGTGATTGAGGTTAGGGTTCTGAATAAGGGTGAGATGACGCTACGAAACAACGAACATTCAATTACATTTTTAGTATACACGAAAGATAAAACACACAATTCTCCATAGAGTTCGGGCTAGCATAAGAATCAGGGTTGCGATAATTAAATTTTTAATGTCGCGCCTCCGCCCGTGCAAAAACAGAATTCTCTCCAGGTTTATCTGCCATCTCGCAATCCCGTCCACCTTAAAATGAACATTTCTCCCTCCATCGAGAGGGGGTGGGGGGTAAAAAAAAAAAAACAAAAAAAAAAAACACGGGAATTGCTCAGAATTGCTGACGCCGTTTTTCCGCCGCGTTTTCATACTGGAGTCGCGCCAGCCACCGCCGCCGCTCGTGGTGATTTGATGTGAGAAGACGCAGAGATTTTAGAGAAGCATGCAAATCCCCCCCTCCCGAGCCCACCGCACACCCTTGCCCCCACCGCCGCCCTGTAAATCCCGACACTATATCGCCAGCAGCCTGCCGGGAGAGTTTAATATCTGCCGCAGTGATTAAACTGCAAAGGTGAAACCGGCGTTGTAGTAATAAGAAGTGCGCAGCCCGGTGACGGCCGGCGGACGTGGCCTGGGAAAGTGCGGCGCCGTTTTCTGATCTCTGCTCTTCACATGCGATCTGCAACGCTAATATTGATAATTAACGCTCGCCGGCAACAATTCGCTCAATGGTACTTTAGTCATCATCGTGTATTGCATTACTGCGAAAACTGTTTATCAAATTTTGGTGATTTTAACACGAGACGGTCATGTACGAGATAAGAATGCATGTATTTATTTGTTATTCTATTGATACATTATAACAAGATTGCATACAATACTACTGTGTTGAAAATTCTGCCTAAAACAATTTAATTTGTTGAATCTTATTGTGAATGAACACTTACTGAAGTTATTATTAGTAGTAGTTGTAATAAAAGTAAATTTTCAAGTTAAAAAAAAAATAGTCCAAACTTCCAACTTTATTTAAAAGTAAAAATCATTTATTCACCTTGCCAAAAATGTAAGTGCAGTTTCTTTTGAAAGTACATTATTTATTTCACCTTCATATTTGTGTATTTTCTGAATAAAACCTTTCTATATATTTAAGAGAGTAAAAAAAGTAGGCTAAATTTATCACTATAGTATTATGATTGTTGTTGTTTTTGCTTTTTTAAGAATTTTCTTTATTCATCATTCACAAATTTAATTCTCTTAAAGGGAAATTAAATGTGATTATTATGCTTGACCAATTTACACAAAATTTTTGAATGCATGATTTCTTTTTCCTCTCTTTTTGTGTACTTTCTTGAATATTGTGGTATTTCATTTCATTCCAAAAATATATCAAAATATATATTTATTTATTTTGTTTTAATTCTTTGTAAATGATGCATTGATATTCGGGATGCAATTGAGAGAAGTGTCAGAAGTGACAATTTGGTGTTGATCCAGTTTCGGATGATCGGGGCTCCGTGGAGGCCCGTCGTACTGAGCTTTACATTTGACACTATTCCGTTATACGAGCATTTTGCTCCGCATGACTTGTTGACTTCATATCTTGTGCCACTTTGTGGATCTCATCTTTTGAGCGCCGCGTGACTCGGGACCATAAAAAAAAAAAAAAAAAAGTCATCTTGGGAAATAAGCCACTAAAAACAGTTTATCTATTAAAAAACAGTTTATGGGAGACCCGTCGTGGTCTTGCCCCCTTTTTAGCGTGAGGGGCTAAATCCTGCCAGCGAGACGGCTACCGGGCTCTGATCCTCGCTACCGTCTCACTTGAGCTCTCTTGCAAATCTCCTGCCGTGTGATGGCCTTCAACAAAAATGCCCGACGGAGATTTTTTTCTTCTTTCAGATATTACTTTATTATTCTAAAATATGTCCTATGCTAAATTATCTGCACCAAAATTATTCACTCTTACTTCACCGCCACTTTTTTTGTCCTCTTCACATTTCCCATGCAAAAATCCCATTGAATGAATTGAAACTATTTCCAAATCTAATTCATACTTTCATGTTTCTATGATTCAATAGATTCTAACCATTCAATCTATTCTCATCGAATTATTTTTCACCATCTTCAAATTTCCAAATCTTCCATTCTATCTAAATTACCTTTCAGTTAATTCCATAGAATTTTAATTTGGCCTCAAATTTTTAGTAGTCACATCAAATTCCTACAAAAAATTATTATCTATTCGTTGAATTTCCCACTCTGCTGGACTGAGAGGAAAAAGTGGAAAAGAATAATTGGGAGCTTCATCGACACTGATAAGTTAAAAAAATGAGAAGTTATGGACTGGACCCCAATTTGTGGTCTCCTGGCAAAAATTTAAATACGAGTGAGAATTCTGAGTTTGTACACATTCTTATTAAATATCTTGCAATTATGGCCGGTGTGAAATGGTTAATGAGTGAATATTTTTTCAACTATTTTGCCTGCAAGGACCTATGAGTAGCACATGTATTTTTGTAGTCAAGATAATAATATTTCATTTATTGGTGATTTTAATTCTGTTAACCCAAGAGAAAAATCTGATACTTTCAGAAAAGGATATACTTAAAATTTTTGATGATATTAATCCTGCTGCAAATTTGCAAACCCCTGACCGGAAAGGGTTAATTTGTGATTTTATCTTCCATTTTACATCATCCCACGTAATCCTGCAAAATAAAGCAAATGTAAAAGAAAAAAATTCAAATTCAATTTGTAACGGTAAAAAAGTTTTGCTAATTAATCTAATAAAAAAAATACCAATTAGAGGGTGGTATGCCACCTGGAAGATTATTTTAATATCTACATTTACTTATAATTAAATAAAAATTGTCATATTCAAAACAAATTTAATGTGGGAAAAGTGTATTTATATTGGATACTTTTCTTAACTGTCTTAACGGGTGCACACCATCATTTTCAGAGTAATACAAAGACTTTCTTTTTCAGGACTATTCCGCTCATATTTCACACACTTCCATACTGTATGGCGAGTAAGCTTTCGTTCAACATTCAGCTCAAGTTCACGGGGGCAAAGTCAGTCCACACCGCCGCACCCCCTTCTCCCTTCCTCCTTCCCCCTTCAGGGGATGACCTCAGATTTCCTAAGTTGCAAACACTTTGAAAGTTTGTTTTCGGGCCCTCGCAAAGACAACACTTGCCCCTTTTTTTTTTTTTTTTTTTTTTTTTTAAAGCGCCGATGACGACAATGACAGCGCGTGTGTACTTTTGCCGTGTTTGTTCAGATGCTGCGCCCCGCTCTCTCCCAAAAATACCTTTTCGGTCGCCGCCGCTTCTCCTCCGCCTCCTCTCGTCGGTTGAAACGCGATTTCGGAGCCAGATAAGGCAAAAATGTAACCTTAACGTGAACTCGCCGTGACCCCCACCTGACCGACGGCGACGGTCTCACTCCTGAGCTAAATAAGTCCAATGTGTGCCCGAGCGCACAAGCGAACGTTCATTGAGACGACGTCCGCACGGCCCCTCGTTGGTTTTTGATGCTATCGGGAGTTTCATTAGTGCGACTGGAGTGTGCGCCGTGACAACGTCTGAAACTATTGGGATCAGTTTGAGACACCGGCAGACGAACAAGTACAGAATTATGGGGTGTTTGAATATTGTAAATTGCCTTTGGTGTCCTCATCAAAATCATTCAAATATGCCAGAATAATAAAACGCTGAAGTCTTTTTCTAAATGGACAATTACATACACAAAGTAAAATTCACCATTTTGTCATTGGATTATGTGATTTCAGCAAGTTTAACGACTGAGTAAGGAGTGGTTAAATGAAACAAAACCAAAATTCTTTTACATGCTTCTGTTGTCCACAACATCCATCCATCCATCCATCCATTTTCTTTGCCGCTTATCCTCATGAGGGTCTCGGGGAGTGCTAGAGCCTATCCCATCTGTCAACGTGAAGGAGCCGGGGTACACCCAGAAGTGGTTGCCGGCCAATCGCAGGACAAACAGTTGCACTCACAATCATACCTCGGGGCAATTTTGACTGTCCAATTAATGTTGCATGGTATTGGGATGTGGGAGGAAACCGGAGTGCACGGAGAAAACCCACGCAGGCACAAGAAGAACATGTAAACTCCACACAAGCAGGGCCGGGATCGAACCCGGGTCCTCAGAACTGTGGGGCCAACGCTTTACCAGCTGACCCACCGTGCCGCCCGTCCAGAACATTTGATTTTTTAAAAATAAAGTCATTTTGATCATCCCACAACCCTTGTGAGAATAAGCAGCTCAAAAATAGGAATGGTTGGATTTTAATCTTTTACATTCTATTTTCATATCCATAATGAACATTTAGCACAGCTGACTGAAATTGCAGTCCACACCGTCACAAAAGCAAAACAGAAATGACAGTAACCATCTCATCACACTAGTATCGATCCGATACCTGGTATCGATACTATCGTTATTTGGATCGATCTGCCCACCACTAAGCAAGACGGAATGATCCATCAAGTTACATTTTTTTGGGGGGAGAGGGAAGAGGGGCATGCATGGCTTTCATTATTTCATTGTATGCACAGTCATATAATGACAAAGGCTTTTGATTGATTTATAAAGACGTTTTGATCATGCCCATATGATCAAAAATGATGCCCTACCTTTGACCTTTTGGAGGACGAGATGGGGTGCGCCATCTCTTTTTGAGATGTCGGAAGGGGTGCATGGCTAACACGGTTTGGGAAATGTTGATTTGTGCGATCTACTCATGCCCGCATGATGAAAAATTATGCCTTTCCCGGAAATACATGTCTAAAAATTTGAAAAAAATCTGGAATTTTTGGAGGGTGCCTGAAGTAAACAAAGAAAGGGGCGCTGTCTCTTTATGGGATACTGAAGCGCTGCACGGCAGAAAGATGGTGTGCCGCTGCCGGGATATTGAACACATTTGGAACGTGTTTGTAAGGTTAAAAAAAAAAAAAATTCCTTTAAATAACCTTTAGCTTGGGGTATTGTTTAAAAATTCCAAAAGCATATTAAAATGTGTACTCGTTGGCAAAGTTCACAAATTTTGGAAAGGAACTAGTGCACAAGAGGTGTGGTGTCTGAAATTGGTGGAAAAAGAAACTAAAACGGATCTCTGTCAGTCAAATCCATCACGTGAGCCGTCACTTTGTGTTCGCAGGACTCTCTCCTCGGTGTTTTTGCAAAAACAGATCCAATTGCTGCTCAAACATTGGGCTGCTGCGGCTTTTGATAACAACTCAATAATTCAAAACAAATGATGGCAGCCTTTGATGAGAGCACTTTTATGGGTCAAGGAGACGCACCCCGGCCGCTGACATCTGGTGGATTTTATCTCCTTGAACTTTATCCTCCCCAAAAAAATTTACTGGCTCTCTCAGACGACGGAGGTGTGTTCAGAGGCGGACCGAAGGACGGATGGGTGGACGGCACGGCGTAATGTCAGACAGCCCCGGTAAAAAGTTTGAAATAAAATAAAATACCCCCCCCCCAAAAAAAAAAAAAGAAATGGATAAAGTTGTTTATTTGAAAAATTGACTTAATGCATAAAAACAAAGTAAAATAAATAAAATGTATCTATTTTTTAAAAAATGCCCCAAAAATCAATTTTATTCTGGCACAATTATTTTTGAAATTCTGGATTTTAAAAAAATTACCTTTAACCTAAAACTGTAATTAAAAAAAATAATAATAATTTGGTTTACCCTATAAGGGGAAAAAATAATTCCTTCATAAATTCTCATTTTTTATATATTTTTTTTAATCTTTGGTAAAATTTTACTTTTAACAGAAAAAAAAGTAAAGCTAAGAAAAAAAAAACATTACATGTAAGGGGAAAATCCTTCACAAAAATTCACTTTCAAAGCTAAAACAGTATTTTAAAAATTCCCTACGAATTCCATGTTTGTGGAAATTTAGCAACATTTTATGATTAAACATGATGATGCCTTTACATGACTGTGTGCGCCATTGTCAGCAAGTTGAAGGGGGTACACAGCAAGATATTGAAAATCAAAGTTTCAGAAACTCGCTTCCCTCGAATATAATTGCAGGATTTTAAACTATACAATGGGATGTTAAACGTGACGGTTTCAAAATAACGATCCTTATATGCGCTTTCATAAACTTCATGAGTGCGAAAAGGTCATCGTGAGAGCGATTACGGGACTAAAGCCCGGATCCGTCTTCTCACTGTACCTCTTAGCAACATGTGTGAACCAAAGACTCCAAGTAACTCAAACCGGGTCTTCTTAATTCTTAAGACCGAGGACTACGAAGGAGACCTCGGGGCCGTGGTCGAAGGAGCTCGCTAAAGCCGCGGCCCGGCCCGGGAGATTCCCAGCCTCTTTAGATGCCTATAACTCATCCTGCCGGCCCGCTTCTGAAGGAAGACGCACCCCCCACCTCCAATCCCAGGGCCTGAAATATCCTTTCAAAGGCCTCCGGCTGGAGACAGATATGTAGGTGTTTTAGATAAGGTCGGAATTGCATTAAAGGCTTTTTCTCCTTGAAAGCCGTCGCTATCTTTTTTCGCCCTTTCCCATAGACTTGAGAGGCGGCCTTAAGCGCTGCGGGACGCTCCGGTGTTTTCTGTGCGTTTGCGGTCAGTTCGCAGCTCATAAAAACGAGGCCCCGTGCAAACCTCGGTGGAAAAAATAAAATAAATAATGCGGAGGGCCGGCGCTGATGCGGAAAAGCTTCATGAGGTTCTGCCCCAAGTTTGGTGGTAATTAAAAAAAAATAAAAAAAACCCACACAACAGGCCGAGAAGCTCTCCGCTGGCGTAATTACAAGGCATCGTGCGCGACAAGTAGACAACTCCGAGTGATTAAATCCCAGAGATGGGAGATTGTTGCCAAATGCCACGGCTAAATTAAAAGCTCCTTCCTCAAACCTCAAAGTGGGACCATTTAAAAAAAAAAAAAAAAAAGTGGGGGAAAGTGTCCCGGAATGAGTATTATGAGGAAGGCCTCCTTGAATTAGCAGTTAGCAAGATTACAAAACAATAAATAAAATACCCATGCACGCCAGTTTCACACTGTCCATCCAAAACTGGCTTAAATTTATTGAGGGGAAGGTATCAGAGTGTGTTTGCAGGAGTTGAGGTGACCGAAAGAATTGCCGGAATCGGACATAGTATTAGATGATGTGACCACAGTGTGACTTTTAACACCCGAGACACGATGCCAGCAACCTTTGAGTTAAAAGCTTTGTACCGAATTATCTGAATGCGCCAACAGCTGCCTTTTTTCAGGGATGGCTTCACAAGACTTTTTTTTGTTGGTGGACTCCTCACAGAGACGTCTACCAAATTTCGTGAAACTGGCTTTGGGGCCCAAGTTTGATTATTTACTAGCAATTCACCAAAATTCATCCAATAATTTGGTCATTGAAAGACCACCGGAAATGACTTAAAAGGGCCAGTACAGGCCAAAATGGTCGACTTCCTATAAGTTTTCAGGTATGGCATCTTGAGAATTTTTTGTTGGTCTAATTATGATACGCCTACCAAATTTCGTGGCGCTGAGTGAAACTGGCTTCGGGGCCCAAATTTGATTATTTGGGAGCAATTCAACCAAATTCATCCGACAAATTTAGTCTTTGAATGACCAACGTAAATGGCTTAAAATGGTCACTTCGGGCCAGAATGGTCAATTTCCTATAAGTTTTCAGGGATGCCTTCTTGAGACTTTTTTTGTTGGTCTCATTATGATACGCAGGCTTGCCAAATTTTATGTTGCTAGGTGAAACTGCCTTCGGGGGGCTGTGTTTGGTAGCAATCACACAAAATCTGGGATGAGTGTGTGTTTGAAGGAATTCTAAATATGGCTGCTCTGGCTCCTTGAGACTTTTTTGTTGGTCTAATTATGATACGCAGGCTTGCCAAATTTTATGTTGCTAGGTGAAAGTGGCTTCGGGGGGCTGTGTTTGGTAGCAATCACACAAAATCTGGGATGAGTGTGTGTTTGAAGGACTTCTAAATATGGCTGCTCTGGTTTCTTGAGACTTTTTTGAGGGTCTACTCATCATAAACAGGCCTTCCAAATTTGATGTTGTCAGTAAAACTGGCTTCAATGTCTGAATTAAAAAAAAAAAAAATCCAGGGGAAGCAACAGACCTAAATTAGAGGGTCAAATGAGCAACCCCTGCCAAATGTATCTTAATATTAGAGGTAATGTTCACTTATAAGTGAGAGGCCTGCCGATTTGGTGACTTTTTCAAGCATGTGAAAGCCCTCAAAATGGAAAAGGAGATCAAGGAACAACAATCTCTAAGTGCTGTGCGGCATATTCATTTTTGCTGGGCGCGCAGCACTGGCGGCGTTCCACCTTCCGTTGGTTGACATTGTAGTTCAATATGATCATTATAGTTAGCATCGCTAAAAGAAGCCATCTAATGGTGGCCTAAAACATGTAACAGCATTCCCGACTTATTCCGTCCTCGCCCGCTCCTCCTCCGAAACTTTCTAATTATACCGGCTGCCTCATTTTCCCCAGCGGACCGACTGTGCGTGTTGTTTATATTCGCCAGCTTAGCGATTAGTCGCCTCGTTCCCTCCAGTGGTGCGCCGCATATAAACCTTCCTCTCCCACAGGGCCCGGCGGCACGCTCCCCCCCCCCCCCCCGACAGGAGCAGCGGCGGCGCGGGAGGCTGGCCGTGAAACCTTTTGTTTTTACCTCGTAAAGCCCGCTTGAATGTAAACTTTAAATTGAATTGAACCATCACGCGCAGCTCCACGCGTAATCCAAGTTCTATGAGACGGGGTGCTCTTTTTGGTACTGAGATGATATTTGATCATCTATTTTTTTATTCTTCCGACTCACGGGGGCACCTAAGCCTCATATGACATGTGATATTTAAATAACTTGTAATATATATCATAATAACATTGGCAGGGCCTTCAACAACAGAAAAGAATCCAGCAGACTTCCCCAAATAGTCTCTTTTAAGTTTTTTACCACACTACTGAACAGATGATCTTGAATTTCATTGTTATTATTGAAATTTGGGGAAAAGGTTAAACACTGTCATTGGCACATTACAATAAAAAAAATACACAACATATTTTGATTAAACAAAAAATAGATGTTTAAAAAAACACCTGAAATTCATACAATAGAAATGAAATCCATTTTTCTATCCCCCAACCCTCACAAGGGTTGCGGATATAATCAATGTTAAAAATGACTAAAATTGCCATTCATTTATTGCCAAAATGAAGCAAATTACGATGTTGACAAAAAACAACGCATACAGCCTATTGATTCGTCTCCTGAAAGGTGCCTTGGCCACGTAACTGAAGCTGATAAAAAAATCTCAGTTAATATTTCATCTGAGAGGTTGCGCCTTAGTAGCTGCTACCGTTTTGGCTAGCAACAGGTTTCAAAATTGCTTTCATGCGTGTTCCTGCTCTCAAGTGTCTTTCTTCAAGCATGAGGGAGACGCAGTGCGCAGAAAGCAAAACTTAAATATTCGTAAACCGAGATACTGGCCAAAATAATAGCTTGCGTATCTCACGCTGGGGTAATTACAGACGAGCGGGCCCAGAGCCCTGTTAGACACGGGACCGACTTTGGGGCGAGCTGGGAGAGAAGTCGACAAAATAAAAAGACACGGCCGCTAGCTTCCGATGAAGTCGTACACGAGATTACCGAGCGAGGCGTTTAATCTGATCTATTCACCTCTAAGGCGTCCTCTGTTCCAAAGCTCTCTGAGGTAGGACTGTCTTCCTTTTCGTACCTTTTTTTTTTTTTTTTCCACCCATCCTTCAGTGTTGTTTAGCTGAGGTTTACTCATCGAGCAGCCCGGTTTGGTCCGGCCTAGGCAGAGATTAAGACAAATTCTGATAAGGAGTGGAAGTTGACTCTGGGCATCAAGGAGGATTAATGTGTAGCCGTGTGTTTGTGTGTGTGGCGGAGGGGCCTTCTCGGCAAGCCCCGCATTAATCCGAAATTAGTCGAAAAGATCAGCTGCGGCCACCGCGGCGAACCTCGCGGGGGGGGGGGGGGTCTAATCAAGTCTCACTTTGGGACAATGAGCGCCTGGGAAGGTCAATGAGGGAGGGGAGGGATTGGTGTGGGTTGTCACGAAGCAGGCAGAGGGTCTTTGATGACCACATGTTTTAATTTAGGAAGGTTTGGAGCACTTAAATCTTTAAAAATTTGCTTGTGTTATTGTTCTGTGTCACACATCCAAGCATGAGAAGGATAAGTCATTATTTGTTGTTGTTGCTATGCTAATATAACACAAGAGGAAAAGTTGAATCCAAAAACTTTGAAAATGTGCCACGGTTTTGCCTGGTTGAAATATTTGTTCTTGGTTAGAGTTTCGGTTTTCCACTGTAACACGACGCAAATTGTGGTAAGGCCTTCGGTTCCTATTTAAAACCTTAAAACTTTGTCAGAAGTCTGTCATGTCCCCCTCCCCGTTTCATAAACACTTGCTGCCGACCAAAATTTCTGGTGCACTGCGCTCACGTTTTAAAAAATAACATGAAAAATATAATTGAAATGAATAAAAATTGCTGAGCCACAATGCAAAAACTGGTCTTTCAAAAAATAGGGAAAAGTTACAAAATTAGAAATATGAATTCTTGAATTTAAGCAAAAGTTTCACAAGGCACAACTTCTTGAATCAAATTAACCGGGAAAAAAATGTGCATTTATATGACCTACATCTATAGAATATTAATTTTAAATAAACTAATTCAGTTGTAAAAATCTTAAGAGGTTACAGTATAAACATTGTCATTTTTCAGAAAGAATAAATGTTTAGAGCAAGTATAATGTTCTTGTTGTAAGAAAAAAATTCTAAAAAATAAAATTTGTGTTGCGTATTTGCATTATAACATCACAGAAATTGTGGTCAGGCC